>NW_004955418.1:10848093-10922896 GCF_000276665.1 Chinchilla lanigera
AAAAAAAAAAAAAAAAAGAAAATCTGTGCCTGAAAAATAGAAAAAATATATAGAGAAGAGTGTAAGAAATACATGGCCAAAGGGTTTAAGATGCATGATAAATCTAATATAGATGTCAGTACCAGAGGATAAGAAAAGGTAAAGAATAATTATTTAAAGAGATAATTACTGCAAATATTCCAGAAAGCAACAAAAGATATTGTCAGAGTTGTAAGAAGCACTGTTAACCCAGACATCAAAGTAAACTGCTGAAAATGAAAGATAATCGTGTAATAGTAAAAGCTTCTTTGAGGAGGTGAAGGTTTTAAAAGAGCAAAAGAAACATATATGAGATTAAAAACCACAAAGCAAATAACATTTAGGTACACTTAATTTATATATCAGTAATTACATGAAGTTAAATATGACAAATCAAAGGCCAAGATGATTAAAAATTATTCAAAGTATAACTAAAACCTATATGATGTTTACAAATAACACATAATATATAGAAGGATATAAAAAGATTAAGAGTAAAATGAAAAAGAAAAGACACAAAGAAAATGATAAAGCTATCATGGCTATAATATCAAAATAGACTATAAGTCAAGAAATATTTGCTAGGGATAAACAAGTGACTTTCCATGATTAAGAAAGATAAAAGATTAAACCAGTCTAATTTGTATGCATAGCCTCAAAATGTGGTGTAAAAATGTAAATACCATAAGGAAAAAGAGGCAATCAATAACCTCAGTGGGACATTTTTTTGTACCATTCCAAGTAGCTAATAAACACCAATCAGACCAAAAAAATCTTTTAAAGATTTAAAAGGCTGAACACTATTACTAAACTTTCCTGGCTGCCTGGTACTGAACAAAGGATAACAGAAAATACAACCAGGTATACATGTGACATTTCTAAAAAACTAAGTATACACAGGCCAGTACTTTTTAAAAGACAAAAATCACACCAAATATATCCTTTAACAGAAGAGGAATTAAATTAAAAACCATTAACAAAAGCTCATTGATAGTTTCTATGTTTGAAAATTAAACATAAATCCCTAAAACTATGAAGCAAAGAAAAAAAAACACACAAAATCAACATACTGTAAAATGAATGATAAAACATAACTATCTGATGTAGCTAAAGAAATACCAGAGGTATACTAAAGAGGTACTATACTTGATAGCTCCAAATGTAGGTATTAGGAAAAAACAAACTTTAAATACAGGGTCTCAGTAGTCATCAAGTACATTAAGAGTGGGTCAATAAAATAAACTCAAAAGAAAGAGAAGGAAACAAAATTTAACATAAGTGGTTAATGAAATATAAGTACAAATGTACAACAGAAGGATCCACAGGGAAATTATTAGTTCTCTGAAAAGATTAAGAAATCATAAATCCTTGCCAAGATTCAATGAGGAATGATGCATTAAGAAGTTATCATTATGAAAAAAAGAACATCATTACAGATCTTATAGACCACTGATGCTGAATCTTTTAGAGCTTTCAGTGATACAAACAACCAGCTGTGGCATGTGTGCTATAGCTTCACCACCATTATAGACAAGACAAAGATAACACAAGGATATTGAACAACTATATACCCTAAATTTGAAAACTCAGGTAAAATCCAAAATCCCAAATAACCAAAATGGATATAAAAAGACACAGGAAACCTGAATAGTATATCAACTGAATAAATAAACATATCATTTAAAACATTCCCACAAAAACTTCAGGTCTAGATGACCTCCCAACAAGCCTTAATATTTAAGAAAAAAATAATGTCAATTTTACATAAAATTTTCTAGATAGTACTTAATCCTTAATACAGTAAAGATTAAAATGCTGAGTACCTACCACAGTGTTTAATGGGCTAAAACAAGTAAAACAACAATAAAAAGCAAACATAACATTATCATTCTAAACACCTGGCTTAAAAATCCAGTCTAATAATGATAAAATTCTGAAGTATTTTATGTACAAAAATGTTGTCCACCCAAATCAGATTTTAAAGAGTTTACGGCATTTTTTTAGTTAGTAGTTAAGAATCAGTCACAGTAACTAATAGCAAACCTTTACAGAAACCTGATGAAAGTAAAACGGTAGCACCCAGGCACTGAAAGTTCCCTCTGTATTACCTCTCTGGAAGCTGGTCTGTACCCATAGCCAGATGGTAAATTTTTATCTTCTTCACAACCTTTGGCTCCTGGACTAAAATGTAACTCAACATGAAAGCGTTCTTCTGAGGAAAGATCCTAAAATATAGGAAGGAACATTTTTACAGTAACTACATGCAAGCTATTTATTTACCTCTGGTAGTACAGACAAATCCAGAACCTGGTTACCTTGTTAGGGTCTTCATACAGCATAATAACAATCTGAGTCATGTAGTTGAGTTCACTGACAACGTTTAGATAGTCCATAGCTCGTTTCCACTGTTCATCCTTGGACTCCTGAATAAAAGGTACATGGTGAGCATTTCCTCATACTGTATTACTTGAAAGTCACTTCACCATGGTCACAGCTTATTTAATCCTGAGCAATGTCACACACACAAAGTGTATACTAACGTGCACATCTGTTGCAAAATGGCTTTATTTAAAAGTCTCAATAAGTTTCTTAAGCCTATTTAAATAAATTATTTTAAGAGTCTTTTGCCAGTACTGCTGGAAACTCCAGTTGTAACCTTTTTCAAAATAGTTTATACAAAATAAAAATTGACAGTTCCTGGCAATACATTACCCATTACAGAATTCCAAGGGTAAGGAACAGTTTTTAATCTCCTAAAGTATTTGGTATGGCACAATACTTTATAATTCAGGACATTAGCCTCTCAGGGTAGTGCTTTTATCTCTACTATCATACAGTCTTTGTATGTGACGTAAACCTATCAGTAAAGATCCCGTATTTACGGCTGTGGTTTACACCTAAAACAGTCCCGACGGCGTCATGTGTTTGGAAGGTGACTGGATCACACAGGTGTTATGGCTGACTTCTTGTCAGAAAGCGGGCCCAGTTGGAGATAGGTCACCAGGCACATGACATGGAAGGCTTTCTCTCTCTCCAGCTCCTCCCTTCTCTCTCTGCTTTCCAGTCTCCAAGAGATGAGCAGCTTTCCTACACCAGACCCTTCCTGCCACAGGCTGAAAATATGAGACACAATCAATCTCTCCTCCGTTAAGTGCGGGTTTTGTCCCAGCAAGGAGAAAGTGACTAAGACACGATGCAGGATACTAAGAGTTTACCAGCAGGAGGCCTATATAAGTGCTGTTCTCTTACCATCCCTTTCCCCATTTACTGTCTGCATTTACAGAACAACGGTCTTTACACAAATAACCACAGTATCAGAACCTAACAGATCTTAGGTGTACTACCAAGCATAAAGAGCAGAAAACTCTACCCAAAAAGGTAAAACTACTCAAATTGCAGCCTACAGTTCATAGTTAACTGTCTATATAAACCATAAGTATATCACAGATAATTTTCAGTCAAATATTACAAATATGTAATAGCACTCAATTGTTTATATATAGTAAAAGTATGTATTTTGAATTTCAGTGTAGGATGTGCCTTGTTCTAAAAAATTACTATTGTAAAATCATATGCTGGTATGTACATGTCTTAAAATTTGGTATGTTCCCTTTATTCTCAGTCATTATATATTCCTAAACTATTCAACACTCTAGAGTAAAAAATGCATCTGTATGTGTATGTGTTGGTGAGGTATATGCGCAAAGATTTTTCCAAAACTGGTATTTTTCAAAACTGATAAAGGAAAACACATTAGTATAACATAACTGAATTTCACCAAATACAAATTATGGAAAATGATGACTTTAAATATTAAAAATTTTCATTCAGCAAACAGGTGAGTTAGATTTTTTGATACTATTAAATTAAGAAGATCATCTAATTTCTGCATCACAGTTGAAGATTTTGCTAGGTCTGTTTCAATAACTAGGTAAGATCAAGCAATATTGAGCAGTTTCTTCATTAACAAAATTAATAGGTAAGAAGCCACAAGTCTTTTTCTTTAAATTAAGGTTTCTTTAAAATAAGGTCACACATACATTCCTTGAAATCTGATGTACAATCTGATTTCCTGAATAAATTTTTTTTTCAAATTCTATTACAGAGAGAGAGAGATTATAGAGAGAGAGATTATATGTAGACCATTCTAAACAATCAAAAATTCCAGAAAACTGAGCAAGGTTTTAGGTGTACTGCTTACAAATTCTTAAAGTGTATTAAGAGTTCAGATAGTGGATAACACTGTAAATAAATTTTAAAAAATTAAATTAGAGAACGGCACATCATTTGAGTACAGACTTTAATGCTCATTTTAGTAAACAGATACCACTTTTTCCCAGGGAGCACACATTCTTTGAAAAATAGAATTATTTTTTGTTTTAGAAATAAAACCTACATTTGACATATGCCCAACAAGCTCTAGCTCCATCACCATTACCCTCGTCTAAACTTACCTTTTTGAGATCACTGTTGTAATAGTTTTCTACTTGGTTTCCCCCTACTCACTTTTGCCTACGTGTTGACCACCCAGCAAGTCACTCCCTGCCTGCTGCAAACCTTTCAACAGCTTCCCAGCTCCTTAGGCTACATATGGCACTATCTCTCTAACTTTCTCTGCTGCCACTTTATCCATCTCTCACTACTATGCTCCACCCACAGGCTCTTTTCTTCTCAGTTTCTATATTGCTTGTGTCACTTCTACCTTCCACGGTACCTTAGTTCAGGAGTTCCATTCTCTCCAGGATTCTGGTTGCAAACTGCAATGTATGCAATAAAGTCACCATTGAACTTAACCATCACATTTGCTTTGGTTCTTGGTCAACTCTGTTTGCAACAAGAATCATGGAAAGCATCAAGTTCATGAACTGCTGCATGTATGTGTAAGAGATTTATCTCTTTCCCCTTGAAACAACTCCATGAGTTCTACCGGATATATAAATTTTTCCTTTGCTAACTCAGGATCTTTTTCTTTATTCATTATTCTTTTATTAAAGCTTTACTAATCCACATGTGTATACAAGAAGGTCACTTTGCAATTCTTTAATGAGACAAAGAAGAAACCAAAACAAGAATGAATGTATGAATTCTAAATTTTGATAGGAATAGAACACCAAAATAGCCTTCAGGTAACTTTGATGATAATTATTCTTAAGGGCCAATAATAATAATAATAAAAAGACTAGGAAACAGGAAGCATGACAAGTCACTATTGCCCTTTATTTAAAAATTACAGAAAAAAATTGCTTTAAAAAAATCACTTTGGATACTGTTGGGGACCACTACAAAGTGGCTCTGAGCTGGATTTAATATTAACCAATTGGCTTTCCGTTGTCTGAAGTTTAGGCACCTTGTCTGCCACCTCAATTAACTTAAAGGAGACTGCAGCTGCAGGCATCTCACTCCTGCTGTGAAGGCCTTCCTGGAGATAACGTACTTCTCCTAAACATAATATATTACTTGAAAAAGTCCTGCCCAGATTCCCAACCTTTTCTTGAATATTCTCCTCCTTTGTTTGTAAACCAAATAAATATGCCACCCAGAGCAGTCTTTGGCTAAACTCCAAGAATACTGAAGTTATAAGAGAGTTAGTCCCTCCTGGTACCCTAAAATCATTACTACTGTCTGATTTATTTAAGCCTTCCCCGTACATTCACTTGGGAGATTGCAGGCTTGATCAGCCTGCAATAACTTAGGGTTATTTATCCCAGATTTTGATAGAATATAGATATACACAAATGTACACTCCAACGCAGACTGAAAAATAAAGGAAAATTCTTGCTTTTTTGTGAGCTTAGAGGTGGCTCATAGAGATGATGAGATCCTAGAATTCAGGTTCATGCTGTAACAAGCTATAGCTGGAGGGGGTGGGGGAGAAGTTAAGTGAATTTTGCATCTGAGAAGAATATAAATAATTACGGACAATGAGTAGACAAAGGGTGATTAAAAATATGGTGAATGTTTAAATTTGAAAAATAGTACAGTAAAGTCACATTATCATTAATTCTCCTCAAAATACTGCCCTTGCTTTGAACACATTCATCCCATTATTCTTGAAAATTCCTGACGCAGTTCTGGAAGTCTTCTTTCATGAGTGTTTATACGATATGATAAAATCTCCAGTGAATGCTGTTGCCCAGTGCCATCCAATAGAAAGGCAAGCTCGTAAAAACATCATGGTGTGTCCTCATCTACTTTATTCACCTGATGTAGCACAGTGTGACTTCTGGCCCTTCCCCAAAGTCAAAATGACCATGCAAAGTAAATCCTTTGAATCAGTTCATGGCACTGTTGAGGCAGCCGCAACAGTGCAACTAAGGATTCTCATGAAAAAGGACTTCCAGAACTGCTTCAGAAATGGCAATAGCGATGGGCTAAGTGTGTTAGAAGTGAGGATCATCTGAGAGGGATTAATGGCAATGCCTTTTACTGTAATATTTTTTTAAAAATTAAACACACACTGTATTTTTCTTTTCTTTCTTTTTTTTTTTTCCAGTACTGGGAATCGAACTCACGACCTTGCGCTTGCCAGGCAGGCGCTGTGCTGCTGAGCTAAATCCCCAGCCCCCTACACCATATTTTTCTTATTATGATGGATTATATTTTACAAAAATGGCTGTGAGACATAGCAAATCCTATATTTTCTTCTTACAATGTGACAGTGAGACTCCATGCATCTAGCAACGTGGGTTATTTCTTCTCCTGTTGAACCTGGATCAAATTCTGTGATTGCTTCAATCAAAACTGTTCCACTTAAGTGACACTGTATGATTTTAGAAGTTAGGCTGAAGAAATGAGACACACTTGTACCTTGCTATCCTAAGCAGGGAAGATAGCTTTCCTAGGAACTTGTTCTTGGAACTCAACTGCATTTTGAGAAAGCAGGTCACACAAAGGGGCCAGATGCTGTTAGTCTACTCAACAACCCCAACTGAGGTCCCAGGTGCTAAGCATCAAGCACTCAACACGTGAGGACACTTTTGAAGCGACTGAGTCCCGGCAACTGTCTGACTACAAGTGCATGAGACCCTAAGAAAACCGTCTAATTGATCCTAGTCAATCCTCTAAACTCTGGGAAATGGAAATAAAGTACCTGCGGTTGTTTGAGGCCACAAGTCTTGGTATGTCATTATGTGCCAGAAGGTAGGAGGTACAATGTCTAATCAAACACCAAGTCCTGGCAGTTTGGGCCCTTACTGCTAAATGCTGATCCCTCAAATTCATCTGCTTCTCTTTCTTCACACTACTAACTGTGTATAATACCACCTAAAATACTGATGTTATTGGTTAGTCACATGACCTTCTTTGAGGGAAAGAAAGTGTTGTTATTCTCAAAATCTAGAAAAGTGCTTGGTATATAATAAATCCTTGGAAAATGATGGTAAATCATAAAAAATGGCAATGAATTACTAAAGTTTCACAGTGATTTGATTACAAATTTAAAAAGCATTTATTAGCTAAACTGGAAAAGTTTGCTTTACTTACATCGCATAAGGCACCATAGCGAAGAATAGACAGTAAAGAATGTACATGACTTTCACTGGTAAAATATAATCTGGTACGGACATGACGTTCAGGAGACAGAACACCTCTGGAATACCTAAAGTTAGAAGTATATGGTATTAAAACATAACCATGTAATAAAATCTTCAGTATAGGAATTATTTTATAAAATAAAATTTAATCTTCCTAGAAGTAAAAGTCCCTAATAAATATATCTATCATTCTTCCAACCACAACTCTGTAATTGAGGAGTACCTTCCACAACTGAGGATATACTATATTTTGATAGATATTTTTCTAACATGAAGTTAACTGGAACTAATTAGGTAATCTGAGATTAGTCAAAGAGCAATAAACTTAGTATTACTCAAGTTAACTCTAAAGAGGTTATTTTAGCTTCTCCAATAGCAGTGATAGAGGTTATAGACCTAAAGATACTCACAAACATTTACGCAGCTGAATAGCGCACAGTGACGACCCCATGAAATGATGACACACATCCCCTCTTCCCCATTCACCTGTTTTTCTCCAAATTGATGCCAAAAACAGCCTTGGTTGGAAGTTAATTAATAGGAATATCTAGATAATCCTATTTCCACAAAATATCAAGTGATATGCTCCTGATTTCTATATAGAAACATCAAAAAACAATTTAGATTTGAAGTATGCAAAAACAGATGCCTATGGACTTAAACAACTAGTACAGGCTCTTACACAGGATGGAGTTTATTTACAGTGTCATCATCTTGTGTTCTCTGCAGGTCTGAGCGAATTTTTCTAACTAGAGGAGTACAGTAGCCTTTGGCAATCTCCAGTTTTTCAGCTTTAGTTATACCATATTCCTGAGCAGAAAATACATAGTATTAGAAAAAGGGTATAATAATGAAGCACTCTAACAAATGCATTCCTGAATTAAGGAATTCTGGTGAGATACAAATAACTGTATTACGACGTGTTTGCACATTAGACAACTCACAGTTTGCCTGTTTTATAACTGCAAATATATGTTATCAAATTACTGTATAAATATCATTGGAATAATTCTCTGGTAGAATTTAAAAAGCAAGTAACTTCCAAAGAAAGGAGACGAATGGATTAATGAGATCTCTTGTAACAGTATTTAACTTAGAGATTTAAAATGTTTAAAATAACCATAAAACATGGATTAAGGAAAGGATAACTAAGACACAGACAAAGGGAATAAGCATGAAAGGAAATATAAATTAAGACCATGAGATTTTTGGAGCCTGGGAATATGACTCAGTGGTAAAGTGCCAGACTGGCACACAGAAAGCCCGGGTCTGATTCCCAGCACCGCAAAAAAAGAAAGAAAAAGAAAAAAAGAAACCCAAACAGACTTTTGCCTGTCTCAATGTGAAGCACATTTTTTGTAAGCCTTTGGCTGATATTCTTAACATTTTAAGTGGTGCTGAGCGAAGATGCCTTGAAATTATCCAATTTATGTCTATAATCATTATAAATTAAATAAAATTATAATGAACTGATGTAACATGAAGTGGCAAAAGACTCAGGAATTATGAATTGCATTATGGTTCAAAATGGTAGATTACAAAATAATCAGATATTAGAAAAGAAAAATCTGTGGGATGTAAGAGTATGAGAAGAGAAAAAGGCAGAAAGAGGGGGAATAAGCAGAAAGAAAGGAGAATATGGAAGGAGGAAATGCAAATGCCCTCTCCCTCCAAACTCATTCTGGGATACCTTAATTTAAAAACTACTTCCTGCGAACAGACACCTCCAAAGAGAGTCAGATGGCAAAAAATCTGTACAGACAGAAAATCTCAAAACTGCCTAATAAAGAAACTGTGGTTGATTACAGATGGGGTACCCATGGAAAGTGAACCTCTTGGGAGCATTTACCTTAACTTTTATTCCTAAATTCAGTCAGTAATGTTGCCAATATACAGGATAGCGAGCCGGGTATATGAAGGGGATATGTATGTAATTGTGAATGTACAGTATATGGAAACAAAAGAAAACTGCTGAAATTAAAAAATCATTAGAGAAAAAAAATGTTATTTATTTTAGCAAGCCAAAAGGCAATAAGCATGTTCATATACTGCTGATCTGGGTAAAAAAAATAGTTAAAGAGCTCTAAAGCTACAGAAATATGGTTACGTGCCTGGAAAGACATATGTGAAGAGTGAGAGGAATTAAAAGAATCCAGGTTTCCCTGTACAGAAACTAGTTAAATAAACTTACACATAGCTTTACTGATATAGAAAGAAGTGCCTGGTGTTAAATGAAGAGAAAAAAAACAGGTTGTGAAACAGTAAGGTTTTTCCTGATTCCATTTTTACAAATAATTTGTTACATTTGTGAATTAATGAGAATAATTATATGTGCATGAATTTAAAGTATGAGGGCTTTGAAAATATTCCAAAACAGTGACATACTTTTGGTTGATAATGTTACAGGGAGATTTTTCCTAACATACACATTTTCCAGTTTTATAACAAAGATATAGTAGTTTTTAAGCAAAACACGTTCTTTGCTCATCTGTCACCATTCTTTGGAAGTGAATAATTTTTAGAAACCTATGTTCTCATATGTAGTTGCAATATTTCTGCCACAAATAGAACTGGTTAAGATACAAGATGAGGCTGTTTAAAGGCTTTCTGTGGTCATTTTCATGATGGTTTCTTTGGACTTTACATGGCAAATGTTATTATGAAGAATCCTCCGTATTTCATAATCTGCAGCTAATCAAAGAAATCATCTTCAAATTTTCATCACTCAACATAGATAAGAACTGATTCAACTTGAGAAGAAACTATCTTTTTAGAGGCATGATATATACCAGAATGTATATTTTTTTCTTACACAGTGACACTATTAGTTTGCATTTGTTTTCTCTAGACAAGTTAAAAATGTATATATTTGACTGGATAGTCAAATCTCAGTTTACTCATCTGTGAGAGGACATATGTAAAATTTTACTTCTTTCATTATAAATAATATTTTCCTGATAAATCAATACTATAAATGGTTATAATTTTAGTTTTTTTTCAGTGATTGAAAATACTTGCATTTTATTTAGTTTTTGGATTTATGAAGGCTAAAGCAATCAAGCAACTTATTATTTAACTGAACTAAATCCAACATTCTATTTTTTAAAAAAAGAGTTCAAAGTATCTTCCACAATAATACTATCAAACCAAAAAATTAGGGAGATAAGTTCAAGTTTTCCTCTCCTCAATTTAACTCCAATAAAACATACAAAAGTCTCTTGGCTTTAAAGTTATGGATTTACTCAAATAGGACTGTTTCCTAGAAGCTTGGTGAAAAATTTTTATTTTGAGAGAACCAAGATATCAAAAATAATTTATGCTTCAAAAAACCAATTTTAGAGGTATCAATAAATTCTATGATTACTGTGAAAAACTAAACTGATTTTGGCAGAGAATTACTGAAATGGACACAGAATAGCTGAGCCTGCAGAATAACTTTAAAGAACACAAATGATAGCTCAAATCTTAGATAACCATACTAATTTTTAGTGCTTCTTTTACTTACAATATTTTAACAATTCATTACGAATAATTAAACTACATGGACAAGGTGCATTTCTTCAACTATAAACAAATTTTTCATTCTCAATTCTAACATGCTCTTTATATTTAGTAGAAAAATTGAGAGGGATGAAATTAAACTATGTAATGACACAGGCATGATTATGCTGTTAGAAAAAGTATTTCTATATTTAGTCACTGAGTAGGTAATATATTAAGATGTACCAAAAGTCTACCTTGAAAAACACATATCGCCACCATAATTATTTTAAAAGGCTGTATATTTACAGCTAATTGTTATAAAGGATACTTTTAAATAATCTTCACTGTAAACATAAGTATGACACCTAAGACACTAAGCCTCCTACAAAGCGATTCTACGCAATGAAACAAATTACACTTTCAAAGTAAACTCAGAATTATCCATAATCACTCTTTCTGGAATCTTCAGTAGGAAAGTGTGAACAAATTTTCTACCTTGAGCTTTATAACAAAAACTGATGTTAATTGAGTAAATTTATTTATTTAGTTACAATCAAATCAGTGTTTGGTTGAGATCTATTTTTACCACACAGTTAAAACTGAATCCTGTAGAATTTTGTGTTCATTGTGTTGGTAATTTTTAAGTATCCTATATAATAAAAACAAAACCTTTAATTTTGCAAAATTAAAATTTTTAAAGAGAAAATTTGTCTTTTTCATCTCAAACAGTAAGAAGAATCATAACAGTAATTACAATGAAATTTGTGTGTGGTACTGGAATTGAACCCAGGGCCTTGTTCATGCAAGGCAAGCGCCTACCAATAAGCTACATTGCCAGCCCCTTATTTAAATTTTATTTTGAGACAAGGTCTCATTAAATTGTCCAGGCTGGGCTCTAACTGCAATCCTCCTGCCTCAGCTTCCTCAAAAGCTGGCAGTACAGGTATGAGCCACCATCCTCAGCTGTAACTCTAAAGCTAACAATACATTTTCAATTCTGAAAAGTAAAATGGCAAACAGGAAAAAAAAACTGTCAGAATGAGTCCTGTTTTCTAAATTCATGTTTCTCAAAGACATATTCTTAATTGACTGTTTTTTTTGGGCGGGGAGGTACCAGAAATCGAACTCAGGACCTTGTGCTTGCCAGGCAAGTGCTATGCTGCTGAGCTAAATCCCTAGCCAAGACATATTCTTGGTAACTAAGATATTTTTAGCCAGTCTTAAAAAGGATTCATGTTTATAAATCACTCCTTCATATTATATAAAATTATCCATCGTAAGATCACTTATGTGACCAAGTAAACATGTAGTGGCTCCTTCATGCCAAGGGAACATAACGTTAATATGGATGGTGACTATTAGAAAATGTACACTGGCATTATTTTAAAAAGACATTACAATCAAAATGTTAGGAAATCAGATGTGATTAGTGTAAGCAAAATACAAGGCTTATAATATAAAATAAGAATTACTTAATTGAAAAGTTTTCCAGTCATGTAAACCAACTGTAGACACCTTTAAAATATATACTTTTAAACTTTATAAGATAACTTTAAAATATATACTTTTAAAACTGTAAGAAAATTGATGTTTAAGAATTAGTTACCTGAGGGATAACAATATCTGCTAATGCCTTCGAAAGCCTATATAATTCCATTGTATCTTCTAATTTTAAAGAACCATTATGCTGGACATCATATTTTATACAGTCATATATGTCAGGAATCTTACTAATATCATATCTTCCATTCTTTGTTTTAAAGTCTTTCTCCAACTTGGACCATCTACGTAGCATAAGCTCCAAAGTTTCGCTATGGTAAAGCTGAATATCTAAAACAACATAACATTTTTAGTACATTCAACTTAAAAATCGTATTAAGAATATACATTACAATCAGAATATCAGAAACTTTTAAAGTTATAGTGGTAAAACTATAAAAAGCTAGAAAATATTGCTATAGGCTTATTAGCAACCAAGTATGTTTTAGTCTTAAATAAAACTTGATATTAAAACTTGCATTGAAAATTGGACTTGCAAAAGACCTTTTCCATGCTATGGACTTTACTGTTCTTTTTAAACTACATTCCTATAACTAACAGAAGAGGTAGATTACCTTTAACAGAAAAGAATCTTAGAAATTAAAAACTCTTCAAATAACATGTGTGTACCAGTAAAAAATCTAGGATGTCAAAGTTGCCCAGGCTGTTAGCCAAGCTGACCTCAGAGCCAAAACCCTTAAGGTTGTTTGCTCCTCCTTTTTACGCTTACCTATGCATTGAGTAACTCTCTGACAATGCTAAGTAACTAAGCAAATGAGAATTTCTACTGCGTTTTTATTAATATTCTGTTCTCTGGAGTTTGTCGCCAGTGAGTTATTGTGTCCCGTGGAAGCATTATATTACCTTGCTATTTCATACTTGTATCGCCACGTTGATATTTGCACATATGGTGCATCTCTTGTGTTCCTCAGTTTTATCCCATGATTTTTGTAGTAAAAGACTTTCTCCTGCTTTGTTTATTCTAGTTTGTTGTTAATATTCTCCACTGTATTTTTTAATCTCACATTTTGAATTCTTCAGCTCCAAGATTTCTGTTTACCCTTTTAAAACTATTTCTTTGCTGAATTTCTCATTCTTATTATGAGTTGTTTTCCTAATTTCACTAAATTATCTGTATTCTCTTGTATCTTTTAGTTTCCTTAGAATAATCATTTTGAGCTCTTTTTCAGGCATTTTATTAATCTTCTATTCTCTGGAGTTTGTTGCCAGTGAGTTATTGTGTCCCGTGGAAGCATTATATTACCTTGCTATTTCATACTTGTATCCCCATTTTTTACCTGATGATTTTGGATCTTCCATTCGATGTCTGATTTGAGAAGTCAAACTTTGAATCAAAGAATAAACTTTGTCACAGGTCTTCACAGGATTCTTAATTAAATGCATTGATTTGATAAGAGAAATGCTTCCAGATGGAGTAAGCTGCAAAAGAATAAAGTATGCGTTTTATAACTGGTTATGCCTAGAAAAATTTGTTTATAGTTGAAGAAATGCACCTTGTCCATGTAGTTTAATTATTCGTAATGAATTGTTAAAATATTGTAAGTAAAAGAAGCACTAAAGATTAGTATGGTTATCTAAGATTTGAGCTATCATTTGTGTTCTTTAGAGTTATTCTGCAGGCTCAGCTATTCTGTGTCCATTTCAGTAATTCTCTGCCAAAATCAGTTTAGTTTTTCACAGTAATCATAGAATTTATTCTATGGGGGTGGGGGTGTGGGGGGGAGAAAGATAAGACCCCATTTGTATAAGCAACAAAAACAAAAATAAACAGACGGGATTACAACTCAGCTTCAGTAGAAAGTATAGTAGGTACAGCCAAGGTCAAAGAAGGTAAAGAAGATTCATCATCCACTGAGTTTATAGAAAATCGAAAAGCAACTCCAGAAAGGTGTCTTCAAAGAACAGTAAAACACTCAACTTTACTATAGTACCCTGATGGCAGTTCTTAGAAAGTTCAGAGCTTCCAAGAGCAGTTAATACCCAGGATTTGAGTGGAGCAGAAATACTGAAGATGGTAAACAAGGTTGCCAAAATTGTCCACAAAATGAGATTCCAAGTGAATTAATCAGATACAGTTTGAAGAAAAGCAATAACAGTGTGAGGATTTTGACCAGTGACTTGGGAAACTTCATGTCAGTGTTGAAGCCTCAGTATGTCACAAAAAAGAACTTCCACCCTTTACTAAAAGTATGATGCCCTGTTAAGCAATTCTGAGGCTCACACTCTAGAGATTTGTCTCGGCTTCCAGAAGGAGGAGGAGATAATAGACAATGTACATCAAGAACAAACTTTTGCTGAGTTCTATACGTTTTGAGCACTACGCAGTGACTACATTCCTTTAATTGGTGCAGTAAAAGGTGAGTTTGACCATCAAATGAAGGTCTGGCAGCAACAGGAAGATGTTCTAAAAGTACTTTGCTGAAAAAACATGAAACTGAGGCAAAAATGATGATTGCTAATAAATCAGATCAAATACAGAAAGCTAAAAATGAAATAAGAGAGAAGGAAATAGAAGTACCACAAGGAGAAAGACATTGAATAGATCTCTAAATTCAAAAAGTGGTGGCAAGATTTGAAAAAGAGGAATATGGTCATGATATAGTGACTATAATTAGCAGAATTTCATTTTATTCTTGAAAATCCTTCAGAGAGTAGTTCTGAAGTGTTCTTACCACAAAAAAATTATTCGAGGCAGTGAATATATTAACTAGCTCTTTTTTGCCATTCCACTATACATAAATATTAAAAACATCACGTTGTATAGAATATGCCCAATTATTGTCAAAATAAATAAACTGCCACATAAGTTGCCATAAATCAGACTACACTGGTTACCTATACATACTACTCCAAATAACTACAATATTCTAGATATGGTAAGGCTGTAAAAAAGAATAACAGAAAAAGGATTGTAGTTATTTCTAGGAGACAGAATGGGTTGCCTATGAGAAGGGAGGGAGAGACAGGGGCCAGAGTTGTTCCATATTCTGCCTCTACCTGGTGATTCTAAAAGTATTTCCTTAAAATATAACAAGCACAACAATTATGTGTTATGCATTTTTCTGCATGAAATATTTCACAATGCAAAACAGTGTGCTACAACCCACCTTCTCATAATCTTCAGCAGTAAAATCTCTGTCCTTCTGAAGTATTTCATGAAGTCTTGCTTTCACACGCTGTTGACAACTGCTCAAAGAGTCACTGTCACTATCCAAAAGACCATTCATATTTGCGCTTTTCACCATCTGAACAAGAATGGGCGTAAGCTCTCCTTCCAGAGCCAAGAGCCCCTAAACACAGTAAACAAAGCCAACAATTTAAAAATTAATATGCAAAGTAGTAAAGGATTTTGTTATATGCTAAATTTCATAATACATAATCTAGAGTTTATCACAGCTGGTTAATGGCTTAGAAGTTCTAACACTGGCATTTTTACATACAGATTCAGTAAAACTCTCTTAAACTGCCATGTTACATAAAAATTCTAGTAATTTAAGAAACCACTTATTGATACCTTTGCAAAAGCAGCGGCAGTCATCTGGACTCGCCCTTCATCAGAGGCATATATTTTGAGGTCATGTCGGTAGGTGCTATGTAATCGAAGTAAACCACAACCAGGAAATCCTGCATAATCTCCTGAAAATAAATCCTCAAATCACTTAAGCCATATTTTTATTTCACTGTATTTCTTTAAATATTTACTAGCATCCCAAGATTTGAAAATAAAATGTATAAATTTAACCAAATTCAAGAAATTCCAAGATTTACCTTGACCTCCGGGATACATACACCTGAAAGCTCTTCCAAGCTCTTCCGCCTGCACCCTGCCGGCAGGGGTGAGTTCTCCTCCCCATTTTAGAACCAACAGTAAGGATGGCTCTTCTCTTCGGCTGTCTAAAATACACATAAGTAAACAAATGTTAAGTGTGTTTCTTTAAACAGACATGCCTCAACCTTAATTTTTTTGTCTGTGCTCTCTTCTGCAGTGGAATCTCAAATGTAAATTATTTTATTCCCTAAATGTGCCTATCTTTGCATGTTGTTGTTTTCATCAGGAATAAGGTCTATTTAGGAAAATCTTACTGAAATTCAGCATTCCTTTCATGCTTAGGCCAATTCACTCAATTGTCAGCAGAAGCACTGCATCTCCTTTCTCTACTTTTTTTTTGTCTTTTTGAGACAGGGTCTCGCTATGCAGTTCAGGTTGGCCTTGAGCTCACTTTGTAGCCCAGGCTGGTCTCGAATTCGCAGCGATCCTCCTGCCTCAGTCTCTCGAGTTCTGGGGTTACAGGCATGCGCCACCACGCTTGGCTTCGCCACTCTTAAAGTGAATAATTCACCCACTGTATTTAACTTAGTTATGCTACATCTGCAAGTCCATGAACTCCTTGACACCAGGGTCCAGAACCAATCTGTGTTTACATCCAGTGCTTTTTACAGTACTGTCACATAAAAGAAAATACATTAGTTGTAGTGAATGTTTTGTGATTGGGAATCAGTGATTTGCATGATTTTTAGGAAGAAACATAAGATGACAGCCTAACATCTATCTTAGTCCAAATATCAGCAAACAATGAAACGTAGTCAAGAGCAGCTTTTGAACTGTGCAATCTTTATAACTTCCAGATTAAATTATTTTCTCATATATGAGGGAGATACCATTAAGTGAATGGGTTTCTGGACTTAATTTTGACCAGCCCTTTATAATGGCCTTAAGATCTGTCTGTGCTGAAGTTTAGAAACAATGGCAATTTAAAAATAATTTATAAACATTAGAAGAATTAATAATGACTCGTTAAAAGGAATAGAAAATCACATTTTCTCTGGGGACTTGTTAGCAGTTTATGCTTGATCATGCATGTTGATATGGAACTGAGAATACACATAACTTACATTGTGATTATATTTGTTTACAAGAAGTTTTTCATTATAAACACATTGAAATAGAAAATTAATCTGTGTTGCTTGTAATTACAAAGTGTGATAAGTGACAAAGTGTGACTTTTAGGTCAAATGTTAAAGCAAATGCATGAACATTAACAAATTCAAACATGTATTTGCATTTAAGATAGTCACTACTTCAATTTTTGCTACAATAAATAATGTCACTGTCAATATTCCTACAGACTGATCTTTCTCTGAACATCTGATTATTTCATTGGGATCAACTGTCACATTTATCTAGATTTAAGGTCAAAGCAGCACAATATTTTTTGAAGTTTTTGATCCACATTGCCAAATCACTGTTTAAAAAGTTGTATCACTTTACACTTCTATCAGCAGACTAACATCCTGTCACAGTGTATCTACATCACTATTTTTTATTACCATTTTAAAGAAAAGAAGAAAAAGCTCTTTGTCAGCGTGACAGACCAGAAAGATCATTCAGGTTGAGCAGCCCTAATCTGAAATTCCACAATCTAAATGCCCCACAGTCTAATGCCTTTTGATCCCTGACATGATGCAACAAGTGGAAAATTCCGCACCATGGAACTTGGTCTCACACACAAAATTACTGAAAATATTATATTAAGTCTTCATACTACACATAAGGTACACATACATATATGTGGGCATGGACACATATGTATATGAATAAATGAGTTTTGTATTTAGAAATGGGTCTTATCCCTAAGCTATCACACAGGAAGATATTTCAAAATCTAAAGAACTCTAAAATTTGAAACACTTCAGATCTCAAGTGTTTCAGATAAGGGATATTTGACCTGTATTTTTAGTATCATTATAACTGTATTTGCCATCTGTACTTCTCCATAAAATGACTGCTTCAATTCTGCATTTTTCTTTTAAAAAGTAAATGAATCTGTAGAATGGCTCGCAGGATACCTACCAACCTTATTTAATACCAACATTATTTAAATGTTCATTTAGGTTTATACCAACATTATTTAAATGTTCATTTAGGTTTACTGGGTGGAAGAAAATACCAATTCATTTCAGATGTACATTGTGTCCACTTAAAATTTTTCTTTCCAAACTTTTTGAACTTTGTCCCTATACATTCTACCCTCTTCTATTAAAAGAGGAAACCCTATTATACAACAGTTATAAATAAATAAGCTTTCTGAAAAAAAATCACAGAGTAAAAGTGAAATCCCAAGTAGTTGTCAAAATCACAAATTTATTCCTTAAAAGTTAAAGACTAATACCTGTCCTTTACTTATTTAAAGGATAGTGGCACAATTACCACAATTCCATTTTATTCATTTTTTATTCAGCATGCCAGCCCCTGAATTACTAATTAGAAGATGGTCCAAAAATAGCCAACATGGTATAGAAAGTCACTACATATATGTAACACACAATAAGCATTAAGGGTAACATACCTTCCTCTTCACTAGAGGTCTTAGGACACCCATGTGGGAGGTAAGTCAATTGGACCTTACGATTTATTCCAGAAAAATGGCCATACCTGAAAAATAAAATGGCAAACAAAATGGACAATATTAATTGTTGCTCTATGTGGAAAAAACTGATTCTCACACATTAACACCCTTTTCCATTTGTAACTACCTTACTAATTCTTTAAAACATCATGCAGAAAGTCTGTATCAAGGACAGCCATTCTAACCCACTGTAAAGTAACAAAGACAAATTTTTTCTACAAGGTAGGCAATTCTGGAGAGATGAAAAGGTATAGAAATATGTAAAAATATAAATAAAGGTACTTTGTATAATTAAAGAGATAAGACTATAAGGAAACTGATCAAATTAAACAAAATTAAAATGGGAAATTAGGCTTCCAGGGTAAGACAGGAGAATAGAAGTAACCTCATGTGAAGCTGAGAGTAGGAATGAAGCAGAAGAAATAAAATAAGTAGAAAGGACCAAAGAAAATTGTAATTTTAAATGTGCTTTTAAGGAAATAGCAACTCAGACTACAGTACAAGTTACGCTTTTCTCTGCTCTATGCCTATTTATGCTTCCTAGGCTTGTTTTATTCTTCCAGGCTCGTTAAACCCCAAATCCTTTAAAATAATGTAAATCCGTAAATTAGCTTAGTTGAGGAAGTACAAGGCAGAGCTGTGACTGTAGGATAAAGAAACAGATTCAAAGGGCTCAAAGAACATTTTTGGGCAAACATCTTAAGACTACTCCCCTAAAGGATATCTGAAAAACCACACATATCTCCCGCACCCCAGATAGTATGCCTCTTTCTTGAAGTCACACAATCTATTACCTCTGAGCAGGTATCTCTTTAATTCTGCCTAATAATATCACTTACATCTCTCACTGGTGTATTCTGAATTTTCTTTCTGTGATAAGAATCAAGAACCTACTCAGTGGATGAGTTGAGATTCCCACCTCCTCTTTATTTTTATATTTATTTATTTATTTTTGGTGCTGGGAATTGAACTCAGGACCTTGCACTTGCCAGGCAGGCACTGTGCCACTGAGCTATATCCCCATCCCCCCACCCCCTCTTTGGGGGAATTCCTTGGACCCCCCTCAGTGATCAGAAGAGTCAAGAGTTAGAAAAGAGAAATTATATTTTGAGGAAAGAGAAAGTGCTCCAGAAATCCAGAAGCAGGTGGCAGGACAGCTAAAAAACACTAAGTGAAAGGCCACAGGGAGAAAAGTACAAAACTGTGGGGCAGGGGTGGGGCGCCCGGAATTGACTTCTCACATACAAGGCAAACCTACATGCAAATCCACAGGTGTAAATCCACAAGACAGTGTGCACATGGGGAGGGTGCAGGGGTCGTCTGAGAAGTCCACGCAATGGGAGCTCTGTGGTAAGGACCCAGGCACCTCACAGGCAGTTTCCTAAGTGGGCTAGATCTGAAGTGGCCAGCAGTCAGCCCACCCAGGAGATTCCTCGGTCCCCTTTGTTGCCCCACTCCAGCACAGAATTCAGCACTCTGTGTGCATCACCCACCCAGCAACATTTTCATGGTCTTGTCTCTGCTAAGACATGTGCCACCTCCCTCATGCAGACTGAGAGGCCTCTGGAGCAATGAGGCCCTCACCAGCCCACTCACTACACAACTAGTCTGAGGACAGCAGATGTCCTGGTGCACAGATGGAAACGTACACACATGACACACTTCCGGAGTGACTAAGGCTCTGAGGGAGACGACATAGCCTGACTGGGTCCACAGAGTGGGAAAGCTGGGCAAGACTCAGCATTCACAGAGGGCCAGCCAGTGAAGTGCATGTGGCGAAGATACATAAGAGGCCTTAGGTGTGACTCAAACCCCAACCCCAAAACTGATGAATTTCAGTGCAAATCTTGGAAAGAAAACACTTGCTTCTACTGTTCCAAACACACCAGTGTGGACAGCTTTTGAATTCATTTTTCTTTTTCTTTCACTGATTTTTCCCACTTTTTAAAACTTTCTTCTCTATTTTTCTTTTCTCTGATTTCTTTTTTATTTTTCTTGTTTGCTTATTATTTTTTCCTATTACTTATATTTAATCGTATTTACTTTTTCATGTTTTAGTTGGATTTTTTATCTCTCATTTTTTTCTCCTCTTCTTTCTCATCTTATTTTTCAAATTGGTTTCTCTTTTATATTTCCCTTTCCTTACCACTCCATTTTTATTATTACTTTATTTTTATTCCTTATAATGGCTGTTAATTTTTACCTTTTCAGTTGCCTATAAACTAGTATTGCCACTTTCATTTCTATTGCTAATGGTGGTATAGCTGTAGCTTTAAATGGTTTTTAGTGTATTTTAATCTCTGGTTTAATCTTGTGCTGTTGCTAAGCCAATATATCTTGTCTGAATGGTACTGGGGATTGGACCCTCAAAAGAAGGCTGGTCACTGAGAAGCCCCTTACATAAGAGCAGAAGACATATCTACCCTAAAAGATACATAAACCCCAATGCAGAAGCACAAGGAGTATGAAGAACCAAGGACACATGAGTCCTCCAAAGATCTGTAACTGGTCAGTAACTGAATGCAAAGATATCAAAGTGGATGAAATAGACAAAGAATTCAAAAGTCCGATTTTTAAAATGATCCATGATTTCAAAGAAGATACAAACAAACACCAGAATAAAGTGAGGAAGAAAATGCAGGATATGAAGGAAAAAGTCTACAAAGAGATTCTGAAGAAGAAGCAAACAAGTATTTTGAAAAAGAAACCTCAAGAAGTCAAATGAAAAGCTCAACGAAAAGACTGGATCAAAAAGAAAACAGCTGGGGGCTAGGGGTTTAGCTCAGCAGCACAGAGCCTGCCTGGCAAGCGCAAAGTCCTGAGTTCGATTCCCGGTACCGGAAAAAGCCAAAAAAAAAAAAAGAAAAGAAAAAGAAAACAGGTGGGCCAGTGCCTGCCTGGTAAGCTCAAGGTCCTAAGTTTGTTCCAGGTATCAAAAAAAAAACAAAAAAAAAAAAACAGAAGAAGAAGAAGGAGGAGGATGCGGAGGAAGAAGAAGAAGAGAAGAAAACAGCATTTCATGGCTTGAACATATGGTTGATTCATTATCATACTTAAATAACAATAAAGAAAAATATAAGAAATCAAAAAGTTAAAGAACTATGGGACACAATGAAAAGATCAATCCTAGGAAGTTTGGTATAGAAGAGGGCGCCAAGGTACACACTCAAGGGAAAGACAATCAATTCAGAGAACTAACAGCAGAAAACTTCTTATTGTTATTTTTTAAATTCTCCTTAAAATAAAAAAAGAAAAAGACAATTTGAAATCCCCCCTAAAAAAACCCCAATTAAAAAAACAAAAGAAAATTTCTTAAATGTTGGGAAAGACATGTATACCCAGGCACAGGTGGCATGACCAGAATACATACCCCTACAATATATTACAGTTAAAATGCCAGGAGTATAAAACAAGGAGAGAAATATCAAGCCAGTTATAAAGGGAAACCCATCAAAATAACTGCAGATTTCTCTGCACAAACTCTAAAAACCAGGAAGATGTGGAATGATATATAATTAACCCAAAGAAAATAACTAGGTTGCTATATCCAAAAAGTTATTCTTCAGAATTGAAGGAGACATACTTCCCAAAATAAGCATATACTAAGGGAATATATGACAATTAATCCAACATTGAGAAAGACACAGAAATCCTACACAAAGAAAAAGTAAAGTAGATAAACAAATGGGAATTAGAAAATAATTCTGATGAAAACATCAGAAAAGCAACATTAAAAAATCAACAGCGACTCTACACATCAACTAGCTGAGAAAGATATGAACAAAACAATTTTATTCATAACTTCAAACAATAATAAACTAACAAATTAACCCAATCAAAGAGGTAAAAGAAACAAGGAAAACATACAAAACTGACGAAAGAAATTGAAGACACTAGAAATTGGAAACATTTCCTAGTATATGGATGGAAAGAATCAGTATTGTTAAAATTGCCATGCTGCTGACAGCAATCTACAGATTCCCCAATAACATTCATCACAGAACTAAAAAAAAAAAAAAACCCTAAAATTCATACAGAAACACAAAAGCAATCCTGAGCCAAAACCAATGCTAGAGCTACTGTGAAACCTGATTTCAAATTATAGTACAAAGCCATAATGACAAAATAACATGGTACTGGCAAAACAAGCAAACAAACCAGGCATGTACATCAGTGGAATAAAATAAAGGATACAGAAAGAAAGCCACACAACTACAATCATCTGATTCTTGACAAAGGGGCCAAAATATATACGATGGAAAAGACAGATTCTAACAAATGCTGCAGGGCATACTGGATATCCATACATAGAAAGTTTAAGCTACATTTTTATCTCTTACCCTGCCTAAAAAAATCAATCTAAAATGGGTCAAAGGTGCTTGCTATGGTGGCACATGTACTAAAATTGGAATGATATAGAGAAAAATATGGTCCTTATGGAAAGATGAAATGCAGATTCAGGATGTGTTCCATATTAAAAAAGAAAAAAAACAGAGACACTACAGGATGAAAGGCCAAGGTGTAAGACAGTGATGGCAACCCTTTTGGAGAACAAGGGCCCAAACTGCAGCCCCAAACCCACTTATCTATGGGCAAAGTGCCAACACTGCAATTAAACCCGAATGCTCAGCTGCTGGGGTGACAATGGGGTGACATGGCTCGCATGCCGACAGAGAGGGCTCCTCGTGCGTGCTGCAGCACAAGTTCGCCATAGGTTCCCCATCCTTGGTATAAGATGTGAAACTGAAACTGCTAGAAGAAAACAGGAAAATATCTGAAGTCAGAGCCACAGGCTACAACTTCCACAAGTCTACAAAAACAGGAGTTAATAATAAGAATCAAAAAGTGGGACTATATCAAATTTTAGAACTTCTTTGAAGCAAAGAAAAACAATCAAATTTTAGGATTGTCTTTTTCTAGTTCTGTGTTGTGCACTACTGGAATTTTGATTGGGATTGCATTAAATCTGTATAACAATTTTGGGAGTATGGCCATTTTCAGTATATTGGTTCTTCCTACCAAAGAACAAGGGATATCTTTCTATTTTCTTATATCCTCTTTGATCTCCTTTTTTAGCACACCATAGTTTTCAGTGTAAAGATCTTTTACATCCTTTGTTAGATTGATTCTGTCATATTTCATTTTCGTCTATGCTACTATGAAAGGTGTTCTTTCCATAAATTCTCTCTCAGTGAGTTTGTTGTTTATGTACAGGAATGCTACTGATTTTTGAGTGCTGACTTTGTATCCAGCAAGCTAACAGCACGGTTTTTATCATGCTGGCAAAAAAAAAAAAAAAAAACAGACCCGAGGATCAATGGAGCAGATTACAAGATGCAGAAACAAACCCAAAGACATCCCACCAACTTCTCTTCAACAAAGCGGCACTATACCCTCATTGGAAGAAAGACTCTTTAATACATGCTGCTGGAAAAAAGGCTTTCTACATGCCAAAGACAAAAATTAGACCCATGTCTGTCACCATGCACTAACCTAAAATGAAATGGATCAGAAGATAGAATAGGTAGAACTCTTGAAGACACAGGTGTAGACAAAGACTTTATGAACAAAACCCAGGCCACAAAGGAAATATTACAAAGAATCAATAATTGGGATTTCATCTTATTAAAAAGCTTTTGCACAGCAAAAGCAATCATTGACAGAGTGAAGAGCAGGAAAAAATTTTTGCCAGCTGTTCCTCAGAGCAAGCACTAATATCTAGAATATAAAAGAACTCAAGAAAATCAGACCTCCCAAATTTAAAGATCCAATCCAAAAATAGGTATCTGACATGAATAGATACCTCTCAAATGACGAAGTACAAATGGCAAATAAATATATGAAAAAATGTTCAACTTCACTGGTCGTTCAAGAGATTCAAATTAAAACAATGCTGAAAGTCCACCTCGCTCCATAAAGAATGGCTATCATTATCAAGAAACCAACCAATAATAAATGTTGACAGGGCTGTGGGGAAAAAGGAACCCTTCTCCATTCTTGGTAGTGTAGACTGGTACAATAACTGGAAATCAGTGCAGAGATTCCTACAAAAAGAAAAAAATACCCTAGAACCACATGTTCCATCTGACCCAGCTATTCCCCTTCTGGGTATCTTCCTGAAAGATTTAAAAACTTCACACCATAGCGATATATGCACACCCACGTCTATAGCAGCACAGTTTGTGACAGCTAAATCTTGGAAACAACCCAAATACCCATCAACCAATAAAGAAGATGTAGTTTTTTAATACAATGGCATACTACTCAACATAAAGAAGGATAAACTTCAGATATTCCCAGGTAAATGGATGGACCTTGACACCACATTTTTAAGTGAAATAAACTTAACACGTGTAAATATTGCATTGATTCTCTGGTGTAAACACTTCTTACCAAAAGTGTAAACAAGGACCAGAATGTACACTTGATATTATGAAATAGAAAGAAAATGCTCAATTGGAAAGGGGGAACTAAAGAGGAGGGAGGGGAAAATGAAGGAAGGGAAAAAAGAGAGAGGAAAGAAGGAAAAATAAAAAGTTTTTTGTAAATAAGGAGGGGAAGAGAAAATCAGGGGAGGAAAAGGGAATGGGGGAAAAAAAGAAATTGAGGCAAGTCATGTACAGGTACAATGTTCCTAAGATGAAAGTGATCATTATATATATTTAAAATGTACCAATAAACTTAATCAATAATAAATCAAAAAAGAAAACCAATCAGCATAGTAAAGACAAAATGGGAGAAATTATCAGCTACTTGTCCAACAGAGGATTAATACTTTAAATGTATAGAAACCTGAAAATACTTAAGACCAATAAATAAATATATAAATAAATAAATGGGCAAATGAACTGAACAGATGGTTTTCAAGGTACAAATGGCCAATAAACACATGAAAAAATGTTTAACATATGTGATCATTACAGAAATACAAATCAAAATGACAGTGACATTCCATCTCACCCTAATCAGAATGGCTATTGTCAAAAAAAAAAAAAAAAGATAAATGCTAGTGAGGATACAGGGAAAAAGAAACTCTTCCATAATGGTAATAGAAATATAATTAGTACAACCACCAGGGATATCAGTACACAGATTCCTCAAAAAACTAAAAATAGAACTACCATAAGGTCCAGCTACACTACTCCTTGGTGTATACCCAAAGGAGTTAAAGTGAACAAACTAGAGGGATACCTTCATATCCATGTTGACCGTAGCACAATGCATAATACCCCACATATGTAGCCATCCTATGTACATCAGTGAAAGAAAGGATAAAGAAAAAATATATATATAGGAGCATTTTTCAGCCAAAAAGAAAGTATATCAAAAAAAAAAAACAAAAAAAAGAAAGTATGTCATTTCCAAGAAAATGGAACTATATGTCATCACAGTGAGTGAAATAAGCCATACTCACTAAGACAATTTTGGATGTTTTCTCTAATAAGTGGAATCTAAAAAATACAAAAAATAAAGAGAACATGAAAATTGAAGGCAGACTATTATTAGACAAAAAGAAGGAAATAAGTGGGTGGGAGAGTGTTAAAGCAGAGAATAGGTGGGAAGGATGTGATTAAAATGGGCTGCATGTATTAAAATGGGCGGCATGTATATAGGAAAACACCCCACTGAAACCCAGTATTTTATAAAATTAATATGTATGAATAAAAATGTATTAAAGTAAATAAAGTGGAAAATCATACATAAAAAAGGGAGAAGTATCAAAATTAAGAGCTTCAAAAGTTACTCACATCTCTAATACAGTCTTAAGTTGTTCAAGTTTGGACTTGTTTTCCTCAATTTCAGAATCATTATTTTGCCCTAGTTCCATAAGAAGCTGTCGGGCAATATCAAGCACTTCCTATAAAAGATAGTTAATAAAGAACTGAATTTTTATGTCATTTCACCATTAAAAATTTTAACCCAACAAGAAACCAAATACACTTGCCTGTAACTGTTTTGGTTTTTTGAGTTTTAACTTTCCTGATTTATATCCATCACACTTTTCAAAAAGATCAAAAAATCTTATAAAAAAAAAATAGAGCACTATTAGTCACTTGCAATAATTAATATTCCTATCATATATTTAAACCAATAAAGTGAGAGACATGGCATAAGAACTGAAAACCTATGAATTTCACACATTGTTTTCTCTTTCACTATACTGTACCACCACGGCCCTCCTCTTCTTTCTTTCTTCCTGGAGATGGCGTCTTACTATATTGCCTAGGCTGGGCTGGAATTTCCTGACTCAAAGGATCCTCCTGCTTCAGTCTCCCTAGTATCTGCAACTATAGCTGCACTCCACTATTCCTTGCTTTTGGTCCTCTCCGTTTACCATAAAACTTACCACTTTCTTAAACTATATCAATCTAATAGTCACCATGTTACTTTTACAAAGTTCTCTCGTGATGAAAACTAAACATATAATGCTTTGTGGTACTGTGGTATATTCTCTGAAGTGCATGTATACAAATTAAGAAATACCTGTCAACACATATTTAATGACTAAGTTTTCAAGTTTTATCATCAAGCACTGACTAGAAATAGCTAGCTTTCTATTAATTTTCTTCTAGAGGGTTGAGAGGTTAATGATTCTCAGAATCCAATCAAGAAAATGATAGACCAAGATTAAACAGAGTATCTTTACAACAATAAGGGAAACCCAGGTAAGACTGGTATTTATGCATATGACAATAATTTCCAGATGCTCGCATATACAATTATTTGTAACAAATTTGCATTCAATGGTTTAAATATTAATGCCCAATATATAGCAAGTAAAAGTTTTCTATATATTAGTCAAAAGAACATAACATACATCAGAACTTAAATTTATATCATAAGTATTAAATTGTTCTTCTTGAAACATACTTTTGGTGCCTCACTTCCATTTTCATTTTTTGTTTTGGTGTTCTGTCCCCATGACGTATGACAGCTATGACACATCTAAGTTCCATCCTGAAATTAAAGAAAAAAATTGTTTTCAATCATCTAATAAGGATTTGTGCTATATAATTTAGATTAATATAACATTACGAGCCAGTTTTTCACCTTTTCAAGTTCTTCAAGCATTTATAATAAGCTAGTCTTGGGGGCTGGGGATTTAGCTCAGTGGCAAAAAGCGCCTGCCTGGCAAGCGCAAGGTCATGAGTTCGGTTCCTGGTACCGGAGAAAAAACAAAAAAAAAAAAAAAAAAAAAAACAAAATATAATAAGCTAGTCTTAATTTTAGCAAACCCTGAAAATAATTTAAGAGCTAGAGGAGGAGGTGTTAGTAAGATACATAATACTTGCTTGGGCAATCCATTCGGGACCCCTCCTGTCTCTCAGGACCAATTCCTAGTCCCTACTCCTAGTCCCCATTCCTTTTCTCCAATAAATTTTTCTACTCTTAAAAGAAAAAAAAATTCCTCATATCAAGAGATGCCGAAGTTCTCTCTGGGATAAAAGGACATGGACTCTGATCTCTGAATATCTGCCCTACAGCATTTGATAAGTATAGACTGAGATTTCCTTAAATCAAAACAAAATAAAGGTCTGCCTGATGGTGATCATATTCATACACTTGCTAGATTTTGCCTATTTAAGAACAAGTACTTAAAACTCAACTTACTGGAAGATAAAACTATTTTATAAGCATGCTAGAATTAAAAGCTATAACTGTTTGTTAAAGTGTGAGCTGCTGAACAGACTCCAGCAACACATTAATAAAAATTATCTGGAAAAAACTGTGTTGAAGTTTGAGAAATGCCAGCTTAAAAACAAAACTAAATGGTTCGTCCTCCCAATCTGACTTTTCCGAATATTTAACATGTTCATATAAACCCCTCATCTATGAATATGCAGCATTTAGTCAACTTTACCTAACTTTTCAATGAGTAATCTTCCTTAGTAAAATGTTGAGAAATACTTTGGCAAGATTGATTTAATATTTTACCTCAAGACAAAAGTGGAGAGTGTTGAAGTTGTATGACCACTATGGACCTTTAAGTAATGTACCTATTGGCACCTCTTCTTAAGTTATGGCTTGACTACATAGTTCTATAATTATTCAAGGATGCTCCAGGGTTTTATTTGTAAAAATATCAGAGACTTTTAGTCTGGAGGACCTTTGTAAAACCATATAATCTACTCTCTCATAGTCAGACTGAATTATATGAAAATAGAAATCATATAGTCCCTATGATAATTCAAAAATTTAGTTTTTCATGGAATACCACTAACTGACAGGAAAACTAAAGAATTTTTAAAAGAAAAGAATTCAAACTTACATAGTTCCAGATGTAGTTGGTACAATTGGAATATCTTCTGCTTCTAAGGGTATCGACCAGGGGATATGAAACTGTGGTGCGAGCTCACGCATTACAATGTTTCTTTAAGACAAAAATAATTAAATAAATAAAACAAAACCCTAAGAGTTAGTTCACTTAAAGATAAAATTGGGACAGAATAATAAAGAATCATAAGGCAAACTAATGAACACATAAAAACTAACCCAAAGAATCAATCCTGATCAAGAAAAAACAGTTCATTGCTTCTAAACTGGTATATCAGAACACTAAGGAAATGCCACGAATTTGAGATTTACTATGTGCTTTACTTTTAAAGTTAATATTGGTATTAAGTAAATCACTATAAACAGATCACTTCTAATTACACACATTCTAGACTCTTTTCTGTGTGGATACTGATGATTATTTTTTATATTATTCACTGAGCCTCTATAATGCCATTCTAAACATCATGCCTATTTTTAACAGATCAGTGCTATACTAATAAGTAGATCAATGAAAACATGCTTGAGTAACTCTATGGGTTTTTGGCACTGTTTGCTAGTGTTAAAATTTGGTGATCAACTCCCAATTTCATTTAAAGAATAAGTTCACAAATCTTTCAAACATGCTATAAAAGATGGCTCCCATTATTAAACGTTTTAAAGTATTAAATTTCCTGTGGTTTTGTCATATATACTTTGAAACTTAAAAAATAGTTTTTGCCTTGCTAGTGTTCTCAATCAAGGTATTAAGGAAACTGCAAATGCCAAAGTGCTATTTCTATATGCAATACATTTTTATATTCATTTGATAATTTTATGAGAATATCTTGAAATAATATACACACTGTTGTAGAAAGACTTGCAAAATGAAAATAAAAACTACTGAATTTCAAATATCTCTATTTTCTATGTTATTAATCTCATATATATTACATTTTGTATAAGTAAACAGGACAATAAAATCTTTCAACTATTTTTACATAGCAAACACTCTAGGAATGTTTTGATTAATCATTTCTAAATCTATGAAATTAAATTTATAATGATAATTATAATGAATTATAACTTATAATGAAATATATATAAATTTATATATAATGAAATTAAATTTATAATGATAAATCTAGCTATCTTTAATATCTTTAAATATAATTCAGGATTTGGCAGTCTTTGAGAATATCATTTTATGAACATTGAGTTTTAATCTAAAATGTTTTTAAAAACTTATTCATCTAATATTAATGATTATTTGGTATGTGAATAACTAATATGCAAGGTAAAGATAAGACAAATGAATAAATACTTACCCAAGTATTTTTGCACAGTCATCATAATACTTCATGGAATTTTTCACAAAACTGAAGCCATTGACATCACAGACATAGGACTGTCCATTGGCCCGTAATAAATCGAAGCCACAAACTGTTTGCTATTTAAAACAAGTTACAAATTTTACCATTTAATTTACTAAAATTGTTTTCCAATCTTATTAGAACATATATTCTATAAATGCCTAAAAGTATACTGTTATATGTTGCTTTACTTCATAATAAGAAATGAAATAAATTACTTATTTGTAACTACAATACTCTGAGGATATATTATGCATTCTGTACAATATTTAAGCGTCTGGTCAATTAATAGACATAGAATAATAATGCACAAAGGACTAGAAAAGCACAATAAGGACATATTATATCAAAAAAATCTTACACTAACACATTTTAAAAAGAAACAATTTTAATGGTTTTGATGAATAAATTTTACACTAGTAGAAATTAAGTCATCTTAATCCCTCTTGCCAAAAAGGAAAAATTCTAGAGGAAGAGTTCAATTATCCCTGTAAATCTTCTAAAAACTGGCAAATACATATGAGTGAGCACTGGAAATAAATTTATTCTATTTAAAAGAAGAAAACCACTGAAAGTTATAAATTTCCTGTTCAAGTTGCAAGAATTTTCTTTTGTTCTACATTTTATGTTGAAATCATCATGCATTAGTATAAGGTAATTTTAAGTCATAATTTTTGGAATCTTAGCATATCAAATAATTTATAAAAATCTACTAAAACTTATTTATGGCTTAACATTCCAAGTAAATAATACAACTGATTTTAAAAAATAGATTAAGAAATATCCTAAACACTTACTTAGCCGAATTATTCTGTGTGATTTAAATTTCAGAGTAAATGGCTCTAATTTCCTTCCATATAGTATAGGAAGATTATACTGGCACTACAATACAATATATTAGCACCACAGGAACCCCTCAAGAAACACATGAACGGTTCAGATGTACTAATTACGTTCTCAGCTTACTTCTCTAATTTTAAGTCCAAATAATGTTTCTTACTCAAAAAGTTAAGTTAGAATTCCTTTTACAAGAGCCAAATGGCTTATAGAACATCTTACCTTAAAAGCAAGGCAGACTTTCCAAGCAATTAATTTCTCTCGTGCGTTGAGAATAACAGGGTATCGTACTTCTTTTCCTTCACTGTCTCGTTCTACCTTGCCATCAAGGGCTGGAGACTTTCGAGCTTCAGCATGAGCATAATCTGGACCCACTGTGTAAACCTTCCATGAATGTTACATATCCAGTGCAAATACAAAAACAAGAACAATAAATTCCAAGAAAAAAGATCAATAAAAATAGTTCAGACTCAACTATTAGAAAGACCTATCTTTCTATTTTCAATGTATTAGAATATAATTACTTACTTATATATGGTCAAACAGGTAAAGTGAGGTTTCATTTTCTACAGAAAACTATTATACCAAATATTCCCCAAATTATTTGTATTTAACCAAAGAAAGACAGAAATAACTATAAAACATTACAGAAGGAAAAAACTGCCCCTAAAAGATTTAAAACATTTTCATTGCCCCTCCCAAACAGTGGGGGAATGAGTATGAATACAGAAAAGAGAAGAAAACACATTCTAAGCGGAGTTTATGAACACAGAGGAATGAAACCCATATTCTGGTAAGGGAAAGTTATTTAATATAGTTTATACCATAAAAATTGAGACTGATGAGACAGAGGACAGACTAAAATATCCTGTTTGCCAGGGTTATGAATCTACTTCTTATCCTATGGTGAGTGTGAATCCGTAAGTGAATTTTTAAGGACAGGTTTCCTTCATGGTGAAATGTAAACTTTAGAAAGAACACTCTGATTGGAGAAAAACAGACTAAAGGTAAAGCTATTAAGATCTCATTCGCTACTGAAATCATGGATATTTTTATACCACATTTTGCTTGTCACAGATCTCAAAATATCATTTATATTAATGACTTGGAAACTGGTGGCTATTAGTCTCTTAGAATCATATATATACATATATATATGTGAAACTTTTTGATATAAACTGAAACTTTTTGATATAATATATATATATATCAAAAAGTTTCAGTTTTAAATATTTTAATAACTACACCTCAGTAAAAACTGTCTCCTTCCTTGTGGATTTTTATCTATTTATTCATTTATTTATTTTCAAGATACTGAGGATTAAAACTAGTGTCTGCATTGGCCCACATCTCCATCCTTTTTAATGCGTTTTTTTGTTTGTTTGTTTGTTTGTTTGTTTTTTACTTTCAGACAGGGTTTCTAGCATTCTTTAAGTTCACCATGCTGGACTCGATTTTGCGATCCTCCTTCCCTACCCTCCCAGATGACAGGTGTGTCCCACCCTCAGCTACTTTCATCTGTGTTTCCCTTTAAGTATTCAAGAATACTATGTTTTAAAAGGTCTATAAGCTTCCACTTGCCAAAGGTGCTCATGAAATGAAACAGATTAAGAATTCCTAATCAGAAAGAAAGAGATCCAGAACAGAAGTTAGAAGTAGCTGCTGGATTCTCTTCTTCTGAGATTGATGATAAGCTCAAAATCCAAAATTAAAATCTACATAGTTTGACTTGAGGTTTTTTCCCACTTGATTTATAGTGGTACAAAGACAATACATATTCAGGAATCATACTCTGAATTTTGGTCTTCTCTCGGGCCAGTTACTCATGTGTGGTCTGACACACTCTCATAATGCATAGCAGCGCAGTAAGTTACAGCTTCCAGGCAGCCTCGTGACGCTGAGCATAATAATATTCTAAGGTACACCATGTTACTAATCTGTTTTTACCATGGTAAGTGTACTAAATGGTTTTTGAATTTATGGCATTTTCAACTTTTAAAAAATTTATCATCATGAGGTAACCCATATTTGTAAGTTAGGAGCATCTATACTTTAATCCATTCTACATTACCATCAGTGCCACTACATATAAAATATTAAAATATACTTTCAGTCCTACCTTAACATCAGTACCATCTGTGGGCATAAACTCTTCATATATATATGAACCTGTTTTTCGTACATTGCTTTCTGGGGAATACACACTACTTCTACTGCCAATCTGAAAATAAAAAATGTCCATCAAAATGAAAACCAAATTATTTTCCTCATTTTAATAATACAACTCTTATTTACCATCTATCTCCATCTTAGAAATTTTCCAATAATTGATTAGTTCACATTTAATAATGCTTATTACATATTTGGTACTATATTATTTTGTGCTGTCTCTGTGAATTATATAAAAGTTAAAAGGTATAAAAATACGATGAACACAAGGAATTGCTTGTAAGATTCAGCCATGTTGGGACATGCCCCTTTTTACCACTGCAACACTTTTTACCATGTAAATACAGAAGAATGCATTCATTTTCCTATCAATGTCTATTTAAGTTGTTTTCCAAGCCTTGGTTATTAAAGCAATGTTTCTTTAAACATTGTTTTAAGTGTCACCACACATATGTGCACAATTATGTTTCTGAGGAATTACTAGGTGGTTCATATTCAGCTTTCAAAAATATTGCCAAAATTTTTTAGAAATGATTATCAACAATTTAGTCTCATGTGTAAGAATGCCAGATAGTCTACCATCTTGTCTGTACTTGGCATTGTTAGGCTCTAATAGTTGTAACTAGTAAAAAGATATTAAAAGTAGACATTAAAAGGGTATCTCATTGTGTTTTTTAAATTTTATTTTATTAGTACATGTTTGCAATATATGAAGTTTACATTTATCTTAAGGAGCAAGTATATAATACATTTTTAATTTTTTTTATTCTTCTTCCCCTTCCTACCCACCATATCCATGATTATATAGATGTATTTTTAATTTTGATGCATTGCTAAATCATATTGCTAAGAGGCTGAATTCCTGCCAATAATTTTAGGGGATTACATTTATTTCCCAACTGCTTCAGTAGATATTCTGTCTTTGCCAATCCAAAAATAATTTATTTTTGCATTTCAGATTAAATTTGCGTTAAACATACATTCATGTAAGTAAAAGTAATTAGTATTGCTTTTTACTTTTTCTATGAACTCTATTTTTCTATGACTTTTTCAAGGACTGCTTATTATTAACTGAATTTCTAGTTTTACAGAAATACAAATGAAAAGTAAAATGAAAAATCATGTAATTTTCTTGTTATTCTGTAGGCAGGAATTTTGCTATCTAAAATTAAATAATCACTATGACACCTTGCTTTTCTACAACAGTATGACATCAATTTTATGAATTCACCTCTAAATAAAACATTTCAAAGAGTTCAATATTTAATCATAATTTTATTACATGCTTGATTACTTTGTATAAAATTTATATTTTTTAAATAAAATATGCAACAGTGAGGAACACTATACAAAATTATAAAGGTTCACCTTTCTAAAGAGTCTCTGACTTCCACCTCCAGCAGAGGTTGGATAATAAATGTAAACATTGTGGTCTTCTGCACTGACTGGCTTTTCTACAAATGGCTTCTGGAAGACTTCCCCATTCACTTCCACGTGATCTTCCCCTTCAATCAGATTACATTCTACAGATCAAACAGCAAGAAAAGTTACATACCAAATTAACTATCCAGATTACATTTTTCTGGAAAAAAACCAAACAAACAAACATACAATTTATTCTGCTTTCCAGAAAAACTATTTTTAAGCTTTCCTAGCAAAAGTGAATTTACCTTGTTTTAATAACATTCACAAGAAAACAGACAAACAAATCTTTTTTATACCAAGAATTCTCAACGCTGACTGCATGTTATAATCACCCACTTCCAAAGCTTTTGGAAAATTACTGATGCAGAATCTTGGGGGCTGCAAAGTTCAGCATAGGCATTTTTAAAACCTCCCATCTGATTCTGATTTGCATCTGGGGTTAAAATCTTTTTTTTTTCCAATCCTCCAAAGACTAATATCACAGTACAGTAATCATCATCAGCAGAACACTCTTCCTTGCAAATGCACATTAGCAATCAGTGCTTTTGAAATAGACGAAAGCACACTTCAGCACAGCAACTTCCTGTTCCATTTATATCTTGCACTTCCTGCCCCCCAGAGAGCGCACATGCTGTGTTTTAGATAAGTGGGGGAAAAGGAATAACAGGCGCTTTCATATATTAATACTGTGATTTCAAAACTTCCAGTTATCAGATATTTAATGTTGGTGTCCTAGCAGGTCATAGATGAGTCACTTGCTCTTTCCTCATCAGTGCAAATCTACCAGCCAGGCAAGGGGAAAATTCTCTTTTGTGATTCTTGAACATATGTCAAATGGAGACCCAAGAAAGGCAGGGCAAATAATCCTAAATTATCGGTTAACTTTTTATATCATAATATTGCATTTTAATTGAATATAATGCTTACTGGTTTAATCATTAAGAAAAATATTAAGTGAAATACTATGAATTCTTTAAATGTCTTCCACTCAATTGTTGCAGAGAAGTGGCTAAAAGTAAGTCAAGTGGGAAAAGGTAACTTGCTTAAAATCTCTTGCTTTTACCTTTGGGGTTATTTGGATCACGATTCAAAATTGCATAACGAGGAAGTAAAATACCTTCAGCTTGAAGAATACTATATACTTCTCTCCTAAGGAAAAAGAAAAAAATCCCTATTGTTTTAATACTCTATTTCACATCAGTGTATTCTTGTACTTTGTAAAATATATTACTGTTCTACTATTAATCTTCTATTACCTACTATTGATGTTATTGAGACTTTTTAAAAAAAACAAATATATCATTTCAAATACTGAAAATATTTCCTAAGAAAATGTTCAGCAATGCTAGCAGAAATCAAACAGTTTTTTGTAGCATGTTAAAATATTACTTTTTAAAACAAGAATGTAAATGCTAAAAAGAAATGGTTAAAGTTGATATAGCCCGCACACAGACTATATCCTGACTATTAAAATCCTTATGCTCAAATAATATTTAATGCCATGGAGAAATATACATAGAATGTTAAAAGAATGGTGTTTCTAATTTATAAAATATGACTTTATATATGTATTGCTTTCTACACAAAAATATGGTAGCTACAATTATGATGTAATTTTTCAAAGTTCTTAAGAGCATTGATTTATGTAAGTATATATATACTTGTATATAAACACGCACTTGTGTAAACCTAAGAAAACTGTTTTAAACGTTTAGATGGCAGTAATGCTACTGTCTTAGAGAACAGAAAACTATAGAATCTTCTACTTTATAAAATATTTTCACACATAATCTCATAATAGTTCCACAAAAAGTGCTGGTGAAATTGAAAGGATAGCTATCAGTGGAACGTCAATTTAATAAAATACATAAATATATTCAAATTTTATAATTTCCTTTAAAAATATATTTTTTGGCTTGTTTAATGAATGCTAAGATACATTACAAATATTTCTTAAATAAGTATACTTTGCCATTAAAAATATATAGTCACATGATAGAAAAATTAACCTTGCAGGGTCTATTAGACTTTGGAAATGAAACAAATAGTTTAAGTGCGTCTCTAGCTACCTGGAGAACTACTGATCACTTTGGGCACATTAGTTAACTTCCCTGATTGTTAAGTTTCCTTATCAGTAAAATTAGTTGATAAATATCAATTGCTGAGCATGACTTTAACAATGCAATCAGTTCATATCCGTGAAAATATCTGATGCCATGTCAGTGTATACAGTACTGTGTACTAAGTAAATGTTAATTTTCCTTCCCTTAATTTAGCCAACTTTACCACTCACCTATCTTGTATGAGATACTGCATATTCAAGTCATTGATTACAAATGGATTCCTGAGTTTTGCATAGGCAACTGCTTTGTCCAGTGGAAATCCTAAGAACACATATTATTAACATATTCTGTACGATCTCAAGATAAATTGACATCTATAACTTTAGTAACTTCAACTGATGCCATAGCTCATAAAGAATAATTTCATTATGCACATAATGCCTTCTATAAAATGTGTAATATATATACTCTGCTTTAATTTATACTATTAAATCTCATCTTTTCCTAATTAATGTCACTAATGAGGCTAATCAAGTCAGTGGTTATATAACCAAATTAGAGCACTGACATGATATTTGATGTATGACTATTCAAATCATTTGATAACTTTATATACAAAGAAAAATTTATATATAAATAGGAGTGCATCACAATCACCTAATGATCTTTTAAAATACACTGCATGTACTTTTTCATTTGATATTTTCATGTTTACACACATAAATGAGTTGACAAAGAACTTACATACCTTTCAATACAGCAAATATAAAAATTAACTCACATGCAACACATATGCTCAAAGTATAAAATAAACGAGTCCATTATTGCTGTTGCTAGGTCACTGTTAGACAACAAAATTAATTTCGTAAACTTTCTAGACTTTCAGAAAATGACTAGTTACAATGTAAGAAGAAGCATAAATATTTAAAGAACTGTTTGATTGATACTGGGGACTGAACTCAAGGCCTCTGCAAGGAGCGACATCCCAGTCTTTTTTTTTTTTTCATTTTTTATTTTGAAACAGGATCTCCCTAAGTCTCTAAACTGCCCACATGGGGCCTGAACTTGAAATCCTCCTAACTCATCCTTACAGAGTGCAGGGTTTACAGGACTCTACCATCACACCCTGCTAAGAACCTTAATGTTCATATTTAACTCTTGATATTAACAGTAAAAATCTCCAGTAGTATCCATCAAAATACCTTATTAAGAGAGGCAGTAGAGCCAGGCACGGTGGTGCATGCCTATAGTTCTACCACCCAGGATACTAAGGCAGGAAGTTTGCTTGAGCCTAGGAGTTTGAGATACCAGACTAGCATTCAAGAGTATAAATTAGTTCACAATCTGACTCCATCTTTCATTAGCTATGCATGTAACCTTGGACAAACTTATTTAACATCTCTCAGCTTCACTATGAATTAGCAACTATGGGTCCCAACTATAAATTAGCATATCAGGCTTACCTAGGAGGATTTTAAAGAACTTAAATAAAAATTATGAATAAGTGCTCAATAATGCTACCTGTTATTCCTTAAGTGACAATATTTTAATGAACATCTTTTCTATGGGAAAGCATAAAATTAGCAAGCATGTACAACTAGGAATTAACTAATGAATATTAAGTATATTAGTAAAGACACCATATTTTCGCAGCTTTAGAAAAAAATTAAAGAGAAAGCATTATCACATACTAAAATTTAAAACCAAAACACAAAAAGCTATGTTCAGTTATACAAGATTTATTCCTAAATTCCTTAGTTTTTAAAATTTAAGCAGATACTCTATGCTGAGAATCAGCCACAAATTACATATCCTTCAAAGTTCTATGAGGACTCTCAGAATTTCTTTTCTGCAAACATGTCTCACTGTCTCTGATTTTAAGCCTAACAGAATTTAGCAAACAGAAAACAGCTATAGTCAGTTCCCTGCTTTGATTGCTGTTAGAGAGGAACATTTCCCTTATCAAGAAATTGTACATGGGATGTGGCTTGGATATAGCAGCCAGCTTGTAGAGGCAAACAGTTTTTACAGAAAGAATCATGTGAGTGTAAGGGAAAATATATGGAAGTTTTAAAGTTATCTAAAATAAGGAGTGTCAGTCAGCAAAGATCAGAGCTTTGACTATTTAATAATGAAAATCAATTTATACTATAGGGGTACAAAGTCTCACACATGCCTCCTCCTCTTCCTGACTGAAGCGGGACTTTAACAGCTCAGAGTACAGATTTTAGTAATAAGGATGATTAAATATCACGTGAATAATTTACAATGGAAAATTATAGTTTCTAGTGGGAAATTCACTTAATTCACAGATTTTTAGGTTATAAGTTTTTAGATATACACTTAGCAGTAATTCTGATTAGTGGATTTTACAACTAAGTAATACTTAACTGATATTTTGATTAAGAAAGGCCAATAAGATCTAAAATTTTAAATATGAAGTTCTTAAAAAATGAGGTAGAAATACAGATATAATAATGATAAGATCATTTTCTATATGGCAAAAACATAGGGCTTAAAATATGCAATAATTCAAGAGAAACGCAAATGTGAATAAAGATATACATTCAAAGAGTTGATTACAACCTTAGTTTTAGTAATGAAAACTGAAAATTATCTAAATGTTCAGATATTAGTTAAACATGTTATGGTTCATTTACCCAATGATACACTAATCTACATTAAAAATGAGGTTATTGAAGGATGATAGAGGGATAAAAACTCTTCCTGATAAAACAGTGAAAAAAATTAAACGTATACTTACACATACACTATGACACTAAATTTAAAAAAAAAAAATACAGAAGAAAGCTGGAAAGAAATATATCAAAATATTAATATCACTTATCCATGACAGTGGGTTAGTTTAATTTTATTTTTGTATTATCCAATAATGTATAATTAAGTATGTAGTAATTTTTAATAAAAGCAATAAAAGAGATCCCCCTTCTTTAATACCTTTAGAATGGAAAGAAATAAGACAATCACATAAGGGCCAATTTTCCACTGGTTCATTCAGTATAACTTCCTCTTCAAACACTACTACTGTGATATATTTAAATAAGGAGATCCGTTCCAGAATCTCCTTCATTGGCTTGGATTTGGATTTCTTTGCCATGGAGCATATTCCAACTACAATCTGCCTTTCTGGAGGCTAAAACAGAAAGAAAATTTAAAAATCAGGTTAACTTAATATGAACTCCACAAGACAGCTGTCTTAACTTTATTGCAGAAGTAGACGAAACATGTGATAAATCAATAAAAGTGACACATTAACCAACAAAATCATTTCAAAAGTTTTTACCATAAAAATTATCATAAAAACTTTTAAACAAAATAAATTTTCTACAAAAGTGGAGACAAACCATAGAACACCAATTTCAGAACCTGGTTACAATTTTCAATGAAACCTAAGACTTAAACACTCTTTACTTAACTGCCACTGGCATTTGTATACCTTCCACAGACCAGAAAGGGGCCAATGAGGGCCAGAATGCAAGCGAAAAGGTTGATGGAAATGAGACAAAGAAATTTCTTGCCTAAAATAAGTTGTGGTTCCAACTACAAAACTATGAGGCATTTGGGTACAGTATTTTTGTCTACTATGCTACAAGAACAGTTGGTCACAAATGACAAATTCAGGGCCGGGGATATAGCTCAGTGGCGTAAGCACCTGCCTGACAAGCACAAGGTCCTGAGTTCAATGCCCAGTACCAAAATAAGAACAACAACAACAAAAAAAAAACCAAATTCAACAGAAATTTGAGAAAAAGCTACACTGCTAACAGAGATATCAAGATTCTTTGATACTCCACTCTTGAGTATTCCTCCTTACGGGCTCCAGTGTCATCAATCAATGCAAACTAAAAAGGCAGAATATAGAAACAGTAACAAACAGTACCTCCTGGATTTATAAAATTACTCAAGATTCATTGTGGGGTCTTGGCACTCAGGTACTTAGAGATTTATCAACTACATAAAGTAGTAGCCAGTTTGTCATTTCCTCTCTTTTACATAATTTTATATATTTCACATGACATTATAATCTAGGCTCGAAAGTGTATTAGACTTTAAGAATTTATCTAAGAAAAAAATTGGACAGCATTGGAATTAATTCGTTCTTCTTTATGCTTGGAACTATATTTCTACATTGCTCCTTCTAACTCATGAAATTTAGCCTTCAAATCAGTATTAGATTTGATTATAAACTGCAACCTTCCTGGGATCTGCTGCCTTTATTTCCTCTGCTCATCTGCTTTTACATTCTCTTATTTAATTTATTTCTGATCAGAAAGTCTTGGGTTAGCTTAATATAATATCCCTTAAGTCTCTTTCCCAGGACAAACGTACTCAACCTAATGTTTCACACTGCTACAATCTTTAAAAAATGAAGAAAAGAAAACTAATGTATTTTGTTGTTCTATTACAGACCTACATAACGATATCCATTTATGGCTAAGATGAACAGGAAACAGCATGAAATAAATACATGGAAATAAATATTTTGATGTTACTAAACCATAAAGGCTTGAACGGATGGGAGATACCTAGGGGTAGACTGAAAAGAGAAATAAAAGCCCTTATGTGTAAGAGGACTGGATGTGATGGACCAGTGGGATTGACACTGCTCAAAAGAACACTAGAGGGAAAGTGTAAGGCCAGGAGAGGCCGCATCAACTGTGCTCTCTGGTCTGAGTGAGACAGAGAAGCCCTGCTTTCTTTTCTGTTTTACTGACTGGGCTTCTACATACTTCAGACGAAGAAAAGTTTTGAATGGTAAGAGAAAAGCTTGAAAATCATTACCTGTTTAGAGGTATTGGGTGCTTAGCCCTGAAGCCTGCTGCACTGGAGTTTTTAAAATAATGACACTCCAATTTGCATTTCATATATATATATATTTCAAATGTAAACAATATTGGTTTTATGAAAAAGGGTTTATGGGGCTGGGGATTTAGCTCAGCGGCAAAAGCGCCTGCCTGGCAAGCGCAAGGTCGTGAGTTCGGTTCCCGGTACCGGAGAAAAACCAAAAAACAAAAACAACAAAGTGAAAAAGGGTTTAAAAGTTAATGAATAGCTATTTTTGGTTTGTTTTTTACTACTTTCACCAGTGTAATAGGTTTTTCTTTTAAAATAAGAATTTCATTCCAATTTCAAACAGAAGAATCATAAACAATTGTAAGTCTGCATTGTAAATCAGTCTTCAGAATAAAGCAATCTCTACTTGTAAAAAGAAAGTAATGAGTGAGAAAAATGTTGGACTGATGCAACTGTAGTAAAATGAACATAATAAACGGTTGTCATTCCTAAGGTCCAGTATGGGTGTAATATTCTAATATATCAGAAAAAAACATACAACATAATCTTACACACACACACACACACACACACACACACACAGATAACTTGAGATAGCCTCTCCTAGCCTCTCATTTTGTGGACTTCTGAACTGTTAATAGCAGTGTGCCCGGTTCAACCAGCACTTTCACTGACATTAAACTTAATGAATTTGTTTAAGTAGTCCCCCTTCTCCAATACCTTTTCTTTATCTTGACGTATTTGTTATGTATTTTATATACAAGAAAGCTTTCTGACAGCCCAAATTTGCTTCTCTTAGCCACTACTCTACCCAACCTTAAGTTACACTATGCATATCACTGAGAGAAACTAAAACAGGCATCATGAAACAACTTAGAAATCTCACCCAACTATATTTACAGTAGCATTTCTTGAGTTACCATCAATTCAATAATACAATTCGTAAAACAAAATATACTTCCTCAGTATAAAAAATTTGTAACAAATTTGTAAATGAAAAAGTATTAACTTAAAAGCTTAGTATTAATTTACATTAGAAGTGATCAGTAAATATCCTATACTGCCCTTGTTTCCCACCAAACAACTTACAGATTCATCCTCCTCCTCTTCCTCTTCATCTGCATGGTGGAAGAAATGCCGGTAACTTCCAGGATTTATTTCCGTATCTTCAGGTCCAACAAAGAATCTGGGGCCTTCACTCATTTTTATTTCATTTGGTATAGGTAAAATTAAAACCGCTTCTGCATAAGTTGTATCTGAAGAAAGGACTCTCCTCTGCTAGTTGGCATATGTGTCTGGTGTATTTTGTTTCTGCTTGTACAATCACTGGAAACTGTGATGATAGTTAGTTGGCAAAAGCTCCTTTGTTCTCCGATATCAGTGCTTCATTGTTGATATGTTTAAAATACAATGAGGCTATTGCTTCCCTGAGTTGACACAGCTATCTTTTTACCTAAAATGGAATAAAAAAATTAACTTGGAGAATGTATTTTAAAAATGTACATGAAAAAATAATTTTAAGTGACACATAAAATTAACACAAATAACTTTACAAACAGCATCAAAACAGAAATATATTTTCTTCACAAAATTAGGAAAAAAAACATTAAAATGCTTAGTTAAATGCATCATAGAAATTTGACAAGATACAAAATAAAAGAATCTATATTAACTTCTTCAAATTTGAAAGTATCTAACAAATTAAAAGATTATTCAAATTCTTTAAAATTACATTAATAGTTAAATCCTTCAGCACATATTTCAGAAGTATTTGAATGGAAAATGCAAGTTAAAATACTGTATAAGGTGGAGCCTAAACCACTCACAATTGGGCGTTATGTGAAATTATATTAACTCAGTTTGAAAACAGTTTTTGGCAGGTATGGTGAAGTACACTTGTAATCCAAGCATTCTAGGAGTCTGAGGCAGGAGAATCACAAGTTCAAGCCCAGCTTGGGTTAATCAGTGACTTAGACTCTGTTTTGGTACAAAAAATTTTAAAAGACACTAGGGATGTACCTCAGTGCAAGTACCCTGGGTTTAATACCTAGTACCAAAAAGTTAAGTAATTTTTTTTAGGGAACGTAACTTCATTCTGGTCTTGAATCAACAATAATAACAACAATAAAAGGTTAGAGTGAAAAGATTTCATTCCAACAATAGCTCTTAAACTTGTAAAAGTTAAAAATTACTTAACAAATTGTATATGTGGGAGTCGAAGTTAACCTTGTCTATAACCTATGGAATACAAAGAAGTGTGCATCCTATAGATTTTTCCCTTAAATATGGATGAATGATATGTCTCCTTTTTTTACTTGACTCCAATTCAGTTTCATTCTTCAATGTGTTTAAGGTACACAGCTATATATCTTCATTTGAGACTAAGCTCAGATCTGCAGCCATGTGTTCTTCATTCATTTAAAGAAAGGCAATAGATAAATCAACAAAATAAATATATATTAGGAAGTCCTCGCTAATAAAACATTTAAGCAGGAATTTAAATTCAATTAGGAAGTCAGCTATGGGGTTATAAGAGCACTGTAGGTAAGAAACAATATATTAAAGATCAAAAAGCAGAAGTGTGTTTGGCATATCTGGTACATTCAGGGACTAGTAAGGAGGTTGGAGTACAGCAGCCAAGCAAAAAAAGAATAGTAGAAAACGATGCAGGAGAAACAGCAAAGATGCATACAGAGGACTGAGAAAACAATTTCAATATTGTTGGATGGCATTTAAGAAAGCGTGAGAGGAGAAATACGAGGACGTATACACAGTTCTTTTGAACACTTTTGTTAGAAAGCCAGGAAGAACAATTGAGCCTCTGAAGAACAAAAGGTGAAGGAAGGCTTTATTTCTGTTCTTTCATTTCAATATATGAGAGATACTCACAGATATTATAAAAGGGCTAAAGAAGTTAGTGGTTAAGAGGATAGATTCAAAAGGAAAAATATTTGGATTGGAATTTATAGTCCAATAACTGCACAACCTTGAGCAATTTTTCTGGGCCTCCATTTCCTTATCTGGAAATTGTACCCTCTCACACTTTGTTGCAAGGATTAAACATAATACATTAAATACGCTGCTATCTCAATTTCTAGGTCATACTCTGTTCCAATTAAATGAGAACATTTGAGAGGAGGGCTCATGTATTCTTAAGGTTTCCCAGGTGATTCCAATAAGCAGCAAGTTTACACATTCATGTACTACCCATAAAAGGAGAAGAGGGTAGAACAATGGAAATGCAGAAGGCAAAACACATATTCACTATTGTTGTAATAGTATGCTGTTAGTATAGCAAATCACATTCACTATTGTTATTAATAGTACGCTATTAGTACAGGAAATCTGAGCATCTCTGGCAATAAAAAAAGAGATAAAACAGATGAAGCATCTGTTGGTGCCTGGCACATCTCACCCAATAAATATTTCTCTACAAAATGTTTTTCTTTATAGCTCATGTTGACTCTTGGTCACCTACAATCTTAACCTTACTTAACAGTTTGGGTTATTTATATTCCATGCTCAAAATGTAAACCTCAAGGCAATGAATATTTATTAAACATAATTATTTAATAAGTATTTAATTTGTTAATGCAGAGTTTCCGAACATGATGCCTCACCATGCATGAGCTAAAAGTACACCCGGAAATTGTCTCAGCTATTAAGACAGTAAGACAGCTTGCAATTCTCCTGGCCAGTTGTCTGCATCAGCACTTTCTTTAGTTTTTCTGGGACACAGTACAAATACTATCGATTTCTATACATGACATAATGTGAAAAAAGTTGAGAAGCACTTAGTTACTACACTAGGATTAAGGTTGGGCTTTTGTTGTGTTTGTTTCGTGCAGTACTTGGGATTGAACCCAGGGTCTTTCTACTAAGCTACAGGACACCCCTACCTTTAATTTTTGAAATCAGTAAGTTGTTCAGGCTGGTCTCAAACTTGGCATCCTCCTGCCTCAACTTCCCAGAGTGCTAGAATTACATGTATGCACCACCATGCCTGGCTATTTTCCTCATTTTGTAGACGCTTTAAGGATACAGATATAGGTCCATTTCATTATTAATGAACACTTGAGGCCCAAAATCCAAGTAGTTAGAACTTGATAAAAATAAATCAAAGATCATACAGTCAATAAGAGCTACACGTGTCAAGTCTGCCTGTTTGAACTAAAGGACATCTAATATTCACTTAAGAGCAAAAAAATCAGGATGTCATAGATCTTATTACATTATTACCAATGGTTAATAAATTCTTGGGAAACTATGGGATAAGTCTTTTTTCCTCTCATCTAAGGCCTATCTATCTATCTATATCTTTTTTTCTCTTATCCAAGGGATGGATATATATATATATATATATATATATATATATATATAAAATATACATCTTGTACAAAATAAAATTTAATAAGTACTATAAGATATCTATATTTTAAATAATTTGCTTTTCAGATAATTGAACCAAATACAGTTTACATATGTAACATTTCCACATTACTCAGCATTTTGATCAATGTTTAGTCATGAATTCCAAAATATATTAACTATCTGGCCTTAAAGATGTATACACTATTCAAATATCAGAATTGAACCTTTAGTTTTAAGATTCCTTTTATAGGAGAGGTCCTGAAATGGATTGGTTGTATTACTATTATCTGGTACATTTGTGAAACACAAATTACTAGGTCTATGGCAAATTTTCCTAAGCAGTAATTCTTAACTAGAGAATCTATACTTTAATGAATGAATGAGCAGCCAGGTTTGAGAATCTCTTTAAATCTGTGCAAAAGACAAGCATCACTTAACCTTGATTTCTGAATTTAAAATGAGTAACATTCTACTAAGGTTTCCTCACTAAAAGCAGTATGTACTATAGCTCTCAAATTCTAGCATACCTTAGAATCACCAGAGGGCTTGTTAAAATATTGAACTAAAAGGTCTGGGGGTGGAGGCCTATAGTTTGTCTTTCTAAAGGTTCCAAGGTGATGCTGATGCTGATGCTGCTTGACTTGGAATTACAACTTTGAGAACAATTGCCTGTTATTTCATTTCAATATATAAGAGATACTTACAGAGGCACAACCATTTGTACATCTACAAGACTTCCACAAAACTGACTTTGAATGATTTCTCTGAAATTTGCTCAGCTCTGTGTCGGTAGCCAAATTACTGAACCTCCCTCTAAGCATCATCTGCAGCATGGGGTTATAAATATTACAGTTTTGAAGATAAAATAACAATAGAGATCCCACAACAACTAGCACATACAAAGGACTCAGAAAGATTAGCTGTTTACATACTTTGTTAACTGTTGTTATAAGGAAGACAGATTTCTGACCTTAATTTAACTGGCAAGGAACAAACACAGATTTAGACCTGATTAGAATGTACCTACTTACCTTCCACCTAATGAAGCCACAGCAACTTCTCTTTCCTACTGCTACTACTGGATATCCCATTACATCTTTTCCAGTCTTGCCACACTATTTGAGATTTACCAAGAGCACTAACCCTGCAGATAAAGTCTTCTCTTTCATACCTTTACTGGGCTGAGCCAGAGCTACATGATCCTCAAAATGACACCTTGGATAAATCCATCAGTCCCCTAACCTGAATTTTAGAATCTTTCCACGCCATTACTGTTGCGCTTTCCACAGCTTCCCTCAAAACCCGACTGTAAACTAGTACATCTCTGCTCCCCAAATCAGAAAACGTGTGTGTTCCAGTTCCTGCTTCTTAACTTGATAATGGACATAGAACCAGTTTTCCTGAGTTCCCAGTAGACACAGTGTTATCAATGGTGGCTAAATTCCAGGACACTAATACTAAGCTACATAAGAAGAAGATTACAAAGGCTTCTTTGGGCTAGCAAAAGCAAACTAAACATCACTTATAAGATTATATATTTAAAAAAAAAACCCAGGTTCCACAGAACCTTCACCACATTGGTATTTTTTCTCCTTCTTCAAATGTTTATGCAACACCTTTCTGCTGAGTCTGGATTTCCTTCTGCTTGGAATTCCCTGTTCTTCGAAGTTCCCATTCCCCCTTTAACAAGCAACCTGAAGGCTTCTGTGAATGTTTTCTGGCCATTATCACACCTCTGCCAGGCCCCAAATATACATCAAAACTCATGCCCCTCCTCTATGAGCTTAGATCTACAATCACCTCTTTCCATCACAGCTGGGTTTTTCCTCATTTTTTTTAATTGTGAAAAATGTCAAATATTCAGAAAAACTGAAAGAACATGTCACAAAACACCCATATGCCTGCCTCAACAACAGCCAATATTTTATCAAATTTATTTTCTATTTATATATATACACACATATTTGCTGACTATTTGAATGTTGTAGGCATCCGTATACATCATATAAACACATCTCCAAAATAAGTACCTCTTCCTACATAACACAATACCATCTCCACTAAGAAAATTCGTTAACAGTTCTGTTAACATTGTATGCAGACATGGATGGATGCCTTTGCAGAATAAGGACCTCATCTACTTATTCCCAGGACTTAACTGGGTGATCAATAAATGTTCTATCAGTGATTCAGTTTAATACCTTTACAATCGCTTGGCAAGTATATAGGTTTAAAACTTAAGTAACAAGCTTTGATTGTATAACTCTGTGCTGCAGTAAGAATAGTACTTGAGGTTCTTAACTACTTCATCGTGCATCACAATACCGAAGCTCCAGGAAGAAAGAGATCCTGCTGTCACTTTTCAGACAAAGTAGGCACATACATAAAACAAAAACAACACTAAATGAATAAGTATTGTAGCCACTGAAAATGTTACGGAAAGAATTGGAATTCTGAAAGAACATCAGACAACAGAGTATTGATTTTGTAGTGAAACGCGTCTGATTCAAACGTTTACTTGTAGCCAAAGTTTCCTGGGGTGAGCTACCAGACCTCTCCAAGCCTCAATTCTTAACCTTTATAAAATGGGGAGAATCTAACAGACCTCCTGGTATCGTTGAGGAATGAGAATGTATGTATGTGAAGCACTTGGCATCGCTCATTACTGGCAGCTATCTTCGTTATTTCATCTGCCTGAAACAAAAACTATCTCACTGAATTTCTAACAGCCCCACGAAACCCTGCCCAGTGGGGAGCTAGGATGCTTGCTTGCTAGGTGCTAAAGTCAGCCACGCTCCCTACCTCTTCAACTAAGCCTTTCCAGCACGCAACGGAAAGACAACTACTACCCCCAGGACTCCAAGGGTAGGACACTTCCAGGGAGTTGTCCGGAGCCTCGGTAAGAGATCCAAAGGTCACCATCCGCTCACCAGCACGAACCCTCTCCAGCGCATGAGGTGCGGCTGTGACCTGCAGCCTCCGGCCGCACCATGCCAAGCTCCAACCACGCACAAGGCTTTTGTTCTCTGGGTGTGGAGGCGGCGACGAGCACAGGCACAAAGACTAAGGAATGAAAGATTACAGCAACCCCTCCCGGGATCGCAGCTCCCAGCTCAGGGCTGCCCACTTTGTGGTGAGGGGCACGCAGCTAGGAGAAGCAGCTCTGCAGCTACCTTCTGGCGGAACTGCAAGGCCGGGCGTTTGAAAAGAAAAAAAAAAAGAAAAAAAAGGAAGCAGTGGGGCGGAGGAAGAGCGCAGAAGCCGCGAAAGGACTCTCAGGCTGCTCTGTCGCTGCTGCGCGCCCGCCCGCGCTGTCACCGCTGCAGCACCTGCCCCTCGCGGGCGCGTGCTCTGCGCCTCCTGGGTCCGCAGGGCACGGCAGGGCACGGCAGGGCACGCAGCGGTGCCAAGCAGCCCTCTGGCGATGGGGTTCGGGGTCTCCATCGATCTCGGGGCCCTCACCTGGCACGGCTGGGGTCGCCGCTCGAGCCGTAGCGAAGGGCCAAGCCCCTCCAGGTCTCGCTTTCTCCCCTCTAATTCTCGGGACAGGGGTGCGGTGCTGGAAAAAAGACTTCAGCTGCAGGCGCAGGCGTGGGTCTCCTCCCGCCAGCAGCCGCTGAAGGGCCACAGCTGTCCGGTACCTCAAGCACTCGTACACCTCATGCGTCTCGGACACGCCTCTTCCCCGCCCGCCCAGGGTCTCACACGGAAATGTCCCCGGGCGGAACAACTTCCGGTAAGTGCCCAACGATCCGCCCTCGGCCTTGCCGAGCCACTTCCGGCGGCGCAATATAAATCGCGAGAAGAGCCTTAAATCCTGTCGTTTACATTTAGGACCACTTCGGTGAGTGGTCGTTCTGGTGTGCTTTGTCATACGTACTTTTTTTTTTTTAAGCGAGTTGTAACCTGCAGATGATTTCAAAGCCACTCCCTTACTCCCTTCGCCCGACGTGGGGAAGAGTTGGAGTCCGCGGAGAATTTCCGCCGGCGCCGTCGGGCGGGGAGGGCCGGGCGTTGCGCGTTCCCGCTGCGCTGGCGGGGCAGGGGTCCGTGCCGGGACGTGGCTCGGGCGACCGAGCTTCACTCAATGGCCTTCTTCCCCGAGATGCTAACTTTAACTGGAGCTTGCCTCGAGCAATCCGTTAGTTAACAAGCCGCCCAATGCTTAAAAACTGCCTCGTCGCAGTCGAAGTAGCGTTTGAGACTCCCAAGCGTTATGCGTGAATCCCAAAGTGGAACTGGAGAGTTCGCACCATCACCTTAATGTAGTTGTCATTTTATCTTGAGACTTTGCCCCACATTAAAGTCACCTGGGCCACGGGGAAATCTCCAGTTCAGGAGAGAAGGTCGTCAGGAAGTTTTAAGGGGAAAAATACACATTTTTATCTCACTGTCGATTTCTCTTAGGAAATCATAAGCAGGTCTGAACCCTCAGTAGAGAAATACTTTTTAAAGAGGAAACGACAACTGTTTGACATGCTTTTTATGTTCTTTGACCTGTTAACTGGTTTTCAGCCTGAATACATGATAATTGTATAAGGTCTTAAAAATAACTGAATCTGATGCTGGAAAAATAACATGGGGGTGGAGGAAGGAAGAAAAAAAGAATTGAAATGTGCCACGTACATGTACCAGTTCCCTGCAGTGAGTGCGAATGCAATCATGTACTGCAAAGTACTAAATCATGTACTAACAAAAGTGAAAAAAGAAAGATGAGCGTACAAAAAAGAAAAAAGAAGTGAATTTATCCTATTTGGCTTCATGTGTATGCACGTGGAGTTAAAGGCATTAGTCTTGTTCTTAAACAAATTTGTGTGGCAGAACGAAGCAAATTATAAAGAAGTACGTGGTGTATTGATTTCTCAGTCTTTGATGTTACAGAAAATGGTACTGGTCCATACTTCAGAGATTAAAATAACATAATTCAAAAGTCAGAATTTTACCCTCATTGTGTTTGTTCTGTTTGGGGGGGGGTTGTTACTGTTTTTCTTTTTTCTTTTTTTTGAAACATTACAGATTTTATGTACTTGGACTGTATACAGATTGTAATCTTTCAGAGGCTTAAATCTGTAGCTTAATGGGTTGGGGTGGGTGTGTGTGTGTGTGTGTGTGTGTGTGTGTGTGTGAATTGGGTAGTATCTCACTGTCCTTTCAGGAACTTCATACTACCCACTTATGTAAATTTCTCTCCTCTGTTTGCCATGGTCTCCCCAGAAGCTATCCTCTTACGATTAAACTTTTTTTGATTATTCACTTCTTGAAAGCAAAGAAATCTTTTTTCCTTTCTTCAAATTATAGTTAAGTGCACACATTATGAAGTTTGTTGTAAACCAGTACCAAAATTCCTTAACCAAAATTCACTATTTTGGTACCGGCACTAACCAGTACCAAAATTCCTTTTTGTTCAAGAAAAATTAACTTACATGTAGTGCAGAAGAATATGCGTTCTGGCTGCTGGCATCGTTTGAACATTTACAAAATATAACACGATTGGAACAGAGTATTTTGCAATTTACAATGATCATGAATATATTTATTTATTTATTTATTTATTTATTTATTTATTTATTGTCTTTTTTGAGACAAGGTCTCGCTGTGCAGTTCAGGCTGGCCTTGAGCTCACTTTGTAGCCCAGGCTGGTCTCGAACTTGCAATGATCTTCCTGCCTCAGCCTCCCGAGTGCTAGGATTACAGGCGCCACCACGCCCGGCCATGAATATATTTAGAAGTAATATAAAATTACATTTCCTGTTTAAATATCACATAACAGGTCCAAACTATGTAAGTAACATTTCCCTTGATGGCAATGAAAGACTTTAAGCAAACCTTTTGAAGTGTATTTATTCATTTTCTTTTTCTCCTACTAAAATTAACATCTCAAAAATAGCATTTGAATATTTTAGCTCAAAGACATCCCTGTCTCTTTTCTGTACTGCAATTATCCCTCACAGATAATATTCTGGGAATGCTCTATTCATGCATAAGCAGATATGTGACAAGAAATTGAACTGAAATAGCAACTGATTCAGCGTATCATTTAAGTAATGTCTTTAAATACCCTTTGCCTAGGTTCGCAATGGTCCGTAGTGGGAAAAATGGTGACCTTCATCTTAAACAGATTGCCTATTATAAACGAACTGGTGAATACCACACAACCACACTGCCAAGTGAGAGAAGTGGCATAAGAAGAGCAGCAAAAAAATTTGTCTTCAAAGGTGAAATCAACATCTAGATCTTGAGTATAATCTATAGGTTCTTTTCCACCTGTGTTCTTCGTAGAATCTTAAAACTTTCAGTGTAACTAATGCTAAATGATTAGCAGTTAAACTGATGAAAACACTCAGAAGCAGAATAGAAATCACACCGAAGTGAACTGAAAGCTAGTAAGCCTGAAAGGGCCTATTAAATTATAGAAATACTATGAGAAATAATGAACATTTACCTAAATTAACTTCTGCTTTTGCCCTCTGATGGTTCCTACTCAGGTGGTATACCATACTTACTAGAGCTGATGCCACTGTCATTGAGGAACTTTTTTGATGCTTAATATGAAAATGTTGACATAGATAAACTAATGGAAAGAATGGACTATATCCATTTCCATGGTCCCTTCTCCCACTGCTATTAAATATTCTCAGGATTAGTTTTATTTTTAATCCTGATGCCCCTGAATAGATTAAATAATTGAAAGCCAGGGCAATGATTATCTTGAAAGTTCATGATTTTTGTCCCTCCTTCAAAGGGGAGAAGTTTAGGATAAAATAAGCAACAAGGACAGTCACCAAATACCTAAGTGAATGTTAGTATGATTGATAGGGGTTTTCCCCAAAGCACATCAAAAAAATGGTAGCACAATAAATGCCTGTTCGTGTCTCCCTGTGTACACCACTCTGAGTAACTCTTTCTGCTTAAGAACATGAAAACCCTTAACCTCTTAGACTCAGGTGAGGTTTCATTTATTTAATCGTTTATGTTAAAATGTGTTTACTGAGTTCCTCTTGTATGCCAATCACATTTTAGGCCCTGCAGAAATTTGCGTGGATAAGATAGATAGGGTTCCTGTCCTCAGGCTGCTTACTTTGTAGTTTAAGTAAGGAATGTTTGATTCAGCACATGCTTTACTATATTCCAGAGTTTGAGTTGCTCCCTGACCCAGGCTAGTGAAGTGATTTGGTTTTTGGTTTTTGTTTTGGTTTGGTTTGTTTTTACCCACTTGGTTGATTTCCAGCTCCAGATTCTTCCTAAGCAAAACAAAAATTCTGCCAGATGCAACTTACTAACTTGGTGAGACCTGTCTCAAAATTAAAAAAAAAAAAAAAAAAGAAATACAGCTGGAAATACAGCTCAGTGTGAAAGGCCCTGGGTTCAGTCCCCAGTATGGCAAAAACAAAACAAAGCAACCTTAAGGGTACAGGTTTTCCCACTATACCATCTCTACCTTCTACTCAAATCTAGGAAAAGCTGGGAGATATGGTTGTCTCTAAAATTATACTCAGGATGAAATGTTCATACTCTCTTAGATAATTTCATACTCCCATAGTTACCACATACTCTGGTGAGCAAGCTAGTTCTGCTTGTATTGATAACTCCACAATTACAGCAGCCAGTGTTCCTCCTACATACCTAGTGTAACAGCTGAGAACCTTTTAGATTGTACAGTAACATCATAACAAATAAATATTTGTTTTAAATAGAAACAGTTTGTAAAAAACATCCTTTTAGTTTGAAGATAAAACTGTTATCTTAATACTATATATAGATCTCTAAAAATTACAGTTCCTTTTTTATATCGTTTGTTTCAGAAAAAAAGCTCTTTTATGTTGGAAAAGACAGAAAACAAAATCGTTTGGTAATTGTTTCCGAAGAGGAAAAAAAGAAAGTCCTAAGAGAATGCCATGAAAATGACACTGGAGCTCACCACGGTATATCCAGAACACTCACTCTAGTGGAATCTAATTACTATTGGACTTCTGTGACCCATGATGTCAAACAGTGGGTATGGCTTATGTATTTAGAGTATTTTGACTGTGCCTTTCTAGTAAATATATCAAATTCTTTGTTATTCCAGATTTTACTGTGGGTATCATCTTTCATTAAATACTTTGTGTATGGGTAGTTTTTATACCAAAAACAGCTAAAAGGAGTTTTATTTCTTTAAAACCACTGAAGTATAATTTGAACTAGAAGTAAAGCAGCTTTTAGACATTTGAAATTACATGCAGATAACAGATAATTTAGAACCAGATTTTCATTGTTGAACTCCTTTTTGTAGGCAGAATTGGATTGTTGCTGAAATTTCTTTGATCAAATCATTACCTCTTTAATGCCAATCATAAGAGTTTCTGTGGGAGAATATATGTGTAATAAGTCAGGCCTGTGTGTAGTGTTAGCTTTTGCACCTATGCCAAATTAAGGTAGAAACCGTCAAACGTGGCAGAAATGCAAAATCAAAATCAAATTATGGACCTGCCATGCTTTGCTTTACAGACACTGAGTAAAATCTTTGTCAACTCTTTCATCCTTTGAGAATGGGTATGATTCTTTAAATAATCAGAGGTTATTTGTGATTAAATCTAATTTAAATTGGAAAATGAACATTTTGATCAAAAGTAACTATGACCGTAACAAGTTAATATGGTTTTTAAATTTTTCTTCAGAAGTTAACTTCTTGTATACCTTCTTTTTAAGGGCCTAGAAAAATTTCTGGTATCTATAAATATTACCTACTTTAAATTATATTTCAATAAATATTGGTATAGATGAATGAATGAATGAATTCTTTATAGTGATAAATCCAGAGGAGTATCTTCTACATATAAAAATTATTGCATATTCACATACTTTAAGATTATAGAAAATTAAGCATCACATAGTCCCCCTTAAGTGTGTACAATTTTTGTCAGTTAAAACATAAAAATTCATGTGAATCATGAATTATGTTCCATGTGAATAAGCTCTCAAAAACTAGTCACATAATAGAAATAGCAACTAATATTTGCTTGTTTTAAATAGTTTAATTCAGTGGTCAGTCTTTAGTCCAAAAATTTCTCCTTCAAAGCACAAACTACCTATTAACCATTTTAAAACTCTAATTTATGTTGACTGTATTAACTTTTACATATATTTTCTTTATTGTGTGCCTCTTTGTAGGTATATGCTTGTCAGCATTGCCAAGTGGCAAAAAATACAGTTATTCTAGCACCTAAACAGCACCTTCTCAAGGTGGAAAATTCATGGAGTATAGTTACTGTGGATCCGATGGGACCTTTTCACACAAGCAACAGAAGTCATGTTTATGCTATAATTTTGACAGATTTATTCACAAAATGGGTTATGATTTTGCCTCTGTGTGATGTTTCAGCATCAGAGATTTCTAAAGCTATTACCAATGTATTTTTCTTATATGGACCTCCTCAGAAAATAATAATGGACCAAAGAGATGAATTCATTCAACAGGTAAGACAAATTGCTAATGTCTAGGAGCATATCTTACTCTTTTCATGTCCTGTACACAGTACTGTGTGCGTTGTAGAGTACTTAATGTATTCAGATAAAGTGCTATAGACACAGAGGTATGTATATTACAGACTGAAAAGGTAGTTGGCCTGGAGGTTAGGAGATTAGGATTTTAGAATTTATTGTGCCACTAAAGTAATTGCAAACCTGTGTTTTGGTATTCCTCAAACTCAAATAAGAAAGGTGGACCACACAGTCTTTGCTTACTTCTAACTGAAAAATTTTAGTTGGCAGATAAATGAGAGATTTGACTAAATGTAAAAACACATAATGTTCATGAATGAGAATATTCAATATTGATTAAAAGATATTTTTTCCCAGTCCCTGATCTTTTTCCAGTTTAATCTGAAGAATAAACAGTGAAGAATATATTGAAAAGTCTAGAAAAAACATATAATGCTATTAGACTTATGGCCCATTTTAAAATTTTATAATTAAGCTAGGGTGTGGTGGGCTTGCCTGTGGTCCCAGCTACTCAGGAGGCTGAGGTGGGAGGATTAGTTGTGCCCATAATTCAAGACCAGCATGGATAACACATCAAAACCCATAAAAAAGGTATCAAGTTTTATAATTGATAGAGAGTACTAAATAATCATTATCATAGCTAGCCAGACTTTCTTGATTCACATTGTCTTTGATGTCTCAGTCCAGAAGAAATACTTAAAGATATATTTATTAAATACTTAGGACTTATATAAGGTGTCCCCAAAACTATCCCCAGATTCCATGATTTACTAGGAGTACACAGCATGTAGTTATAGTCATGGGTGAAATTTATTCAGTGAAAGAATGCAAACAAAAGTCACAGCCTCAGCAACTTAGCAAACCCAGCCTCAGAATTTAAATAAGTAAATAAAAAAGGCTGAGCATATAGCTCAGTGTGAAAACTCTTTGTCCAACCTCCAGTACCAGTACCACACACACCCAAAGAGTCAAGGTATATGTCCCCTATTCCAAACCCTCAGAACAAAAATTATTTCGCAGAAGCTGTATTATTTGTATAAACTGTTCAGGCCTAATGAGCTACACTCATCAGTTGGAAAATGATTGGAACCCTTTCACAGTGGGAACCAGAGCTAAAGATGCTAGAAAACTTTGTGAGCAGGTTTTTCAAAGGATAACAACCTCAGATCTGCTGTGCTATTTTCTGCACAAGTACATCCAAACAACTTAATGAACATTTATATTCTAGCCAAGTTAGTAGCCATTTAGAAGTCTGATTCTTGAGGCTGGAGGATGTAGCTCTGGGTTCAGTCCTCATCAGTCCCCCTCCCCAAATTATATATAACATAAGTTTAAGGAAAATTATTTTTATTTTATTTTTAAATAACTAGTTTCTTGCTAATAGGTTGTGTGTCTCTGTTGACCACTACTTCTCAAACCTTGGGAGCACATTAGAAACTACCAACCACCCTTACTTCCTGTTTGAGTGATTTGTTTTTTTCGTAGTAATTGCTTTTTATTATTACAGCATTTACCGGGAAAAAAAACCAGTTCTATAAAGAAATGGCATCATCAGAAATGATCTATTAAAACTGAACTACATCAAGCTAGTATGTTTCATGGTATAGAACTGATGTTAGCTGGGAATATTGGCAGAGCTTGATAACTGGTCAAAATGATAAAAGTGGAAGCACCAGTGAGTGAAGTAGGGAAGGGTTATATAGAAGAATTTTTTTGGTAATTATTTCTGTAATATGGTTTTAGAATGAAATATATGCCAAAACTATTTTCAAGTAGGCAAAAGAACTTTTTTGTTTTTAATTGAAATAAAAATTATATAGGAGTAATTGACTTTTTGTTTTAATTTTTAGAAATGGAAAACACATTCTAAGTTTAAGAACAGTAGTATACATTTCAATGGAAAAACACTAAACTTATTTGCATAAAAATTAGGAACTTATATTTGATAAAATAACAAAATATAAAGGAAAAGAAATACACAAAGAAAAAATAAAGTAAACCAACATGGGAAAGAGCTAATGTCTTTATTAAAAATTCATACAAATTAATAAATTTAATTAAAAGCAAAAGCAGGTAGTTTTCAAAAGGAAGAAAAATTTCTAAATAGATAAAATGTTCAAACTTAGTAGTAATAAAAGTAATGCAAGTTAACATTAGTTTTGTTTCTATAATAAAAAATGGTAAGAATATCCAATAAACTACAATAGAATGATATAACCTTATGATATTTGTAGCATTGCAGATCGAAACTTACCCTTTTGTAAAGTAATTTGCAGAAGATCCATTAAGGGCTAAAAATATGTTTGTCTTTTTGTTAGCAATCCTATTTTGAGAAACTTACTCTGATTAAATTGTTCAACTACAGAGACAGATGTTTTACAGTATTTACCACAGTGCTATTTATGTTGGTGAGTGATGGAAACAGCCTAAATGTCAAAAAAACAGGTTTCAGAAAACTGTCTTGCCAAATGGTAAAATATTTCATGTTGCCATTAGTGATGCTGAAAAGAAGCATGTAAGTTTTAACATACTTTTTAATGTAACTATTACAGTATTAGCAAAGCAGGAAATAACAAAGTGTTTATAATGTTAAAAATCTAGATAAAGAATTTCATGACATACATATACATATATTTACACAGGTAACTATAAAAGTACAGTATATATAAAACTATAGGGTTAACTGGAGGATGTTTTAGAGTAGTCAGGTTTTAGATTTTTTTAATTATCCATTTTATGTATTATAATTCTGTTGTTAAAGTTTCTGGTAATTAACATTTATGTATAACCTTCTATTAAATTTGTGAATTAACAAAAAACTCTCCTGTTTAGCAATAAGTAGTTCTCTCTTTCCCAACAGAGAAAGCTGTCCTTTTAGGCTTTTGCAGGTAGGCAAGACGACATAACTGGTTCTGGCCAAAGAAATGGAATAGATAAGAGTGTGTTATTCTTAGCCTGGGGCAATAAAAGTCTCTTGTTGGATCCCTCAATCTCCCAGTCTTACCTTTGTCTGGAGAATTGACTCAGTGTTCCAGATGTTATACTGTAGAATGATGAAACTTGCCTTGGAGAGGTAACCAGATCTACAGCCAACCTTGTACAAGCAATAAGTAAAGCTTTGTTGTGTTAAGTTACCCAGAAAGATAGAAAAATGTGTTGGAAATATGCTTTAAGTTCCCATTGGTCTTTGCAATGGGGTGTATAAGACAGTCTCATTTGGGGGAAGATTGTTAGAACTTATGTTTTTATCTGTCTTTATAATCTAGAAAATAAAGAAATAAAGCATTACTGCTAATGGCTACAGATACATAATAGCTTCTTAGCTCAGTCATAAATACACATGCTATGTGAAGGTGCCCTGACAGAAAAGAGACTCCACAATATGTAAAAGTCTATAATCATTTCCCCATTCAATTTTTTTGCAATCAGTGGTTAACTGAATTTATGAATATAATCTAGATTTCACCATGCCACTGGTCATAGGATGACCAGGTGACTAAACTCTTTTTCAGTGAAACATTGTAATACTAAAATGCAAACATTCAACAACCACAGGAAGATGATAGAGCTGACACTTCTACTTCTAGTGTAGCTCTTTGATAGACACATTGAGATAAAAATACTGTCAATTGAATCTGATGAGAAATGGCCGTCAGGATTATCAAGAAGATTCTGGAATATTGATTCCCATCACCTTTAAGAGTTTTTCCTTTAAGTGCATATTGTGCTTCAAGAAATTAGCTAGTGATAGTATAAAGTCTTCATCATTAACCAACAGTTTTCCATTCATATTTAAACTCATATGAGCCTGCTAAGCACAAGGTCCTGAGTTCAATTCCCAGTACTAAACTCATATGATAATCCACCCAGACTTTGAAAATTTATCAATGTAATTATAAGTAATAAATGTTTACAATTCTCATTTGTGAGGTTTCTTAGTAACAAAATACAAAAAGTCATATATAATAGGGAAAACATACTTTTTGCTTGATTAAAATAACCTAAACATCAGATAGAAAACATAATGGTGACAAACTATGCTCTTTTATAAGAAAATACTAACAGAAAGCATTCCTAGAATGTTGAAATAAAATAAAACACTAAATGGCGGGGCCAGGGATATAGCTCAGTGGCACAGTACCTGCCTGGCAAGTGCAAGGTCCTGAGTTCGATTCCCGGTACCAAAAAAAGAAAAAAGAACACTATATAGTATGAGAGGCTTATTATATAGTGGGATAAAAATAGTGATTGTCCAACATGTTTCAGCTTAGAACATTTGCTAAATTGTTTTATTTAAAGGCACAAAAAGTTTCTCTAAGCTTGTGAAGGAAAGAGAATAAACATTTTCATTTTGACAATTTCTTGACTTTAAAGAAATATCTCATGTGAAAATTGTAAAGACTGATGGAATACCTGCTTTGATGGGTGGAGTTTAAAAGTTGATGGGATAAGGATGTGAAGGTGGATTAGGATGTTGAGACTAATCAACGAATGGATCCACTAGATCCGTGATGGCAAACCTCTTAGAAACCAAGGGTCCAAACTGCAACCCAGAACCCACTTACTTATCGCAAAGTTCAATTAACCCAGAATCCTGAAGTTTTTAGTTGAGAAAAAACAAATGATATCGAGTGCTCCGCTGCTGGGACAGCTTGGCTCACATGCCGACAAGAGGGCTCTGTGTTCACCAGCACTGCACTAGATCATCCCTCAGGAACCTCTTGAAACAGAAAAGTTGAAGCCTTTTCTGTGGGCCATTTAAAACTATTGCTCAAGACGTCACGGTGACACCTATTCTCTGGGATTTCATTCTAATTACTTTTGAAAATGAAAGAGGCCACCGAAACATCCATGCTTTTAACCTTTTTTTCCACCACCTTTGGGACGTGACTATCAATGTTGTACTCACAGTGTCCATATTTTAGCCAGAAAGAAGGGGAACACAGTGAGCAAAAAACAGGAAGCACTAGCAACAACTTTCACTTGCATCTTGTTCTGCCAGCACTGTGTTGCCTGACCATTCCCGTCTCCTAAGGAGCTTGGGAAATGTAGTTTTTTTCTTGTTAGCTTTTCTTTGATTAACTTTATCTTTTTATTTTTTCTGTTTTTATTTTAAAAAGAATAAATACTGGGGGCTGGGGATTTAGCTCAGTGGCAAAAGCGCCTGCCTGGCAAGCGCAAGGTCGTGAGTTCGGTTCCCGGTACCGGAGAAAAACCAAAAAACCAAAAAAAAAAGAATAAATACTAAACATTAGAAATGACACAGAATTTCAAAAAACAAGATGATATGAATTCAACAGTGGTTGTTATATTGCATATTGTTGTCTTCAAATTAGTTGTTCAGATATCTTTATCTTTTTAATTCTTCTGATACTTGTCTGAAATTCTCTTCTTTTAAAAGATAAATTGGGGCCAGGGATGTAGTCTAGCGGCACAGCCCCTGCCTGCCAAGCGCAAGGCCCTGAGTTAGATTCCCGGTACCAAAAAACCAAAATAAAACAAAACGAAAAGATAAATTGATTAACCAATGCTTAACTCAATTAAAAACAATAAAGAAAAAACATACAAAAGTTGCTGCTTACTGTTAAATTTTCTAAACTCATTTTGACTTATCTCAGACCTACCCATAGTAACTATAACAAAAGTAGCAGTAAAAAGTACTGTTTGCCAAGAACGGTTAATGCTTTACAAACATTAATTTATTTAACTCTCAGAAGAGTTAAGGGTAGGATTTTCCTCATTTTACAAATCAGGGAACTGAGTGCAAAGGTTCAGACACTTGGCCAGGGTTACACACTTGTTAACTGGTATGACAGCACTTGCTGGAGACAATGTGTACTGAATTAAAAAGTTAATTGGATATGCTAAATTAGTGTTAAATTCTAGCCTTTCATGTCCTTGTTACATTTGTAAATTTGGTAAATAATTTAACCTCCCAAAGTTTCAGATTCTTTACTTTAAAATAGGGTAAAAATAATTTTAAAGTTTAACAAAAATAATACAAACTATGTTGACCAGCACATAGTGGGGACTTACAGTTGTAACACCAACTTTAAACTGAATATGTATATTTTTATTTAGAATGGCTAAGATCAATGAAGAGGGCAAGCTTCAGATTCTTTAGAAGCCATTTTTTAAATCAGTGGGAAAATACAAACTTTAAAATGTCCTTTTGGAGCCAAGCATGTTGGCATGTATCTATAATCCTAGCCCTTGGGTGGCTGAGACAGAAGATTTTGAAATCAAGGCCAGCCTGTACTATGTAATAAGAGCCTGTTTCAAAGCAAAACAAGGGGCTGGGGATTTAGCTCAGCGGCAAAAGCGCCTGCCTGGCAAGTACAAGGTCGTGAGTTCGGTTCCCGGTACCAGAGAAAAACCCAAAAAACAAAAAAAAAAAAAAGAAACTTTGTTTTGTCTGTTTTTCAGATCAATGTTGAACTGTATGGACTGTTTGGCATAAAAGAGATTGTGATTTCTCATGCCTCTGGAACTGTGAATCCAGCCGAAAGTACGCCTAGAAAAATCAAAGCATTTCTCTCCAAGCACTGTGCTGAGCACCCAGACAACTGGGATGAGCATTTGTCAGCCGTCTCCTTTGCCTTCAATACCACTCGCTTGGTACGTACCTTTCTATTAATTCTGAACTTCTGGGTTACCAATATTTCTTCTCTTAAAAAAGTTTTATTACAGATTCGATTTTTTTTTTTCTTAAAATAGGAGCCTGCTAAAAATACACCATATTTTCAGATGTTTAATCGAAATCCTTATATGCCAAAGACTTCAGATACTCTTCATGAAGTGGATGCTGATAACACAAGTATGTTTGCCAGGATTCTAGATGCAATCAAAGAAGCTGATAAAATAATGGAGACAAAGACAACTTCAGTGGGCCAGGTGATGCTACTTAATAGAAAAGCTGTAAAATTCTATGAAGTAATATTTATTTTGATACACCCTTAAGCCAAAATGTTTTGCCTATCAAGTTTTGTTTGTCTCTGGTTAAACAATAAATGCTCATTAGCTATGAGGGACAATAATGAAAAAACATGAATTTTAGAAACAACAAAGCTCAGTTGAGATCTCGTCTTGCCATTTCCAGAAGCTTGACTTTGGAAAATTACTACACCTATGTCATTTTCCCTTCTGTGTAGAGCAGGGGTAGTATTACTGACTTTGAAATGTTGCTTTAAGAATTAAGGCCGGGCATGGTGGTGCACGCCTGTAGTCCCAGCACTCAGGAGGCTGAGGCTGGAGGATTGTTGTGAGTTCGAGACACGCCTGGGCTATAAAGTGAGCTCAATGCCAGCCTGAACCGCATAGCGAGACCCTGTCTCAAACAAAAAAAGGAAAAAAAAAAAAAAAAAATGACAGAGTCATGACTACCTTCTTACAGCATCTCAGGGAATAACCATTTTGTCACTTATTTTCTGCATTTCCAGAAATAAATTTTCATCTTTTTATTTATTTTTTTATATACTTGTAGATGGAGAAGAATTTGAATGGACTACATAAAAGCAAGATCATTGTTAAGAAGAAATCAAAACAATCAAATCCATTTCATTTAAAAGTGGGTCATGAAGTTTTAAGACAGAGAAAAAACCGGTGGAAAGATGGTCGGTTCCAGTCGGAATGGATTGGTCCTTGTGTCATAGACTATATTACAGAAAGTGGGTGTGCTATCCTCAGAGACAATACGGGGACCAGGCTTAAAAGACCTATCAAAATGTCCCACCTGAAGCCTTATGTAAGAGAATCCAGTGAACAAGGTAAGTATATGTTACTTTTCTACATTTTCACTTTCTTTGAGGAGAAAAACTAAAAATAATAAAGTCATCCTTCTTTTTCTTGAATTTTCTTTTCCCTCCTCATTTTTATAAATTTGATATAATTTTAGATATACTACATCATCTGTTTTATTAGAATATGTCTTCTGGAATAGAGAGATTTTATTTTGATTTCTGTTATGCTTTTCATAGTTGACAGAGAAGATGCTAAACCTGTATCACAGAAGGAAGGATTTCATTACTTCTGTCTTTGTTTTCGCAACATCCTGTTGGTCACTTCGTACCTCATTTTAGGGTGGAAACACAGCAGCTATGAACATTAATGTGAAAAACATATTGTCTGTAATCTATCTATGAAATAAGGAACTCAAAATGTCATTAATGTTTAATGTTGCTTCACAGTTAGGTCAAGGATAGGGATAGGTGTGCGTGCAGAGTGTGCTGTCCTCAGATTTTTGTAAGGGCTGTAAGATGTGATAGCACTCTAGACAAGGTTATACATGCCCCAAATGTTACTGGTTCTTAATGGTCACGATAGCCTGATCTTTCTAATCTTTTCTTTCATGGTCTGATTAAATGTCATTTTTGCCACGACTTTCAGATTAAGTCCCTTTATCAAAATTATTTTACTTTGTCCTAATGTATATGCTCCCAGACCTTCTCTGAGGTAGATAAACTAAGCAACAGTTAATTGGTACTGTTATATGCTTTTTCTATAAAGTATTAATAGACTTTTTACTACATCTGATGTATAATATAATAGCATTTTAAATAACAGACAAGTCATTTAACATGCTTAAGTAAATAACAAGAGCAGCAACAACAAATAACCTACACTTACACCATTTTTAGATATGAAGCCCTTAGCACTGCCCAGTAATAACTCAACTCTGTTTTTGATCTGAGCCACAGCTCTAGTGTTAAAAGCTCATAGTGCCTTTCTGTCTTGTGACAGACCCAACTCCTCTCCTCAGTAACCTTATCTTTGACTGTATTCTAATTGTGAAACTCACAAATACCTTCATTCTCTTTATTTAGAAGATAAGTGCTTTCATTCCCTGAGCCTCTTCTTAGTCCTGAGCTACCTTGATAATCTCTCCCTTCTACCAGCTAAGTAGAAAAAAAATAATTATGCAGGTACACGTTATTCTTTCTTCTTCTGGGAGATTTTCTCCTTAATCTTTGTCGCGCAGGGCTTGCTTTCTTTTACTATTTTGACAACCCTTCCTTAATACAAAATTTACATTTAAAATGTATCAGGCCGTGTTAATATTTTGTACTTTGCTTTTCTCAAAGACTTTCTCAAAAAGATATCAAATATTTTGCTGTTTCAGAACATTTCAGAACCAAATTGAGAACAAAGAGTTTCTAAGCAGATGCAGTATAATTTTTGCCTCATGCTTGATTTTCCACAGATGTTTCCTCCAAAAATATCAGAAAATTGCAATCTTACTACTGATTTTGATGGGTGAATTTGAAATTGATGGGTGAATTTGTTTTAGTTTTTCCTGTTAACTAAAAGAAGTGATGATCTGGCCATCCTAGGAAGTGATTCTTGATTTTACTATATGGTTGTGTGTGTGTGTGTGTGTGTGTGTGTGTGTGTATGTTTCTCTAACTTGCAGAAATTCAAAATAAAAGTGATTTCTTCCATCACTTTTCTGAGTATCTTATATTTTCCTGAAAATATTAACCTGACAAACTGATTTTAAAGATTCCTTGAGCTGAATTTGTGCAAAGAGCATCCTTTAATAATTGTACAACTTTAATTGACATAAATTTAGACAGCCTATATCCAGAAGAATTATAAATCTGTCTACATTTGTCATTGCTGCTCTTTACCAGACTTGAGACTTTTGTAGCTAGAGACTCATTATCGAAAGCAGATAAAGTAACAGTTCCTTAACCATTCTTGTCTAAAACATAATGTAGAGAAAACACAATCAGTACTAAGCCTACAATATTTGTCATTGTTATTTTAAGCAGGCCTGTTTATTATCTGCTCTACTTCAATGCCAAGTACTTTTTCAGGCTAATTATTTTAACAAGAGAGTCTAAACATGCCATAATATCCCTCTGTAGTCATAATGCTCTCATTTGAAGAAAAAAGTTATGTTACTGGCCCATTATTCCATACAATACAGATTCTGAGTAGTTTTAAATTCCTGACTTTGTTACAGATTTGGATCTGCCTCACACAGCAGTTTTAGTCTCTTCTTTTCATTATTGTAAGCCCCCGTTCGTGAAAGAATTTTCATTGTTGTAGAAGTTTACTGTTGTTGCTGTAACAAATTTAGTAGCTCGAAACAATGCAGATGTGTTCTCTTTAAAGTTCTGTAAGTGAGAATTTTAACATAGGTGTCACTGGGGTATAACTGAGGTATTGATAGATTTGTTCCTTTCTCTAGGCTCTGTGAGAGAATACATTTCCTTAATTTTTCTTGCTTCTGGAAGCTACCTACATTCCTTGGTTTGTGGTCCTTTCCCTCTGTCTTCAAAGCCGACAAAGGCTCCACCTCCTCTTCTTCCTTTTTCCACATTTGCCAACCCTGTCCTTAGACCTGCCAAAATACTCCATGATAATCCCTCTTGGTGATGCACACCTGTAATTCCAGCACTTGGGAGGCTGAGGCAGGAGGATCCTTTTGAGTTCAAGACCAGCCTGGGGTACAAAGTGAGCTCAAGACCAGCCTGAACTGCATAGAGGAGACCCTGTCTCAAAAAGACCAAAAAAAAAAAAAAAAGATTAGCTTACTGTCAGCCTTAATTCCATCATTAATTTTATTCTTTTGCTGTTTAAGGATGTATATTAACAGATTCCAGGGATTCATATGTAGACATACTTGAAAGCCCATTATTCAACTATATTTATGATCTACATTCATGAGACAAAGTAGAGCTTAGTCTCTATGACATTAAGCCTTTGATCTCCACATTATTATTAATATAGTTCATGCCGAGAAAGGTGTCCTTTGACCTTTTAGTGATATAGTTTCCAAGAGTCAATCAAGTTCTATCTTGATAATATTAGTGATTATAATGACAATGAAATTGTGGTCATTTTATCATAAGAAAGGATATATTATAATGACAACATACTTGAAAATTTGAAGATTATCAGACCATATATAAGGTTAATTTAATCACTTCAGGATAAGAAAATTAAGTTATGTGAAACCTTGTATCTTTCTATTTGAAGAGATAAATCTTCAGATTTTTGGGAGACTTTGCTTTTAATGTGTTTTTCTCTGTAGGGAAATTTAAAAATCTATTTTTTTTATTCCTTAAAATGACACAAGGAAAAAAATCTGTCAAAACTGCTAACATCTTTTTGAAACAACTTGAAAATGCCTCCAATACAGTGAAGAGTTAATTATTCAATCTGCCCAAAACTGAAATGACACTTTGACTGTACAGATAGCATAATCATAGTTGAATTGCATGTGAAAAGAAAAATACTTAGTAAGGTCTATTGTGTAATGTAACTTAGTAGAAAAGTTTTCTAATGTTGTTTATCTCTGTTTTGGGGTTAAAAACTTCATGTTCTTTGATATATACTTAACTAAGGATTGTTCTACATCAGTGTTGTCCAGTAGATACATAATGCAAAAACTATGTAACATTGTCTTAAACTTTCTGCTAGCACATTTAAAAACAGACGGGTGAAAATAATTTTCATTTTATATTTTATATAACTCAGTATATTCAAGGTGTTACTCTGTCAGTATGTAGCTCCAATAGTTTCTTTTTCTTTTGATAACCTTTATTGAAATCATGAGCATTTGTGTTGATTCCAGTGGATTTAGCCCACAGGAGGAGTTGAACCGTATTTGATCTTTGTGAATAAATGAAAATATATTTTCCTCTATAAATAGGCTTTGACTTCTTCAGAGTAGTTGTCCACCATGGATAAATTGATTTGTGTAGAACTTGCTAAATATAATCTTTGTTTTCTACAGTTTTATTATAAGTACCTTAAAGAAAAAAGTGTGTATCATACTTACATTGTGTATGTATAGAAACTTTCCACTTACTAGTGGGTGATGTTGGTAAACCTCAGTTTTTTTTCTAAGTCCAGTATAAGAATTACTTAAGATTGAAGTGTCTGACTGCATTTCCAAGAAATCAAAGTAGTAACTCCTAAGACCTTAAACATCTAAACATATTTTTTCTGCACTGATACGTATAAAGTAGACATATTTTTCTAAAATAGACTAACCTACTCCTCTGCATCAAAAAATTAGGGGAGCAGAAAACCACCTTCTTTGGAGATCTCTGAAGGTATCTTTGGAAATTTCTTAAATCAGTGTGGTAATAATACTTCCATATGGTCACTTTGTAGCTGTAGGGTTTGATTTTATCTCCTTCAATTATGTACTTTTATTCTTTTGCTTTTTTACCTTATTGTAAATACTGTATCTTCGTAATGTCATTTTTCAGTCTAATCCCTGCTTTTCCATTGGTAACAGTTGAAGAGGTTAAATGTGGCAAACCTTTTAAATTAAAATACAAGGGGCTGGGGGTTTAGCTCAGCGGCAAAAGTGCCTGCCTGGCAAGCGCAAGGTCGTGAGTTCGGCTCCCGGTACCGGAGAAAAACCAAAAAAAATAAATAAATAAATAAATTAAAATACAGGCCACATTTTGCCTAATAGAGGACTAAATGGACAAACTAAATGGCCATGTAAGCCCAGGCCCACTGATGACCTATGTTAATAAAGAGCATAGACTTCTATGATATACTGAAGTTTGTAAATTGAAAGTTCTTAAATTCATGAACTTCTGAGGTGGAAACGGGCTCATTTCAAAGGACGAGAAAGGGTCAGTTAAGTAGGATCATTTTCTTGGACATACTAACATCTTTATCTGCTCTGAGAAACTTTCACTGATCCCTGAGCTAAATGTCCAGCTCATCTTCTGTTTGCTATTTCTTGAATTTAAAAGTTTGAGGACTCTTAAAGCTATTAAAATCTTCAAGAGTATCTGTTAATGTTTTAGTAGAAAGTCTAGAAAGAAAAGACAATGGTGAGAAAGTTAATAAACTATAGTAGAAGGGCTCCTTTTGGCAATGAATTAAATCATCATATAGGGAAAAATCCTTTCTGTCTGTTAGTATTTATATTACAATGTATTGCTACTTTTACTACCCATTTAACATTCATTTTAAACACTTTTTCCCCTGAGAGTAATTACTTTGCTAAAAGAAAGACAAGGAAGATTCCCAGTTAGTGTTTTAGTGTGGATCAGGTAGGCCTTAAAAGTTCCTAAGAATCTTGGTATCAAATTAGACTTAAATAATCTAAACCTTTTAAACTACTTCCTTGAAGCCTCCTTCCCTGTTCCTGTCACATGAACCCGATCCTAGAAACTCTCTTCATCTAGTTTATGTGTTCATATTGTAACAGGTACATACTATCTTCCTCATGTAGAGTCTATAAAGACTGAAGTATTTAAAGTTGTAAATGTAAGAAAGTGATGATTCTATTTGTTAAAATATCTTTTCTGAATTTTCCAGTTCACCAAGAAATGTTTTACAGAAGCATATTAAGGATATGTCCTTATCAAAATTATAATTTCATAGTTCTCTTTTTAATCTATACCAGTGGTGGCGAACTCATGGCACACATGTTATTGTGGTTTTTTTTTTGTTGTTGTTGTTGTTGTTGTTTTTTTTTTTGGTTTTTCTCCGGTACCGGGAACCGAACTCACAACCTTGCGCTTGCCAGGCAGGCGCGTTGCCACTGAGCTAAATCCCCAGCCCCTGTGTTTTTCTTTTAAGACAAAAGATGTTGATATCTGAGTGGTTTTTTCTAAACTAAAACCTCAGTATTCAGGTTTAATTGCAGTGCTGACACTTTGCAATAAGTGGGTTTTGGGTTTGCAGTTTGGCCCTCGGTCTCTAAAGATTTGCCATCACTGAGCTATCCAAGTCCTATCACCTGTCTCCACACATAAATATCTACCAAAGAGTCCAAGGGAATAGGAAATTTGAATGTTAAAATCCCTCATTCTTCTGTTTCCTTTATATATGAACTGTCAAATATACACATACAACATTTTGTTCATTCTTTGACATGTATATTTAATTTTCTTCCTCAGTTAATATTGTTTAGTTTTAAAAGGATATCTATAATTCTGAAAAACAAATTTATCATATTTCTTCTTTCAGACAGTCTTTATCTCTTGCAAGGTTCTATAGTGGCAGATCATGACTACATTGGATTGCCTGAAATTCCAGCTGGAACACACCAAGCAAATATCCTGATAGAAGATGCAGCCATGGGTGTAGTGAACAATGAGCTACTGACATCAAGCAAGGAACACGAACTATTAGAATATAGAAATGCCAAAACCTCTTCACTGATAGACCATGGTGCTCTTGAAAAGCAGACTTTCAGTCTATTGGACGCTTCAAACCAAGTCCTTGAATATTTAAGTTAGTAAATACCAAGATTGATTGAAAGTACTTTAGAATGTTATTGTATCCATTAAAAAAGGTTGTATTAGAACAAGTATCTTGAAATAGTCTTAATGATTAAATCCTGAAGTTTTGTAACTGTTTATGTAAAGTTATGTCATATTTGAGTATCAGTATAGGTATATAGAGCAGAAAAGCATATACATTATATGCTTATTATGTGCAAATTATATCATATACTTATATCAGTGTATATATGTGTGTGTGTGTGTGTTTATATAAAAAGAAGAGTATAATGTATAGAATTCATTTCTTTTATGTAGAAAACAGGCAAAGCAACTTTGCTTCTGAGGAAATAAATTCCAGCTCAAAACTCTTAAACCTTTGTCTGATTTTCATTTTTTCAGAGATGATCTCACTAAGTTGCTCAGGCTGGAGTTGAACTTGCAGTCCTCTTGCCTCAGCCTCCCAGCCTTTGTCTGATACTGGTACTGCATTTTCAGTTTTTGTTTTTTTAGAATATCTCCTCCTTTTAGGGGCTGGGGATTTAGCTCAGCGGCAAAAGTGCCTGCCTGGCAAGTGCAAGGTCGTGAGTTCGGTTCCTGGTACCGGAGAAAAACCAAAAAACCAAAAAAAAAAAAAATCTCCTCCTTTTAAAAAAAATCTATTTAAATTACCTAGAATGGGACTGATAAATACTGAATGAACTATAGCATGAGGGAAATGAGACTTCATTCTGTGTCATTAGAACTTCTAAATACAATATTGTAGGAAAAATCTTAGGGTTCTCTAATAGGTTTTCATACAGTACTGATAATTTGAAATTATCTAATTGTTATATAGATTCAGGATTAGGGTCTAAAAGTACATGTTATCTTGAAAACCTTTTTTCATTTCTATGTAATTTATTAAAGCCCAAAGCATCCATTAATATGATTTTTCATTAATCTTAAAAAAAATGATAAAATAGTATCAAGGATTTTCAGCATAATTTCTATGATTTTATAACTTTGTTCAATGGATATTATAGAGAACTATGAAAATCACTGTGAGAATATTAAAAGAGAGATGTATACTTAATCCCTTTAAAATTCTTACTGTCTGATAAGGATTATAGATCATATAAGCCAGGACCAATGCAAATTAAAAATTAGGACTTGCCAAATTCCAGGAGACCAGTACAAATAAAGTATCTAGGGAAGCAAAAACGAGACTTTTCTATATAGGAAACTTAGGTTTACCTTTATAGGAGAAGGACCATTGGAGCTTCAGTTTAAAAAATATATAGGATTTGCTGAGTGAGTACAAAAGAAACAAGGAATGCTCAGAGACTGATATGATTCACAGAAGGGCAGGATTTTTGTTTTCTTTACTGGCTTGAGTGGGAAGTAGCAAGGTACAGGGAGAAAAAGCTGACAAGTCGTACCAAACTTTTTTGGAGAACATTGAATACTGTTAAAAGATGATAATGTTTTCCACCCAAATTCATATATTGAAGTACTTAACACACATAACCTCAAAATGCAACCATATTTGGAAATAGGATTGTTTCAGATATAGTTAGGATGAGGTCTGTTGGAACAGGATGGACCCTAATCCAGTATGGCTGGTGTCCTTACAGAAGGAGGATGTTTGGACACAGACTCAGGGAGAATATTGCATGAAGCTGAAGGTGATGCTTCTACAACTCAGGAAGTAAAGATTGCTAGCAAACTGCCAGGTGCTAGGGTAGGAGTACAGCAGATTCTCCGACAACTGTCAGAAGGATCAACACTTCATCTCAAACTTCTGCCTTCACAACTATGAGATAGTATCATTCTATTGTTTAAATCACACAGTTTGTGGTTCTTTATTATAATAATCTTAGTAAACTAATACAAATGACTGCCTAAATTATTTTCTGAGAGCAAAATCCGCTAAAGGTTTTTATATAAGAATGTGGTATAATCAAAATTGCTTTATGAGGTTTAGTCTTAAGCTTGCAAAGAATTGATTAGAAGAAGAGAAGAAAAAAGGCATAAGGATGATTTGATAGGATTTTGCTGTGATTAATTAAAACAAACTAACCTTGAAGCATTGATAATAAATGAAGTTTATCCTAAGGTCATAATAGAATATCTCACATATTTTAACTGTACTTAATAGTGATACTGGAAATAGAGACCTGAAAGGTTATGATTACTAAGAAGAAAGATAAAATTATGTTTCATATAGGTTAAAGGCTAACTAACTGGGGAGGACTCATTGTATCACAGACCAAATAAATTTGAGGTAGAATTTCAGAGAGAAAACTTATGAAAGCATAGCAGAACAAAGTATGTTGTAATTACATTAGCCTCTCTCCTTGGTTAATATAAGTGGTTATGCATTTTCTCAGCTGTAATAGAACGACTTTCCTTTAATGATTAACTAACTCAAAATCACCCATCAGTCTTCTCCCCCCAGTTTTAAGAATTGAATCCACAACCTCATGCATGTTAGGCAAGCCCTCTAGCACTGGACTATGTCCATAGTAACCATCCCCTCATTTTTTCCATTTTAAAGACCAATTACTATTCAGAATCATATTAGAATTATAAATATAAACTGTTAAAATTTGCTTCCCATAAATAATTTTTCATCAAACAGACTTTAATGCTGTGGTTCTGAGTCATGGTATGCCAACTTTGTGTCTGAAAAGTACCTCCAAATCTTGTTTTAAAAGCTTTATTTCTTGGCCACCCCACATATTTCTCTCGGTTTATGGAGGACTTGGTCCCACTTTCATCCTCATTCCAAAATGTAAGGTGGTACCCACTGCTTAAATGACACCATTCAACATGTATTATGGTTTAGACATAAAATGTCCCTCAAAATGTTCAGTGTGCAGTAGGTGATTATATCGTAGGGCACTATATTCATTAATAGATTTACCCATTGGTGAGTTTAGTAGTTCATGTGCTGTTAGGAGGGAAGCCCCATTAGAGGAGCAGGTCACTGCAGGCATGACCCAGAAGAGTGTATTCTTTTCTCTGGCTTTTCCTCTCTACTTCCTTAATGACCTAGGCTGAGCAGCTTTTCTCTGCCATCCTTTTTCATCATGTTGTTTCTGCCATGGAGCCAGCCTACCAGGGACTGGATGCACAGGAATCATGAGCCAAATGAACCACTGTTACTTTAAGTTAAAGGTGAAGAGTGTTTTGTCTCAATGACAGGAAAGTGACTAATATACCATAACAAAGAGGTTAACACGGTGAACTGAGCACTAGATTGAAAAAAAACTTACTGTGAGGTTATATACCTGCTTTCTGCTTATAGTGATTAAACCTGGTCACATATTGGTAATGGGTCAGAATTTTTTTGTGGTAACCACAGTGTTCTAAAAATAGTGTTGATGGCTTTATTACTGTGTAAGTGTAAAATCCATTTAATTGTACAGCTTACAAGAGTGCTCCTGACTGGCCCCTGGAACCAGGCTCATGTGAACCTACATGCCAGCTCAACCTGTTTGAGGACCCTACAACATGCCTCATCCAGAACCTATGGATGGTCAAATTACTGAAGGGCTTTCCCTGCCTAAGTAGTCTATAAAGACTGGACGAACTGCCTATTTCTTCAAATATGTGACACCAACAAAAGGCTCCAAAGATCATGAATAATCAGGTTAACATGATACCAGCAAAGAAACAAAATAAAGCGTCAGTAACTGACCCTAAGGAAATGGATACAGGCAAACTACCTGACAAAGCTTAAGGTGATTGTATGCAGAAGCTCTCAGTAACAACACAAAGATTAGCAACAATGAAATAAAGCAATACATCAAACAAAATGAGTAGTTTAACAAAAAAAATCAAAAAAAATTCTAAAAACAAGGCACTGAAAAACCTCAATGGAGATCTTTAACAGTGAGTGAATGAGGAAAGAACTGGGTAGCATAATACAGGGCATCTAAAATTACACAGGTGGAGAAACAAAGGGACAAAGAAAACACCCAGAAAAACATCTATAGCACTTACACGCTTTGGTTCATCAAGTGAACCAAAATACACATATAAGGATCATAAAAGGAACAGAAAGAGGGAAAGGGGAAGAAAGCTTTCCATATGTAGAAAGGGAAATGAATGTTAATATCCATGACTCCCAAAGAATCCTAAAAATATTAAATATAAAGACATCTTTACAATGGCATAATCAATTTTTCAAATATCAAGCAATTTTGAAAGCAAGAGCAAAGCAACTGTTAAAATATACTACAAAGCTATGGTAATCCTACATCATGGCACTGGCATAAGAATAGGTATATAAACCAATGGAACAGAATACAGAGCCTAGATATATATTGTGATGGTTTATTGTGTCAACTTGAGTAAATAATGTCCAGCTAAATTGGCTCAGCATAGTTCTGGGCATGGAAGACCCACCCTAGAGAGTATTATCTCCAGAATGCTATAAAAGGGAAATAAAGAAGGAATGATTGCTTTTCTTTCCTTCTGTGGAGCTCTAGTCTTTCCCCTCACCTCGGGCATAATCTCCTGGCTTTCAGCGCAGACTCTTCAGCCTCCAGCAATGACACTTCAGCCTTGCAGTGCAGGCCCTTAAGGCTCCTGATAGGGACTCCCACAAGACACTACATGGAGCTCCCGGCCTTTCACTAGATCATTTAGATCCCCAGTGCACAGACTGACCTTTTGCACTCTTCCACACCCAACTCTGGGCAGCCATCATAAGCCAATCTGTAAATTCTTAAGTATTTGTCTACCTTGTACTATAACTACTTCTCTACTAAACACTGACTGATACATTTATCCATGCATGTATGGTCTAGTCATATATATATA
>NW_004955418.1:10926699-10928019 GCF_000276665.1 Chinchilla lanigera
CTAGTCTCCTTCTGGATACTTTTCCAGAAGAATTAAAAGATCATACCACAGCATTATATGTGCACCCATGTTTATAGCAGCACAATTTGTAATAGGTAAATCTTAGAAACAACCCAATGCCCATCAACAGAGGAAGGGATAAAAATGATGTGGTACTTTGATAGAATGGAGTACTACTCAGCCACTAAGAAGGATAAACTTGAGACTTGATGGATAAATGGATGCAACCTGATACCATACTCATTAGTGAAATAAATCAGACTCACATGTGTAAACATTATATTGTACCTCTGGTGTGAGAAACTAAAAGAGTAAATAAGGTCTAAAATATACAATAGATGTTGTGTAGTGGGAAGAAATTGTTCAAAAGGAAAAAGGAGCAAGGATGGGTGGAAGGGGAAAGGACAGTAGGTAAAAATGCAAGTGAGTTACACTATTAGTGTCTCTTAGTTCATTAAAAAGGAAGGTTTATGCTAATACTGATTGCAGAAATATTTAGGCCTGATCTTGTACCCTGAGCAACTACTTGAAAGATAATAACATGTAATGTATTAACTATTGCTATTCTAGTATTATTTTGTTTTGAAACTTTGTTTTACCTTTTTCCATAACAAAACGATAAGGGAAACACATCTTTTACATGAGATTAACTTCCTTATTTTGAAAAGTTATTTTTAAACATGATTCAGTCATAAAAGGAGTGAATTTCTAGTAGATGCTATATGAATGACCATAGAAAACCCTCAGAGACATGATGCTAAGTGAAATGATAAAGACACAAAGACAGATATTGTAGGATGTCACTTAAATGTCTAGAATAGGAAAATTCATAGAAATAGATGAGTCATTTTCGGGGATTGGGAAGGGGAAATGAAAATTTACTACCACATGGTTGTAGAGAATCTATTTGGCACAATGAAAAATTAGGAAGCAGATGGTGATGTTTCCATAATATTATGGATATAATTGTTTCTTTTTTGTTTGATTGTTTTGGTTTGGTTTTTGAGAAGGATGTCATTAAGTAGTTCTGGCTGGGCTTAAACTCATGATGTACCCCTGGGCTGCCGCAAATTTGAATTATCTTCCTGCCTCACCCTCCCGAGTGCTGTGATAACAGGCATGGGCCACCACTCTTGGTTATATATGTAATTATTACCACATAACTGTACATTTTAAATCACTAAAATATTAACTTTATCTTACAGATTTTCACTATAATTTTTAAGTGTATAATTTAATGTGCCCCAAATTGTTGAATTATCTGCTGTAAATGGATGAATGATATGCAGTATTATGTGACTTATATCTAAATAAAGCTGC
>NW_004955418.1:10928119-10930078 GCF_000276665.1 Chinchilla lanigera
AGAGAGAGAGACAGAGAGAGAGACAGAGAGAGAGACAGAGAGACAGAGAGAGAGACAGAGAGAGGAACCCAAGTCATATGGTGCAAAGGATCTGACTCCATCATTCACTACTCACAACAGTCAGAATAGGGAATCAGCATACTAGTTCATTAGTAGAAGAAAAAATAAAGACAATGTGTTAAAAATGTGATAGATATTGTACAAAGTAGTTCTGAACCTTAAAAATGAAAGAAATACTGTCATTTTCAGCAACAAAACAAAATGCATGGACCTGGGTAGTATTAGGCTAATACTACCCAGCCAGGCACATAAAGAGCCAGGCACATAACAACAAATACTGTACAATCTTTATTACCTGTGGAATCTAAAAATTTCAAAACCTAAGAAGGGAATAATAGAATGACAGTTTCCAGAGTTTGGGAGTCAAGAAAATGAGAAGATGTTTGTTAAAGAACAAAATGTTCTAATTAGGCAGAAAGAAGAAATTCTGCAGATCTAAACTGGCATGGTGATCATAGTTAATGCTACACTGCAGTGGTGGGGAACCTGCAGCATGTGTGCCACAGAGAGCTGTTTGTTATCACTGAAAGCTCTATAAGGTTCGCCATCACTGCTGCATTGTACACTTGTTATTTGTTAAGAGAATAATCTTAAATATTCCCATCACACACACACACAAACACACACAAAATTAAATGTCAAATGACATATTTATTAGCTTAATTGTAATTATTTCATGATGTATACCTATATCAAGACGTATTGTACACCATAAGTATGTATAATTTTTATTTGTCCATTGTATTTCAAAACTGGAAAATAAATATAGAGAAGTAACTAAAATAATTCTGAATTCAGTAGCAACTTTTTTCAGGAAACAAAGCAACTATAGAAACAACTTCAAAGTTATCTTGGTTACTATTTATCCTGAGGGTATTCTATTCATATAGTTGATACTTATTTATGTATATTCTGAAAGTATTTCTGTATTTTTTAAAGTGAGATTTATATTTCAATAAGACTGTTATAAAGAGTAAACCAGGGGTTTTAAAAAACTAACTGTCCACATTTTCATACTTAATACTAAAGGGCAAATAAGTAGAATACTACCATTCCTAAGACAATCAGAGTATTGGTGATAGCTTTAATAGTTATCATATTCATTTTTTTTTACAAATTCTACTGTATAAAATATATAATCAGTTGTTTTTACTCTCTGATAAGTAGCCAATATGACTTATTCAAATAAAATGTTATTTTCATTACTGAAATTTCAGAATTCTAATGCAGAGATTTCAAATATAGATTTTAAGCAAACAAATATGCACAAAATATTGTACCCATAGGTTTAGTACACACACTTTTTTCTGAAATGTTTGCAAGGCAAAATTAAGAGTTCAAATAGAGTGCTACATACCATATATCTAAATATGTGGGAATAATCAAGATAACATATTTCCACCTCAGCAAAGATACCTTAAAGTTCTTAGAATTCTTGGACTTTTTAGAAGCCTACACAGTGAGCAGTAACAGGGGAGAGTCAGTCTCAGAGGCTGCTCTTTGTTTCAAATCCCTCCTGTCTTTTCCCAAGGACAACGGACCCCAGTACCCAGAGAGTTGCTACTTCACCAGACTTTTGGAATGAACTTCCCAGAGACCAAGAAAGGCCTGGAAGAGATTCTTCAGAATCTCTTACAGAAGAATGTGTCCCTGGAGCCTTGGATCTTACCCTTGCAGGGAGGGTAGCATAAGCTAGTGCAGTTCTCACGCAAAGGGTCCCCCTTGCTTGGGTTTAAGGGAGCTTTTCTGTGAGTATCTTTTTTAAAATGCCCATAAAACTCCAGAAATGTTTTAATGAGGTTTTGAGTGCCACCTTGTGGTACTTTATGAATATGTAAAGTCTTAGTGTAGAAGGAAGTAGAGATGTTGAACAATGAAAACAGAATGCAGCAAATCATC
>NW_004955418.1:10930243-10931247 GCF_000276665.1 Chinchilla lanigera
CAAAAATCACATTTTCAAATCAATAGATACAGAAAAAGCTTTGACAAAGTCCAACACTCATTCATGATGAAAACTCTACAGAAAATCAGAATACGGGCTCTTTATCTCAATCTCATAAAAACCATCTATGACAAACTAATAGCCAATATCATATTGAATGGACAAAAACTGAAAGCTTTCTCTCTAAAATGAGGAACAAGACAAGGATGTCCACTATCACCACTATTACTCAAATAATTCTGGAAACACTAACCAGAGCAATTGGACAAGAGAGAGAAATAAAAGGAATGAGGACAGGAAAGGAGAAGTTAAATTATCATTACTTGCAGATGACATGATACTCTATAGAAGACCCCAAAACCTTCACCAAAAGACTAGATGTAATAATCAAATTCAGTACCATAGATGGATGCAAAGTTAACACTCAACAATCAATAGCATTCCTGTAGACAAAAAAAACTCATTGAGAGAGAAATTAAGGAAACCATACCCTTCAAATAGCATCCAAAAATGAAATAATAAGCAATCAATCTAATAAAGGAAGTAAAAGATCTATATATTGAAAATTACAGTACTCTGAAAAAGGAGATCAAAGAGGATATCAGAAAATGAAAAGATATCCCTTGCTCATAGAAAGAAACAACATAGAGGAAATGGCTATACTCCCAAAACTATTACACAGATTTAATGTAATCCCCATCACAGTACTATTAGCATACCTCAAAGAACTAGAGAAAACATTCCTAAAATTCTTCTGGAATGAGAAGATTCCTGGAATAGCAAAGGCAGTCTTGGGTAACAAAGACAAGGCAGGAGGCATCACAATCCCTGATTTGAAATTATACTACATACCTATTGTGATAAAAATCAGCATGGTACTGGCAAAAAAATAGACCTAAGGACCACTGGAACAGATTAGAAGATGCAGATACAATTACAAACACTCTCAGCTGTCTTATATTTGACAAAGGGACCAAACATGTTCACTGGAAGAAAGATAGCCT
>NW_004955418.1:10933797-10972682 GCF_000276665.1 Chinchilla lanigera
TAAGTTAGGTTACTTCACCATTTATCACAAATACATAATTTTTTATCTTACACAAATTATTTATAGTGTAAAAATTATTTGTTTACACACAGAATAAATACTCTGTAACTCACAACATGAGCATGCTGTATTTTAGTGCCAACATACAAAAAGGCCAGAACGAGAAAAGAAAATAGTCACTCTCTTATGAAGACAAATACAAACAGAATAATATGCAAATTTAGTGCCTCCCTGCTATGGTCGGGATCCAAAATGTTCCCCAAAGTGATCTTTGAATGAGGACTTGGTTGCCAGCTGATGGGTTTTGGCACATGAATGGACCATGGGGCTCTAAATTCATCAAGTGCGTTAATCCACTGATACTTATTCACTGAGCGGGCTTTGGGAGGTGGGATCTAGTCAGGCAAGGGGTCACTGGGGAGCCTACCCTTGAAGATATATCCCATTCCCAGCCTGTACTTTCCAGACTCTCTGCTCTCCTCTCTGACTCCCTTTTGCTGGGAAGCAAGCAGTCTCTTCTGATGTTCTCTGCCTTGCCACAGGCCCACAGCATTGGAGCTAGCCAGCCATGGACTGAAATCTGAAATTGTGAGTCAAAATAAACATTTTAAGCTTTAAGTTGTTATTCCCAGCAACAAAAGCTAGCAAACACAATCCTCAAAACGCTAGATTGGATAATTGGGAAAGTTGTGAATAAAATTAATGACCACATATTTGAAGAAAACTTGTAAGAGAGAGAAGGAACACCTCAAATGGTTTTAAGAGAGGAGAATTTAAGGAACTGTTCAAAAAAACAACCATAAGAGATGTACAAAGGGAACTATAAGAGACACTGGTGACCAAAAATAGCCAGAGACTTCTAGGACCAAGGGGTAAAGAGAGAAAATGTCTAATGAGAGATGGGTTTACAGAGTTATGGGAGAGGTTTAAGTGTTTTGTACTAGGGCTGAAAGAAGGCGGGGCCTCACGCCTCACACGTTAGACCAGCACTCTACCACTGAGCAACATCTCCAGTCCTACTTTCTGAAATTTTACTTTGAGACAGGGTCTTGCTACATTGCCTATACTGGGCTCCAACTTGTGATCCTCATGCCTCCACCTCCTGAGTAGCTGAACTGACAGATGTGCATCACAATGCCATACCTCACCAGCTTGAGGTATGCAGTCAGTAAAGATCAGAGCAGGAAATGACACAGAATACATTTGGGTGGGCAAGTTGAGAATAACCAGCAAAAACTACAGGAAGAGATTAACAAAGAAAAGTTATGTAATCACCTTTTTAGTACACATTTCTCCAAAGAACTAGGTATTTTGTGAAGTGGGTTAACTCGTGGTCAACTTGTAACACCCAGCTGAACTGAATCAGCATGGTGCTGAGTGCAGAAGGCCCCCCTGAGGATTGTTGTCAATAGTATAAAAAGAGAACTGGAGGGGAAGACAGTGTGCTGTTGATTCTCCTGGAGAAGCTTGTCATGCTGGTTTTCCTGATATGCACTTGGCTGTTATTGTCGGAGGAGTTTGGGACCTTGCTGTCACTGAGGATGACCTCAGCTCTCTTTGGGGCAGCTCTGGTCCTTACCTTGAGCATCACTTCCTGGCTCCAGTGCAGATCCCTCCGCCTGCTGGCACAGAGCCTTCATCCCACTGGCATAGACTTTCTAGCTTCCACCACTGACTTTTGGGCCTTCCCAGGGCAGATCTTTGATACAGACTTGCATGAGACATTATTGCAGTTGGACATATGGAGGACATTGCCAGGCACTCCAGGTCTTCAGCTGGACTTGTGCAGAACACTGCCGTGGGACCCAGGCCCTCAGCTGGGCTCCTGGGGTCCTGCATTCTTTTAAATTTGACTCTTTGGGTGAATATTATAAAATAATCCTATAAATTATGTGTCCTATACTCAATCTTTTCCCTTATAAACTCTGACTACAAATGTGGGTAAATATTTTCAGCTTTGTGGGCTGTATCTCTACTGGAATAACCAAGTTCTGCCACTATAATGTAAAAACAGCCATAGCTACTAATCAAATAAAACATAAGTTAATTACATGTCTCTCTGGGGAGGCCAAAGTATTTCTTTGCTGTCTCTGCACTTGCCACTGATCTGCCACTCTTTGTAGTCTTTGCTGAGGTAGCAGCTGTCCAAAACTTCCGGTGATTGATTATTTGTACTCAATGGCATTATTTACATTATTTGGCAGAGCAAATATGCTCAAGTAGGTTCTCTAGCTTTATGAATAATGACAGCAGAGCATCTGCTTCCTGCCTCCTTTTGAAATGCACAGTTTATGCCACCACATTTAAAGGACTGCAAACAAAGCAACAAGTTCTCAATAACCTCACTCTTATCTGACAGTGGAATGAAGCAGAGCCTCAGACCCTGTGGTAACCTGTTGTAATACTAATTTCTTCATCTTTGTTCAGGAATTTACCATCCAGTATATTATGTAGTTTGAAAAAAAATTCATATTTTGAAGTTGTTCCAATATCACTTTTCCATGTTCACCACAATTTGCAGTTTGGAAACTGAAAAGTGGAAAAAATTTTTTCAGAATAGGAATTGTAAAACTCTTTGCTCTCTCTCTTCTTCTACCTCACAAATTTGAAGTTATTAGCCTTCTACATCTTCCTTTGATTTCATCAGTGAAAAGCAGAACTTCAAAATCTTATGATAGCACATATTTCTTATTAAGACGCCTAAATTGCCAAGGTCATTACTTTGCTGAATCAGTACGCCATTTCAATTTGCTCAGAGTTGAGGGAGTTGTGTTTGGCTCTGGGGTAGATATGACTGTTATTCCAACTGTGATAAATGACTGGAAAATCCAGTGTCACTGGAGAAGACAGAATGGGAATTGGGGGCTGCAAAGAAGACAAAATGGGGCATTTTCTGTTCTTTGCACATAATTTATCTCTTTTTACCCACTAGCTTTCTATCTCTCCCCTCTGGGAGACCTTCTGTTCTTTGAATCTTACAGATTAAAGTTCCCTGAGCAGAAAAGCTAAAGTAGGAAGCAGATTTACCTGGTAATGGGGCAAGGGAATTACCCATGCCAAGCGTACAGTGCTAGATTAGGAGGTTCTGCTGAGACCCAGACTTTCACACACAAGGAAAGCTTTGTGTGTCTGTGAACTTCTCGAGGGATCCCTAGGGAAAGGGTATATGCTGACCTAACCAGGGCACATATAGTGTGATTTCACATGTAAGAACCTAGGGAATTAACTCAGTGAGGCCCAGGAGGAGGAGGAGGAGGGGGAGGGGGAAGGGGGAGGGGAAGGTGGAGGAGGAAAAGGAATGATTCAACATTTAAAGGAGCCATGATTTAATTTTGGAAGCCGTGATTGCATTTCGATATGACCCAGCTGTGACAGGAACTGTTTAGGCTTCGGGAAATGGATGATGATTTACCTGAGCTGAAGAAGATCTCACAGTTTTGTTTGCTTTGTAAAAGCTCTGTATTGAGATATAAGCCACATTCTACAAAATTCACCCATTTAAAGCAAAAAGTCAGTGGCTTGTAGTATTCAAAGTTGTGCAACAACCAACACAGCTTAATTTTAGAATATTTTCATCACTTCAAAAATACCACACACCCACAGCACCTCTTTACCTTTCTCCATTCTAAGTAATTGCTGTTATACTTTCTGTCTTTACAGATTTGCCTATTGGTCATTGCATAAATGAAATCATACAATACTTGGAATTGACCTCTGTCACTGAGCAAATGTTTCCAAGGTTCATGATGTTGAGTATCAGTACCATTCCTTATTGTTGCTGAACAATACTGATATACACACACATATATATATATATATACACATATATATGTATATATACTGATACTGCTATGCTGCTGTATATATTGATATATGTATATATGCACACATACATATATGTATGTCACATTTACTTGATATATATATGTATATATATATGTACAAACATATCTGTATGTCACATTTATTTATTCATCAGTTGATGGAAATTTGAATGCTTCTGAATTTTTGTTATGAATAATGCTACTATGAATACCCATATAAAAGAGAATTTATGTTTACCTGTCTCATATTTCATGTCTCATGCATAGAAGTGAACCCAGATCTTATGGTAATTCTGTTTTAACATTGTGAGGAGCTACCAAGCTACTTTCCAAAGTAGCTGTTCTATTCTGCCCTTTTACCAGCAATGTGTGAAAATTCCAATTTTGCCACATGCTCTCCAAAATTCCTTATGTTGTCTTTTTTACTATTGCCCTGTAAGTAGGTACGAAGAGGCATCTGCTGTTAGTCTGGATGCCTCCAAAAGCCGCCTGTGTTACAGACTTGTTCCCTGAGTGGAACTGTGAAGAGGGTCTGGGACTTTAAGAGGTGGAGCTGAGTGGGAAGTCCTTAGGAAGTAGCAGAAGTGTCCCTATAGGGGACAAGGGGACCCTAGCCCCTTGCACATGTTCTTTTTCAATACCTGGCCATTAGGTGAGTTTTACTCTGCCATATAATTCTGCAGTGACATGCTGTTCTGCCACAGGCCAAAAAAACATGATGATGGGTTGAAACCTCCTAAACTAGGAGTCAAAATAAAACTTTTCTTTTGATAAGCCTGTTATGTCAAGTATTTTACTGTAACAGAAAGCTAACACAGCATCTTATTGTAATTTTGATTTACACTTTCCCTAATGACTAGCCAAATTGAGCACTTTCTTTTTCATATACTTATTGGTGAGCTATATATATTCTTTGGAAAATATCTCTTTAGATCCTTTGCTGATTTTTAAGTAGAGTTGTTTGTCTTTTTATTATTGAATTGTTAGGGGTTCTTTATAATTCTTGACAGTAATATTTGCAGCACAACAGTTTCTTGTGAAGAAGCTGTGAGTAGAAAAGGAATCAAATGCATAGCTAGGGAGTTTACTGTAGTAACTTTGTTATTTATCAATTGTGGATCTTTTCATTTCTTCCGGCGAATTCACATTGCCATCAGGTATCCTGTCCTTACCCCAACACGGATTTGTTTCCTCCTGACTCCTTTCTGCTGCCGCTCTCAAATATCTTATATTTGTGTATGTTATAGGCCAAGCAGTATAATTATATATATACTGGGTGGTATTTTTTGGTGGGGGGGATGCAAGAACTTTATTGAAAGTGGAATGAAACTTGTTAAAAGCTTTGAAGATAGGAGAAACACAGATAGCTCCCCTCAGGCACAGAACTAGGTGCTAGGTGAACTCCTTCTGACGTTGTAGTGAGACAGGCTGTGCCCATCTTCCAGCTGTTTGCCCACAAATATCAGCCTCCACTGGTCTGGGGAATGCCCTCCTGGTCTTGGCAAAGGAAACAATGCTTTTTCCAGTGAATAGCTGGCAAAGATTTTTGTCCCATTCTGTAGGATGCCTCTTTATTCCATTCCAATGACGTTCTCCTCAGAACTAGAAACAATAATCTTAAAGTTAATGTGGAAACACAAGGAGCCAAAGTAATCCTGACCAGAAAGAGCAATGCTGGAGACATCACAACCTCCAATTTCAAAATATACTACAGAGCCATAGTAAAAGAAACAGCATAGTATTGCCATAGAAACAAACACAGAGACAAATAGAATAGAAGACCCAGAAATAAACTCATGCAGCTACAATCACTGTAGAGGAAACAGACATCATTTCTGATTCTCAACAATGGTGCCATAAACATAAACTGGAGAAAAGACTGCCTCTTCAGCAAGTGGGGCTGGCAAAACTGGATGCCTACATGTAGTAGATTGAAACTAGACCCTTATCTCACAACTCGTACAAAAATCCACTAAAAAATGGATCAAAGACCTTAAGATAAGCCAGTTTTTTGTTGTTGTTGTTGTTTTTTTGGTAACAAGAATTGAACTCAGGACCTTGTGCTTGTCAGGCTGGCACTTGTGCCACTGAGCTATATCCCTGGCCCCATAAATCTTAAGATAAGACTTCAAATTTTGAAACTACTAGAAGAAAACTTAAGGAAAACGATTCGATATAGTGGCACAAAATAATTTCTTTTTGTTACTAAATAGCTCAGGAAACAAAAGCAAGAATTGACAGATTTGATTGTATGAAATTAAATAGTTTCTGTGCAGCGCAGAGAACAGTATCTTCCTTTATTCTTTAAAGATTATTTCTTTTAGTTCTTTGATTGTATTAGTAGTAAACGTTTTTTTTAACTGGATTTAGGTTTACTAAGTTGAACCTTTGGGTTCCTCAGAAAGAATTTATATTGCTTGTTTCTTTCTTGTATATGTGTGTCTGGGTCACATATGTCTCGTGATTATTTGGTCTGGACCTTTTAGATAAAGCATTGTTGCCACTCTGGATATTGAGTCACCAATTGGCCAGAGCTTATCCATGTTTCCTTGCCTCCTTGATTTTGTAGTGTCATTACTGGACTAATTCAGGGAAGTGTATTTCTCCCACACTGGGATGTCTCTGATACTCCTTCATTGTCACACATGAAATAGAAATTAAAACACATGTATTTTATATTGCTTTACAGTTACCAATATTTATAGACATGTAGTGTTAGTATTTATTTTTACTCCACACAGATGTTGTAGAGTATGTCATGCCCTGATTCATTTATTGTGCTTTGTTGCCTACTAAATACTGATACCAATACTTTCAGTTAAGGCATTTTATGCTTTATTTCATGGTTGCAAGATTATTACTGTATATACAGATCTATGATGTCTTATAATACAGAGCACACATTCTGCAGTTACACAATTAAAAACATTCCCTTCTAAATTCATTTAACAACGACTTACATGAATGAGTCAAAGTAGTTAATACTTTCCTCAGGAAAAAAATCCTTGTAAAATTTGGATGCCATTTTATATTCTTACTCATCCTATCTACTAATAGATGTCTAGGCCATAGAAATTATCTTTTTGTGTATGGTAAGGAAAAGAAATCTGAAGGATGACTCAGAAATAACAGTACTTCTTTTCCTAGTGCTGGTTTTAGAGAATAAAGTTGGAAATAAATAGTTAAAATCCAGGCCTACAGGACCAAGTATCATTTTTTTCGCTAAACATTTTCTTTCTAATTCTACCTCTAGTTTTGCAAAGTAAATTTTTTTGGTGGGGTACAAGGAAATGAACTCAGGACCTTGCGCTTGCCAGGCAGGCGCTTGTACCACTGAGCTATATCCCTGGGCCTTGCAAAGTAAATTTTATGGAGTGCGGAAATTTGTTTTATAAAATGCAGACTCAGAACATTCTGCTCTGGCCAGGCTCAGCTAATTGCCTTTTTAAAAAATGTCATTCCCACAAGTCAAAAAATCATGAAATGTTTTTCTCACTCACTTACCTGGCATTAAACGCTGTAGATTCAATTGTCTGCTTGCTGTTTATATTATATTAAGATTTTTTTTCACATTCAAGATATGCTTTCTGTCTCTATTGACTGTCTTGTAAACAGCTTGGAGTTATCCTTGACTTGGTTCTCCTCCACATCCCCAAATGTTCCAATGGTTTCCAAGTCCAGTGAATATTTCCTTTGGAACATTGCAAGCATTCCTTCCCATTCAGTTCACACGTCACATTCCAAATCGGTTTACTTACAAACTCACTTCCTGATTCCAGACATTGCCGCATTCTTTCAACTGAATTGCTACTTCCATTCATTTCCTTAAACAACATTTTTATGGTGTCACTACCCTTTGAAAAAACTTAAAGACTCATTTTTCTTACCACATAAACAAACAAATGAACAAAACCTAAAGCAGCCTTACACAAAATCCAGTCGACTCTGAGCTGGTCAAATGGTGTTCTACTATCTCTCGTCATATTCTATTCCCTTCATCGTGGCACTGTTCTCTGAGTTCATTATATTTATTTTACCTTTGGCCTTTACTCATCACTCTCACCTAAAGTTTCTTCATATCCCCTTACCACTTCACTTCTTATCTTGCTTCTTTTTAGGAGCTCAGCTCTAATTCTATTTTGCTCCTGACAGCTCCAATCTTCATCATCCTTATTTTCTGAAGATATTAGAAGGATTACTTTCTGTACTACATAACATGTACTGTTTTGTTTGGTTTCGTGATGGTTAATCTTGATTGTCAACTTGATTGGGTTGAGAAATGTCTGAAAAATTAGGAAAGCACACTCAGAGTGTGCCTGTGAGGGTATTTCCTGAGATAATTGGCATGGGAGTCAGCAGTCTGCAGGAGGAGCCCCTCTCTGAATGTAGGTTGTACCCCGTAATAGGAGGAGGACAAACTGACCAAAGAGGAGAGAAAAAGAGGAAGCTTGCTAGCACATGCTTGCTCTCTGCTTTCTGATGGCCAGGAGATGAGCAGGGGTATTTTTTGTTGTTGTTGTTGCTTTTTTTTCTTTTGGTACTAGGAATCAAACTCAGGACCTTGCACTTGCCAGGCAGGCACTTTGCATGGCTGAGCTATATCCCTGGCCCGAGATGAGCAGTTTTGTTCCACCACTTCCTTCAATCATGATGTTTCTTCTTCACCACAGGCCTGTAGCAAAGGAGTCGGATGACCACGGACTGAATCCTCTGAACCTTTGAACCAAAATAAAATTGTCTCCTTCAAGTTGTAATTTGCAGGCTATTGTATGAAAACCTGACTAAAGCATTTCTCTAATTGTTTCTTATTTGTTAGTCGTTTTAATTAGACTATTTTCTTAAGATCAAAACCAAGTTCTATTCTTAATTCTTTGTGGTATACTACATACATAGTAGGCAGTCAATGAAAGTTGTCTAATTGGATTAGTCTCTTAAACAAGAGACAGCTCCATGTGGGTCCTATAGTCAGTAATTTCATTAGATTGAAGCTAATATAGTGAAAGGTCATCATTTAACTGCTTTGACAGCTACTGTGTTTTGAAAATGCTCCTCCTGAGTGCAACACCCAAACCTAGCTCACTTGATTTTCAGTGTGTTAATTTTGACTTTGTTGGTGAAGAGGGCATGGATCCTTTCAGTAACTACATAACACTTCAAATTTCAAATATTTTCAAACACTTAAATGTTTGGCCTATTGTAGACACAGCAAACAGATGACTAGCAGCACTTTTAATTATTCTTCTGGAAGACAGTGTCACTATTTACTGATAAACTCTATTTTTTATGAGTATATATATATATATGTATATATATATACCACACACTGTTTTACTAAGTTTTACCACCAGATGTCAGCCAATCACTGCACTGGTTATTATTATCCTGAAGAATCTATGAAGAATCTACAGTATGTATGTAGATGTCTCCTCTCCTCCTGTTTTTTATGCCTTTGTGTTATTATTGACAGTCTATTAATCAATCATTAATTAATTTATTTATAATCCATCTATGCACATTGATCTGTCAAAAGTGAAAAGGGTACACTAGGTTTTTCAAAGAAAATAATATGTTAAAGTGTTTAAATCTTTACACATGCAAACATGAAAATGCAGCTAAAATTTTTATAGTCTTTGGTGTGGAATTCAGAATCTTTTCTGCCCAATAATTTTGGAACCAATGTAACATTTTGCAGGCTTTCTTTTAAAAAGCCTCACCCAGAGTCCTTTTTTTTAAAAATTAGATTGTTATTATTACTCTGACATTGTATTCTTACTAGGAAGAGTATGACATAATGAGAAGATGATGCACTATTTAATTTTACATAAACTCGAGTGATTAAAATGTTAAATAAATAAAGGAGACCTGTACAGAATATTTGATGCTAGCAACAACTACTTGTTACTTCGATTCTAAATTCTTTCTGTCTAATGCATTCTTAACATTAATACACCCTTCTAACAACCCTTACTCCAGATTTAATCAGGTGTCCAATTCTACTTCCACCACTGCACTAAGTGAATGAATCCATGATTACCCTCTCTTCTAGATTATGAACTACTTCAGGTCGGGAAGATAACCAGGTATCTATTAATTTTAGCCAGCCTGTAGTGGAGTTTTTGTTGTCTATTCAGTAATCATTTTCTTCCTTCTTTCAACCCAAATTTGTTTGTTTAGCCCTTCTCCTGTGGATCCGTGGGCCTAAGAGGAAGCTGATCTTATCCAAACATCTTGTATGTGCCCAAGTATCTTAAAAGTAATCCCATTTACTCCTCGCCATGGGTAAGCACAGAAATAATTATGTGATACATGTGAGGGAAGGTTTCTTAAAAGCTTCAGGAAAAAATTTCCTCACACCTAACAGAGGGAGCTGCAAGCCTGGTGGATAAACTTTTGGCAAATCCATTGTAATTTTTGAGAAATAAAATAAAAACACACTGATGTTCTTGTGTTTCTGAGTCCTTTGTTGCAACAGGAGGTGGGGGAGATACAGAAATGTACAGAGCAAAAACGCCCCTTTCTTTAAGTTTTCATGGAATCTGCCAGAGACGTCTTTCATACTACACAGAAAGGATGTTCTAGAGAATGAAGTCAACATGGAGGAAATCAGAAAGTTGAGATAAAGACTGAGAGACAGGTGACGTGATAGAGCGACAAAGATGCTCACACACAGATCCCTGATGTTATATTATGTTTCTAGAGTTTTTAAATCTGGAAATTTTGAGGTGATGTGCCACTAAATTTCCCTCTTTTAAAAACTCCATGTTATCCTAGTGAGTTTTGATAGGAAAAGTCTTTTCTAGACAGCTGAAAAACTCTCTAGAGACTGAGTGGCCAGTAAGCGCATGGCCATTTGAGAACAAATTTGAATAATCTCAGCTTGGAGGGAAAAGGATGAGGAGAGGTGGGTTGGGGTTGGATGGCCAGGTAAGATGGGCGGGAGAAGTAAGCAGGCCTCTGGGAAGAGGAGTATCATTGGTACTCACCTCTATTTTGGGGACTGAAACAAAAGTTCAGAACACTAGTTATATTCTTAAATATTTCGATGAATATTATTACTGTCAAGAAATATATCAAACTGGACTTCATCAAAATTAGAAACTTTCCTTGAAAGACATCACCAAGAGAAAGAATAGATATCCCACAAACTGGGAGAAAATATTTATAAATAAAATATCTGATAGGCAGTTTTGATACAACATTTATAAAAAAACAAAGCAACCTATTTCCAAGAATTTGAACTAACTTGAGCTTTTATTACAGATACACTTAGTTGTTTTTTTGTCCTGTTTGATAAAGAAAGCAAAGCTGTCTTGGTTACTTTTCTCTCGTTGCTGAGACAAAATACTTCACACCCAAAATTAAGGAAGGGAAGGATTTATTTAGCTTACAGTTTGTGGAAGTTTCAGCCCATACTTGGCTGGCTCCAAGGCAGAGTGGCAACAGTTCATGGTGGCAGAAGACAGCAAAGGCACCAAGAGCACAAGGGAGGAGTGGCAAAGAAGAGCAAGCCTCTTTCCTCCCTTATATTGTAGGGAGGTTTCCCTCCACCTGGGTGGTGTGTAGCACTCACATAACCTACATGCTCTCCTCTTGCACAGGCTCAGGATGAATACAAAGTAAGCACACTGGCTCCCTGCTGAGTCACTTAGTTAAACTTCTAAACTTCTCAAATTGACACAATGAACAACATCCCAGAGCAGTAAGGACATGTCCTTTTCACCCCAAGATGCAGAACTGCTGAGTCACTTAGCCAAGCCACCAGTCTCCCCAAGCTGACACAAGGTATCAACCATAACAAAAGCTTTTTTCATTACTTTTAATAGCAGACATCAGTGTATTAATCTATATGACAAAATCAAGTGTATGAAATGAAGACAAAGGCAAATTTCCTCCTCATGGTCTTGAAACCTGTTTGGGGCACCAAGCTGTCTTTCCAGCCTGTCCACCACTGCTCCCCTACACTAACTGCAGCTTTAGGGAATATGGTCCTTCTGCCAACCTCTTAGCAGGATAAGTTTCTTCCTACATTTTCCTCTCTTTTTCTCAAATGTCACCTTCTTTATGACACCCTACTGCTCTTCAATGATAAGTTTGATAGTGTTTTGTAATTGCTTCTCTTATGCCTCACACTGCAATCATCTGCAGAATTGTTTTTAAGCAAAACTGTGTTTTTAATTTTTTACTTGCACATATTAAAATTTAATATCTGCTGAATGGATTATCTTTCAATTTATTTAATTTTTTTGGTTGGATTACCTAGGTACATATTTCATCACAGATGTGAGAGTTGTGGCTGCAGTTTTAAGAAAATACCATTTCATTTTGAATTGAGAGCAAACAAAGCCCCAGACATCTGACACTCTGAAAGCTTTTTGTGAATTCTGTGCAGTCAGGGTACATAAACTCTGACTTTACAAGTGCCAAAGGTCGAATCAACCAAAAGCGACGTCAGGATGAATGTAACTAGTCAATTCATTTCTCTGGGTCTCACTCTTTAAAATGTATTACCATATGATGAGTAGGGTACTCAGCCAGGGATTACGTTTTAATCTTTAATAAGGGGGAATATAAGAGATAAAATACAAATTCCAGCAGAAATACAATATTGTGGTTTTTTTAGAAGTTAGGGTTTTCTTTTTTGCTTTTAGTTATTTAGAAATGTTTGCTACATGACAGTCGTCAGGAATCGCCTTTGAATAGAAGGAAGCACTTCTGGCAAGGTTGGATTGCGTACTTGAGAGTTCTCTTAGAAAACAGAATACAAAAATCCAGTTCCAGTCTCCCGTTAAAAAAAAAAAAAGTGTGCGTATGTGCGCATGCGCGCGGGCTAACAGCACTCCGGATTTCAAAGTTTAAAAGGAAGTCTCTTGACCTCTCATGTGGACCGTCTATGGGGAGGGAACACAAGCTGTCATTCTATGTCCTTGGGGCCATGTTATCAGGAACAGCCCTTACTCAAAACCCCTGGGCTTGCGTGTAAACTAAAATAGCTTAGCACTAACAACTTTGGTCTGCAGAAGTCATGGATAGCAATCAACAAGGGCAGTTGGGATAAGTGCAGCCCACAGGCAGCAGCAGCAGCCTTTTTAAGACTGCTGCAGAGAACAATTCCACAGTAACATAGTGAGACAGCAAAAGCTCTAATAGCACGTGGTGAAATGACACTTAACTATGCTCCCTGCTGCATCTGGAAACCTATTAATTCTGTGCTCAATATTCTCCTTTTGAGGCCTTGGTTTTGCTTGCTTTACAATTCCAGAAGAGGAAAAGATGGGGAGGCCAGCATTTGAAAGGCTGCTAACTGGCTTTTTGCCAGTAAGTACAGACTAGAGAAATTAAGCAGGAAAATAAAAGATTTAATATTTGAGCCATAATTTTAGGGAGCATGTCACATTGCTTACAAATAAGATGAAGGGATCATCTCATGCTCCTGAGCAGATGCTTCCAATTTCTTTTAAGGTGGGATAGTTAAGATTCTCATTCACTTGCAGAAGACTGTCAGCTAATAAATGAAAATGAAATGATAGAAAGTCATACTTAGAAGTTGCCTTAAAATAATGAATTCAAGACAGGTATGGTGGCACATACCTGTAGTCTCAGTTATTCAGGAGGTTGAAGCAGGAGGTACATTTGAGCTTCATAAATTCAAGACCAACTTGGGTAACCAGACAGAGCTCTGGCAGATATATATGTGTGTGTGTGTGTGTGTGTGTGTATATATATATATAATATATATCTCAGGAATTGAACTTGGAACTCACAACCTCGCAGTTGCCAGGCAGGGCTGTGCCACTGAGCTATATACCTGGTTGGCAGAAATTACCACTCAATCAAATTTAGAATTATCTATGATGGGGCAAACTGACATTATGCAACTCCTAATAGGAAGCAGCTGAAAGTGGGTGACAACATAATCATGAATCTAATGGTAAGACACAGTAAATCCAGACCGTGAAATGTATTGTAAGACTACTGGTCTGCACTCTTGAAAAAATATTTGTTTTGGAAGAAAAAAAAATAGCAAAGGACTTACTTAAGTTGAAAAGAGACAAAGGAGATATGACAAATAAAAACGCCTTGTGAATCTTAATTAGACCTTGAATCAAAAATCCAAAGCTCCCAAGAGTATTTTGGGGACACTGTGGATTTGGAGATTGGCTACTTATTGAGTGGTAACAAACAATAGTGTTAAATTTCTTGGGTGTGGTAACTGGCTGTGTGGTTACGCTGAAGAATGCCCTAGCTCTCAGGCGATTGTGTGTGTCGGGATTTAGGGTAACGGTTACAATGTTTTTAAGTTTCTGTTTTAGTTCCTTCTGCTGTTTTTATTAAAGTTTTTTCTAGTCTTGTTGAGGTATAAGTGTTATACAAAACTTTCATATAACATAACTCATCTTCAAATGATCAGCAAAAGTAAATACTGCAGTGTATGTATATATGCATGTCTATGAGAAAGAGATAATAAAAATATTGCAAAATATTAACCACTGGTGAATCTAAGACTACCTGAAGAGAATATGGATTTTCATTATAAGAGTCTTCAGGAAGAGAGTAGCTTTGAAATTTTGACCAGTAAAGAGACAGTTGAACACTATTGGCTTGCATGTTCATTTCAGAATAAATGGATTAAGAACAACAAGATTTATTGCTGTACCTTTTTATAACTATGGCAATTATCTATTTTCTTGACTGGGCATTATGTGATTCTATCAACCTCAATGGGATAGAGATAAATCATGGTAAAAAGAAAACATTTTGGCTTCAAATCTCTGTTCCTGATTCTTTGTCTATATTTCTTTTTGTATTCAATATTATTTGTGGAATATATATATATATATATTCTTAATTAGAAATATATATATATTCCACAAATAATATTGAATATATATTATGTATATTCAATGTTATATATATATTATATATATAGTGCAGTTTAAAATAAGAGAGTGAGATTGAGACTCGCAGTGTCACTTCTTAATGTAATATCAAAAATAGATTTTTCAGTAAATCACTTAATAGGAGAAAAGGTTCTAATAGAGCAGGAGTGAGTATCTGCAATTTTTTTCTTCCCTGGAGTCTCCTCTTATTTGACTAGCAACACTGCCACCACCTCTGCTTTCTAAATCCTCCTGTGGTCACCCCCAGGACAGGACTCAGTCTCTGGCTCTATGGAAGCCTGGCTAATCCGGCACCTCAGTTTTGAGATCGGTACATGAATCCAATCAGGACAGGCAGGCAAAGTGCTGGAGCTCTCTAGAAAGAGAAGCTCTCTCTAAGTTACTGCTGCCAGTGCTTAAGCCTAGAGCTCCTGGCCGCTTTACTTTCATTACCACACACGGGAGAGCCCGCATAAAGCAAACCCTACACAGGATGATGAATCTAGGGAGACAGGGAAGCAGAATCCTGTCTGCATCATCTGAGTCTCCACTGTTCAGTTATGTGACTCAATTAGTAATAATACTTTCCTTTGACAAATTATCAATTCCTTATTACTATGTTCATCATTATTAGTTCTTATCACTAAGAATTGTTCTCTGATCTATTTGAATTGAGTTGGAATTTATCACTAAAAAAGCCCAAAAAGTACAATTACATATAAAATTAGAAAATCTAGAACTTGAGATTTCAGACCTTTCTAACTCCAAACCAGTGCTCTTTCCAAATTCAACATTACCTGCGATTGGGACACACTATTGAATTAACACTATCTCCTTTCTAAAAGTAGCAGCGAGTTGTAGGGACCATTACGCTTGTGAGGTTCTAGCCAAACACCACTTTACAATGTCTTATGGTGATACAGAACAAATTAATTGCTAAGCAAGCAAAGCAGAAGCTCACAACTACAGTAAGTTTTTTGGTCAGGAGGAATCTGGTGAACATTATTAGGCAATGGAAGAGGAGAGTAGAACCAGGATCAAAAAGGATTTAACTTACCTTCTGTTTGCCATGCAGAATTTTTGAAAGGTCTGGAGAATTAAGTTGTGTACTAGATGAAATAAACCAGTGTTCTCAATGTATTCATTTTAAGAGCTTTCATAGGGTAAAATGTATTTTCGTTCAGAAATGGAAAGAACTTTACAGTCTGGCTTGTTTTTCTGAAACCCTTATTTTGTATATTTCAACATGAGCACTTTATTATCAGGTATTCATTGGTAAATATCTTCCCTATGATAGTAAAGTGTGTTCTAAATTTTGAATCACAGAAATTACATGTCCTTGTTTCATGCCTCTTCTTTGTATATGTGATTGACTGGCATCTTTGTGCTTTGACGCTTTGAAAATTTTATGGCTGAAAAGGGGAGTCACATTTATTATCACCAACCTATACTCTAGGATGAATATGTTCCCTTAATTAAATCACAATACTAGAAAATGCACAAAATTAGGTCTACTTTTGCCTGTAAATGTGATGCAAAATTTTTGAAAAGTAAACGTAGTGTGGGGTATTTTTGAAAACATAACTTGTATTTGTTTTGAATATTTTTAAGAGATTCTCAGGAGGTCCCTAGTGCCCTTCCATGCACCCAAGTTATTTTATCCAGTGGAATAATCAGTGTGGGATGACCAAAGGGAGAAGCCGCTACGTTCTGGTCATATAGTAAACGGGCATCTGGTGGTTAATTTTAGTTTTGTTTCGTGATTTGTGGTCTGAGTCTGAGGAACTGGGGTAGATGACTTCTCAATCTATCGCTCTACAGAGACCACATATTGAGGATATGGCTTTGTTTGCCTAATACTGTTTGCAGACTCAGCTACTCTTTGTAGGATTGTGTTTCTAGGGAACAAGACCATTCGAATCACCAGTGGTCCTTCTTAAAAAATGCAGGGCCCTATCCATGTAGTCAGTCAAAAACTCTGGGAATGGGACCTGGTTGGCTCTCTTAAAACAAGAACTCACAGTTGATTCTCAGCTATAGTGAAGATTGAGAAGTTTTGTTACAGGTCAACTTTGACCTGAAGTACTGTGGTGATTATTAGATATAAACTCTAATACAAGTCTGTGACTTCATTGCCATTGTCCTTTTTAATTTACAGAACACCTGGGTGAATGTTGACAGCTGTGTAGAAATTTTTAAAAGAATATACTGATTTAATAAATAAGAAAGAAGCTTCAAACAAAAGATTTTATGCATATGATAATTTAACCAGTTCAGTGAATGATAAAGTTATTCTTTAAAATTTCTTCAAATTATATTCTCTGGATAATTTAATATAAAACTGAATGTACGGCTGTTTTCCTTTACATTTTTAATAAGTCAATGATGCACATTTTAAGTACCCAGTTTAACTAACTGAGCAATTAAGGCATTCAGCTCTTAGGACTTAGTCATATCAGTCACGTTAAATGCTACTTCCCTTTCCCAAATACCTATAAACTATGTGAAAAAATATTACCATGTATTTATCAGACTTTATAGAGTAGAACAGCCTTTTTCAGAGACAATGGCTTCTAATTCCAGCTGTACACTAGAATCACCTGGAAAAACTGAAAGACAGGATGTATACCTGTCTTATACTACCAACTAATGTAAATCAAGACTGCTTTTAAGAAAGACCAACATCTTTTTCTTAAATTCCCCAAGTGATTCTACTACAAGTCAGGGCTGAGAGCCATTCCTGTAGGCCTCTCCCCAGGTTATACAATGTCTGACTCAATACATGACGTTGAGCTAAGAACGTCACGATAATCAGTGGTTAAGACTGCCTGAAGTCAATTTAGGTCACCTATTTCTAGCCTACCACCTTTAATGAAGCCAGATGAATAGCAGAAGGACAGGAGTGTAATGTCCTAGCAGACTTTCTTTTTCCAAGTCTCCCCTCTCATAACGTGGTGTGCTTACGTTAAAAGACATGCAAGAACAGGCCTGTAAAATGCAACTGTCTTCTCCAGGTCTATTGTTGAGGACTTTAATTACACAACATGGTGCTATGTTTTAGAAGACACTTGAGAGCTAATTTTTCTGACCTCAATATTAGAAATTCTAAAACTTTAATACACTCAGGAGTTATGTAAAGAATAAAGATTTACTTAATGAGCTAATAGTCTCAAGCTAAGCTTGTTCTGCATGAGCAGTTGTAAGAGGAATCACTTTTATATCAACATTTTATGTTTGTTTTCTCATTTTATTTCTTGCTTTTTGATATTTTGGCACTTTGATAGCTTTCCTCACCTATGAAGTCACTGTAAAACTGTAAAGGAACAAGATTTAAATGTATATATCATTAAGAATAAGTGTAGCTAATGGAGACAATGATCAACTCTGCACTACAAAACATGATTGTAGTGTAGGTCAATGAATTTTCTCAATGTAAGAAAACTTGAAAAGCATCAAAGCCAAAGAAAAAACACACTGCACCGGACTAATTTTGATATTGAAATAAAAATTTATAAGATAGAATGAATACGCAGGCACATGTCAGAAGAGTGCTACTGTGAGTCTTAATTTACCACTGGTTTGCTGAAAGGAGCATAAAGAAATGGTCAGAGGAAGGAAAAAAAAATTTTTTTTTTTTCCGGTACTGGGAATCAAACTCATGACCTTGCACTTGCCAGGCAGGTGCTGTGCCGCTGAGCTAAACCCCAGCCCCCTAAAAAAAAAAAAAATTAATTGGAGAAAAAACACAGGAATAAAAAAGTGAAGCTTTTGCCTGGGGGTGATTCCTAAATTAAGCTTTAACAAGAGTGTGAAGTAAGCATATAGAAAGTGATACGATTTCAGATCATCTTTGGTAACAAGTATGTGGGAAAAGTTTATATTAAATTAGATTTAAAAATAACATAGCTAGAAGATATTCTGATGTACTTTTTCTATAAAGTACTATGCATTGCTTTCATGATCAATCAATGCAATCTCCACTATTCCAACTACTAAGGAAGCTGTAATGCAAATACTCACTCTGACAACAGGGTTCTAGAGTCCAATCATTTCAAAATGGAAAACAATCAACTTTTCATGAAATTGCACTGATGGATTATGAAAAAGGTGTTCTAAAAGTAATCTGTAGTCAATTTTGGATACTGCCACTGCATCAGATAGATACATAAAAATTTGGGTGAAGTTATTCTTTAAAGGGAAACTATTCATTGTAATCTACACTGATAGATTAATTTACATATGTAATTTAAGACCCAGTTTTCCTCTTAGCTAGGATCATATTTATTAAAGTATTTATTCTCTGACTGAAACACGACAGGCAAAAATCCTCCATGAATTTTCAAAGAAAGCCTGCCTTTCTACATGTGCATGGGCTCTTAAATTCGCTTTTAATTTACGTTAGCTACATAAAACTTCTAAATTTTATACAGTACCACATATTTCTTTTGGTTGAAGACACTGAGCATATCTGTGGTTCGTGTAATGTTTACAAAAGTTGTATACAAACCCTGAAAATATGCAGAAGTTGCAAAAAACACTGACAGCTAATGCTCTGAAAACACTTTATTACACAAATTACATTCAGATTCTGAAAATAGTGTTCTAACAGTGTAACCATCTAAAAATAAGACATCCCAGAAACACACCAACTGAAAAGGAAATTTAAAAAGAATTTAAATAGAGACTTTTTTCTTTCTCATTGCAATATAATGTTAGTGATTTTAAAAAAATAGGAGATTTAGCAGCTTTGTCGTCGTGTAGCACAAAGTTTCTCTTTACTGCCACAGGCTTAGAATGCTGAACAGGAAAGGCACCAAAGAAAGACACTGGCAATGGGAGTGCTACTGGGAAAATACTGTGTTCAAGCAGAGAATATGGAGTTATTTACATCCACAAAAAAGTCTCAAAAATGGAAAGGAGCAAACCTTCCATCGTTACATTAGTACTAGGATGGAAGAGGAGGATGGTTTCTCTACTCTATGTTTGCGTAAAGACAATGGCACTGTTATGGATTTTTAGGAAATTCCTTAACTAGAAACAGAAGCCGACTTAACCAAAACAAAGTAAATAAAATGTGTACTGCCCCACACAGACTAGTACAGCTTACAATTAAATGCACAAAGCTTTAAACGTGCTGAAGGGAAAGGAATCTGGCATTCTGGAGAAATCTCACTCCAACTCAATCAAAGCTCGGTTTTCAGGAGGCTGAAGGCGCCGGTGTGGGCAGAGGTGCCGAATACTCCTCTTCGGATTCACTTCCATCATCCTCATCTTTCTCGTGGTCACTGCCCTCAGTGCTAAGGCGATCAAATCCTTTGCGACTGTAGCGCTTGTGGCTTGCAAAGAAATTGCCAAGGTTTAAGCCTCCACTTCCCTTTCCTGCAGAAAGCAAACCACAGAAAAATGAAGTTTACACAACTGAGTCTCAGTTTCCTTGTGAATTTGTAAGTAGTCACAAGGTGGGGCTGGGAAATGGTAGATAAAATAAAGCATGACAGAGACTTATTCTACAGACTGATGGGTATTACTCCACAGATGTATGGAAAGTAAAGCACAAATATACCCTCCCTTTCCTCAAGACTATGTCCCTCTCCCCCACAGGACTCGTTATTTTACTGATGTATCTTTAGCACTTTCTGCAGTGCTGGGGATGGAACCCAGTAAGGGTTATGTGTTTCTGCAGGGATGTTTCAGATTTACTTTTCACCTCGGCTCGCCCTGGCTCTCTGAAATTGGCATCCCTGCAGCAGCTCTTCACTTCAGTGACCTATGCAAAGATCATCTTCACTGTGACAAGCCCTGACACGCTGACAGCACTGACAGAAAATGTACGGAAGACAAACGAATGCAGATAAGAGGCAGGGGAAGAGAACTGGGTAACACAGAATGGCAGGGTGGAAAAAATAAAGCCGGGAAATTTGCTGCCAGAGCCACATGTTTGATTTAGTTTATGGTTTGCATTCTGCATTTACACTGGGGGGATGCTGTATTGCAACCCAGGTGTTTCATTTTCAGAGGCAAAATACGAAATGTCTCCTTGCTCTTTAAAAGGCATGAGCTTGTTGACTTTGAGCCAAATATGAAGAATTCGAAAAGGTCACAGGCATACCTCTAAATCTTCCCAGCACTCGTCCTGAGCTTGCCTCGAGTTTGTGTTCAGAATCTGCTTAAAAAAAAAAAGTGAAAGACAAATTTGAAAATAAGTCCTAATCACCCTTTTCCATCCATGGACTCAACTTTCAACATAAAATCAAGGGTTCCTAAATGATGAAGGAGGCTTGGCTCTGGTCTACATGCAATTCTAAGGAAAAATAAGGCAATATGGTATTGAAAGCAAGCAGGGCCTGAGACGTGTATAGACTGACATGTGTATAATGACTTCACTCCTGCCTCCGTCTCTTATTACGCAGTCTTGAAAAATTCCCTGAGCCTTGTCTTCTCTGTGGAAAGAGGGGCCAATGACAATATCTATCCCTGCATGTGATATGCTTAGGGCAGTGCCTGGTACATACACAGTAAATGCTTGATAAATTTTAGTTATTCGCGTTAGGACAGTATTCATAGTGTGTGAAAATTTGGAAACTCTGCTTACTACAGTTTAGGAATGCCTGTGTTGGCTCCACTCTATCAAGAACAGTATGCACCCTGCTTGAAGCAGCCCTGGGTCCATGCACATCATTCCCGTTTACAATATGAAATCCTGAGTGTTTTCCAAGTGCACACGGGGACCTGAAAGCTCCCCACAGGGCTCCCATGTTTGCAAAGTATCATCCCTCTTGTGGGGAGACAGCCCTCCTGCAGGACTCCCTTTCTCCTGGACGGACATTTCCCTGTACTTTTTCTTTGCTTCCATCACTCTCAAGGGCTAATGTGAGGGCAGCCGGGCTCAGAGTGCTCCTGTTAAGTCTCTCACCACAAGAGGAGGCAGTGTCCTGGAGACAGTTACTAGGCAGTAGCAGGGGAGAGAGAGAAGAGGAGATGTGGAGTGAAATAGGCAAGCAGGAAGAAAGAGTGGTGACTGCCAGGAAGCCAACAATCACAGTCAGTTCTGCAAGGATAGAAACAGCTCCTGGCTGAGTTGTGTCCACCCCCTCAGGTCTGGCTCAGGGTCTGCCGTGGGACATGGGTGTAAGACACGCAAGCGTGTGCCAGAACAGTGAATCCTTTCGAAGGGTTTCTAAAAACCTATGCAGATAAAACTTCTCGAGAACCAATGTGAAACCAGAGTGAGAGGCTGCTGATCTACTTTTAGAATTCAATGCAATAAACTGCCCCCAAAGCAGTTTTTCCTAACTAAAACATGAATGAAAATACTGATATCATGTTGTCTGATCTTCCCAACAGATTCCTGCAAAGTGAGCACTACCCAACAGTGCGTGTCACCCTCTCTTCCAGTTTGCGATGGGTATCAAGCTTGCCATCTGTCCCCAACCCCAGTGTGCTCCTAATATTCTGTGTATTTATTGCCACACATACCAATCTCCATCTTAACTTTGATAGGTCATCTTTTATGGGTCTTCTATTCTGTGAACTCCATTTGTTTATTCATTCCTTCTTTCAGCAACTATTTATTGAATCCCAAGTGCCAAGGATTTTTATTTGTGCTAGGGACGTATCAGTAAACAATGCATGCAGGATCCTTGCTCTCTTGAAACTTCTAACTCCATGGAGATAATAACTATTTTTAATCACCTCTATTTTTATGACAGTTCCAGAGCCATACCAGTGGCTCAATGTCAGTCCTTTCTGAGAGGAGTTAACTATAGTTTTGCAAAGATGTATGGCTCGATGAGCAGCAAAAGAAAGTTCAAGGAAAAATTCCCTTTCACAACTTATTAAATTGAGTTCTCTGTTTTGTTTTTGTGTATTTTTCAGTGTCATGGTCTTGCCATGGGCACTGAATCCCTGCCACAGCTGCCTAGATCTGAAACAGGACCAGATGCTGATTCTTGATCAAATGCTGCCTCCCATGCCATCCTTAGATTCCTTCCTGGGCGCAGCTGTAGACTCTTGCCTGAGGACCTGGGGAAGTAGCAGAGGGACTGCTACTGAGGGTGGGAAACAGGGTGGGCTCAACTGTTTATTTATTTGGATTGTCTTGAAAGAAACTCAGCTCTTGTGCCCTAGATTGTGACAATAATGTTATAAAATACTAACTCCAACACTGCACCATGCCTTGCTCAGTTATGAAAAGCTGATGGCCGAAATTTTAGTGATTCAGAAACTACCAAGTGATTTATTATAGAAAAAGGTGGTCTCTTGCGAAAAGCTGAGGTTTGAGACAAGTATCTCTTATGACTCAATAACCAGTGAATACTCATCACAGTCACCAGTGGAACTGAGTACTTACTAGGTGCCAGGTATTTTGGTAAATGCCTTATGTATATTATCCCATTTGATATTTGTACAACCTTGTGAAGTGCGTATTTTATTTCCATTTTATCCACGAGAAAACTGATTTAGGGAGAATAAGTAACTTGCCCAATGTCATGCAGCCAGGAACTACAGCCAGTCTGATGGGGAAAAATTTCACCTCAAAACAACTGACTCAAGTACTCTGAGGGACAGGCCTATTAGTAACAGCAGGAATATCCTTCTTCTCCCTGGTCCATTCCTTAATTTATACTGGTTCCATTATCTACACAGTCTTATATGAAGATATTAACTTATGCCAATTAAGTTACACTTACGCCAACTGCTAATAGGCAATGTTAAACTTCTACTATAATTTAACTATCTAAATCTCAGATGCTCCAGACATTTTCCCTATTGTGATATTAATTATAGACAATATGTAAAACACAGAAAATAATGTCAAAAAAGGTAGGGTCAGTAAAAACAAATAAAACAATAAAGACACAGAAAAAAAATCACAACCAAACTCCTGAGGATAATCAGGCCAAACATTTTTCAAAGGCAGGTCCCAAGTTCAAGGGGCTCATTTTACTTGCCTCCAAAGGCCCTTGATTTTTTCCACCGAATAAATATGGCAATGGCCAGCAGGACAACCACCGGGATAACCAGAAGGGTTGTAATGAGAACAACGGGCACTCCCGAGCCCGGCTCTTTGATGAGTTTTTGTTTCTCTTGTATCTTCTGCAATTCTGAGGAGGTGGGTTTGTTCTCCATTTTGGTTTCAACAATTGCCTCGGCTTCTTCAGGGAAAGAAGAGTTCACAATATTCAACTGACTCAAAGATTCCCAAACCCTCTCACCCGCCCCTGCCCAGGCAAAGCAATATTTGTCCACAAAGAACTTGCTGAGTCTAGTGGATGTGGGCTTTATGTTTCAATGTCTGCATCTGACAAGCTGGCTGCAGATACAGTGATTAGTCGTTTCCACTGAATTATCTTTTTACCTTCAAAATGGCTTTCACTGGTCCTACCTTTAATTCCCTCTTTAGCTATAACTACAACTCCACAAAATATACATCCTTTCACATTTTTCCAGAGTTAAACTCACAGGCAAAAATGTATGGGGGAAAAATTTGGTGTGCATACTGGGGTCAAACCTAAGCTCCAATAGCATTTCTTCTGTGTACTAGCTGTATAACTTTGGGCAAGTTACTTAAAATATCTGGGACTTAATAATTCATTTGTAAAACCCTGATAATAATGTTTTCTCCATAAAAATGCTGTATGTAAATGTGTGTTAGAAAGAAGGAGTTTAATAAGTATTTGTTTCCTTATAAATTTGGCTTATGAAAGTCTTTTGTTTTTAATGAATTTTTGATAATTTACATGTGTAGTTAAACACACTAGTTGTTGGATTACAAAGAGAAAAAAGAATTATAGTCCAGTGTCTCTCACATAGCTCTCAGCAAAATGTAATTACACAAAAATGCAGCATATATCCTTTTACTGGTGATAGAAGTAACTCATACAATATTCTGTTACATTGGGAAGTACTGCGTAGGTATCAGGCCTAAAGTACTATTCAAGAAGCTGATGTAATAAAACTATACAAGCTACTTCAAGGATCTTAATAGCTATTAGTCTGAAAATGAGATTGGCCTTGAGACATTCTTGCCCCTAAGAAGCACATGTATTTGTACAGAAACCACAATGTGAAAAGGATGATAACAAAAAATTGTCCAGGCTAAAGGTTATAACCATGTTAGCCACAAGACTTCACAAGATCTCTGAAATTTCAATTTCTTGGCATAGCCTTCCACCCTAAAATATAGAGGGCATGGTAAGCTCTTGTTATGGCTTGTATCTAGATGTTCCCCCAAAGCCTCATACACTCATAGATGGCTGCATCTAGGGTGTGTGATACTGGGAGTGAGGCGTGTGGTACTAAATCACTCCACTAACTGGGTTTAGCATAGTTCTAGGCATGGATAATGGAGGCCCCACTGTGAGTGCGGGTAGTACCAAGCAATAGGCTTATAACTTGGATGCAAAGTAAAGATAGAGAGGAAGGCAGGCTGGCTGCTGTTGCTGCTGCCTCCTGCCTGCCCTGCCATGTCATGGACTATTTCTCCTCTGAGATACCTCTCTGTCATACTACCCTGCCTTAGAGCAAGCTGACTATGGACTGAACCCTCTACAATCTGTAAGCTGAAATAAAACTTTACTCCTTCATCCCTGGGGGTCAGGTGTTTTGTCTCAGCAATGAAAAAGTAACTAAGACAAGTCTCATGAAGATTCTGCCAAAAGGGCAAGGCTGGATGGTATAACACATTCTGGAAAACCTGTGGTTGATGTTCAGTATGCTTAGTTTAATCATTATGTCTTCTTCCACGGAAATGTTTATCAAATTAGTTAAGACACTGTAAATACTATTTTTGGTACAAACAATTGGCAGGTAGAATGTGTGGTTTCAGTATTCTGAACTAGACTCCATCCCAGTCTTGATTCATCTGTTGAGCATTCATGCTGTCAGGTATTGCTTTCCTTTAATCTTCATACCAAAACTACGAACAGGTACTATTATCATTAGCATTTTGCAGATGGCCTCAAAGTTCTGATATCCTTCCTGTTCTATAGAAAAGAGGAGATCATGATATTTTTAAATCCATTCCCACAGCTTTAAAAATCTGCTGGGGAAGGATGGAAAAGGATTGGCTTGCAGACTAAAGATTGCTCAAATTTAACCTAAGTCTCAGTTTCTAAAAGGAGTATAAATGTGATTCCTGGTCTTTCTAACCATTATTTTATCTTTTTCTTTGTTACTATAGAAGAGGTACACAAAATGCTCCATATTTACACTTATTCATGTTTAAGGAGACAGAAACAATGAAACAGGTCATAGAATTCAAAAAACACAACCTAGACATGTAGCTTGATATTCAAGAACTGCTGCTTTTGGAAGAACTCTGCTTCTATTCAAAGGTAAATATTACTAAGCAATTACCTACTATGTTTTACCAGGCATTTCATGGGGTTATTTGTACCTAATGCAATGGTTGTGCTAGTTCAGCTGGTTTCTTTGATACGGCAGAGTTTGGATTGAGCTCTCTTGAGCAGAAAGAACTGTAGGTGCTATAGGTGACAGACTAAAAGAATCAGGTTAACACTCATAGAAAGTGTGATGTGAGAAACGAACTTGCTAAGATATACACCCACTTTAGAAATTCTTGCATTCCACACCACTTCTTATACTATGAGGGTCATGTACTAAAAATACTTGAACATTCTAACTTTTGGAACAAACTGAAGTATGTTTAAGATTTAAAGATGCTCTTTATTTGTTTAAAAGTAGGCTAAAACAAGACTTCTTATTCTTCAAAAACCAATATTGCTGCTTTTTCAGGGTCTTTTATAGGTGGAGTAAAAAAGCTTAAAACAATAGTTATCATTTAAGAATCTAAGAATTCTACTCAAAACATAAATGACTCAAATCACACCACTTTCGGTCTGTATCCTAAATTCTTTTATTAAAAAATCTCATTAATGTGGAGTATTCCTGATGAATGAGGGGTGGAGGCACTCTACCATTACCCAGCACATGGGGTTTCTCCGAGGTTAAAGGGGACTGAACATGCTAGTTTTCTATCATATGAGATGACCAGACGAATTTTATTTAGAACAAAAATGTCTTAAAATCTGACACTATTATAAGCTCTTATAGCATCTCTACAGATATCTGGAAATAAACGTGATTTTGACAAGCTGATGTATGAAAAGGCTTCTTTTTCTTTAAAGCAATGTATTTAGACTTTTTTTTTTTTTCTTGCCGATACCGGGAATCAAACTCATGACCTCATGCTTGGCAGGCAGGCACTGTGCTGCTGAGTTAAATCTCCAACCCCTAAAGCAATGTATTTAGAAAGAGAGGCTAGCTGCATCCCTGTGTGACTGCACACATATAAGACTGTTTATATCTCTCTGAAGGAACTGGAATAACTGGGATCAGCGAGGACAGTCATTCTTGTACATCAACACAGCAATCACTACCCACTTCATCACAGACACAGCTGAAGGTAGAGAGGGTTTTAGATGGCATGCTATGAGTAACAGTTTGGAAGACATGGAAAATATGCATGACACACGAGCTCATTCTTTGTCTTGTAATGCAGCGTGCTTCTCTATAATGTGTTGCTCTCCATAAGCCTAAGAAGCTCATTATACCAGGGAGTTTTTGTTTTAATTTTCTTGAAACTGATTCACAATCATAACTTTTTTATTTGGAGATGGAGTATATGGAAGCTCTGCTTTTGGTGGGATAGCTGCTTTATCTCTAGTAGCTTATTCGAAAATTTAAATCCCTTTCCTAAGTTTAATATTTTATAAGACCAAATTCTTTTATTTCTGCAAATCTCTTAGGACCAGGGCCTCAAAACCCTGTGATTATTGATCAGTGATGGGACCATTCACAAGAGAAATAAGTGTCACCAGAGGCAGATTTTAAATGAACATGCATCCTAGGGCCATTAGATCTGGTATGGGGTTCCTCCCTCTCTGTTTTAAGGGTTAGTTTAAATTAAGCTTCATAGGGCTGGCGATATAGCTCAGCAGCTCAAGAGCCTGACTAGCAAGCGCAAGGTCATGAGTTCAATTCCCAGTATGCCCCCAAAATGAACTAAGCTTCACAATTTTGATAAAAGATAAGATCCAGAAATCCATATAATTTAGAACATAATCTTACAAAAAAGATTTAATGTGCTGTAAAGGCTCATAGAAGAATAGAGTGACTTCATTTGAGTTGGAGTATTCCTACTAAAACTGGCCTATTATGGGAAGACAATTCAATAAAATTTATTATCAGAATGGCTGGGTTTGAACACAAAAAAGGAAGGTTTTCTGGCCAAATGGACTCAGTGATGAGCACTGAGAAAAGAGTAAGTGGCCCTCAGGAGAGCATTATTCATCCTCCACTGACCAGCCAGGATGAGGTCAGTACGGTTGGGGTGTTCTCAATCAAGAATTTTTTGGTGGGATCTATGTAAGCAGAAATAATTTGAGGCCATTTTGAGATCCTAGAGATCTCAGAGTAAAGCACAACCATTTCCAACCTGTACTTCCTGGAAGAATTTACAGTGAATGAACTGGCAGGCTCTACTTCTCCTCAGGAGTACTGCAGTCATGCCTAAGAGTACAGTGTTCCACAGCAAACAAATGGAAAACCTGGTACTAAGATGGGCATATGGTTCAAATCCATAAGCCCAGGACTCTGGGAGACTGAGGCAGGAGGATGGCAAGTTCTAGCTCAGTCTGGATAATTCAATGACTAGGTGAAATCCTGTCTCGAAATTTTTACAAAAAAGGTTTTTAAAAAGCTGAGGAAAAGTCCCAGCACTTGGGAGGCTGAGGCAGGAGGATCATTGCAAGTTTGAGGCCAGCCTGGGCTACCAAGTAAACTCAAGGCCAGCCTGAACTACAGAGCAAGACCCTGTCTTTAAAAAAAGATAAAGATATAGCTCAGTGTGAAGACCCTGGTTCCAACCTCTAGGACCTCAAAAACAAACAAAAAACAAATAAAACAGGTGGCTCTAATACCTAATATCTAAGTAATAATTTGGATTTCCGATTTTTTCATATATAAGATGGGGATAATAGTGCCTAACACATGGTTGGTGTAAAGATTAAATGTGAAAATTTTTGTATAGCCCATTGTCTGAGCTATGCAGGTGACAGGCATTATTAACAATACCTTTTCCAACATCTTTTTTTCAGGGCAAACATAGCTTATTGATAATTCTACATGTAGCAATGATAGAAAACTAGAAGATCTGGAATCTTCTTTAGTATAGGAGTGTGATATGAATGACGGTAGTGTCACACAGGTAGAATCTCTACAAATGCCAAACAGTTAGTATTCATTTCTGTTACAGTATTATCTTACCCCTTTCAACCTTGAGCCGACTATATTTTCTTATTTGCCTACATTAAATACCTAAACTCTCTCTTGCTTCTTTTCATCTCTGTTCAACCTGCTTTCATAAGAAAGGAAAACAAATAAGCCTAGGGTTAAGTTTAAATATCTGGGTAAATCACTAGTAAAACAACTAATAATGGATTTGCTTTGTTACTTACATATTAGGAATACTTAACAAGAAACACAGTGAGCTCCTAACTATAAGTGACTTGTCAATACCCTGAAGGTAGTAAAACAATGTAGAAATATAAACTGATTCCAGGAAAGGGAGAAAGTAATTGGTCAGGGATACAAATGAACCCACTGGTTGATTACCAGTAGCTAAGTCTCATTTCCTCATTCCTGACTTTGCATCTCAATGATGGACTTATTTGCATATAGGCATATGTACGGGTGTATTACCTCTGTCACATTTTATATAGGCTATAATGTCTTGAGGTTAGAAAGAGTTCCATTTCCCTTAGATGTATTATACTGTCTTTCTTATAGAAGCCCTCAATAAATCTTGGGAGATGAGTGGTACTAGGATAGCAGCTTAGGGAATAGCTAATTTTTTCTACATCCCAATGGCGTTAACTCACCAAAGCCATTTTTCAATCTTTTACATTAAAGTCCATTAAGAAAAGACCTTTCCCATTACATCACACAGCATTTTCCTGCTTGCTTGAGGTTAAATACTTCTAAGAGTGACCGGCTGACTTTTTTCCTCTCTAAATGGGTCTGGCTTACTAGTTATAGATAGATCCTCAATCATATTCCATCCCTTGAAACTGGTGATTTGAGAACCTTACAACTTGAGATCTTACTTCTCAGAAAAAAAAGTGGCAACACACAGGTTTAAAGGCTCAGCATATAGAGAAGTCACGGATGATTTACCAGATTAGATTTTTAGACTGGTAATTCTTTAAGTGGTAGCCAAAAGTCAGAAAATAATTCCATACAAATAGCAAAATCTGACCAACCTTTGATTTCCTGGGCGTCAATGCCAGCCTTTTTAACTGATCGATGTTCCATTTCTGTAACAAAGCGCAGTAAAGAGAAAATCAGAATCCTCACAGAGAACATTTGAGAACCTATCGTTGACATTAGCCTTATTCAATAGAAAGTATTTCCTTTATTTATTTTTTCAAGAGAATAAAAATTTTTAAAAAAACAATAAAAAGGATACAGCCAAAAACTAAAACTATGTCTATCACCATGCACTAAACTGAAGTCAAAATTTATCAAACATCTAAATATTAGAACAGAAACACTAAATCTACTGGAAGAGAAAGTAGGTAGAAATCTTGAAGACCTTGGGATAGGCAGAGAGTTTATGAACAAAAATGAAATTGCAAGGAAATAGTTCAAAGTATTTCCTAGCTCATCAAATGCATCACTGTATTAAGAAATAGTTAAACCCAAACTCCTAGTTAGGGATCAGCTGTATGAATCCTGGATACAATCTGCTGGAGAAAGATGAAATATTTCTAAGAAGTTTATGACAGCATTTCCTTTTAGAGTTTATAATACCATATTGGTTCTGAAATATCAAATAGTTCTGTCTTCACATGGCAGTGTCTTAGACTGACTACCAGTTTTGCCACAGTGACTCACCTGTATTGTAGCTGACATAAGGGTCTTGACTAAATATTAGAATGCAAAAACATGCAAGACACTTGTTTTGTCTCCAATGCCAGTCTTACTGTGTCAGAGATACTGTTTTCCAGACTTATGATGTGGTCGATTATGCAGAGGGTTCTTTAATTTTGAAGTTGTATGCTACAATGCAGTGCTTTCAAAATTACTTGGGAAGACTTTCCAAAATACACACACTATCATTCCTCTTCTTTTCATAGGCTATGTGTATTTTGAAAATCCTCCCCAGGAATGACTCCTAACCCTAGTATGTCAACTTGACTGATTAAAGAACACCCAGGAGATTAAACACACTTCTGGGCATGTGAGTGGCTCATGGAGGCAGGATGGTTGGAAATATACATCCGGTACCTCACTCCTTCCTCTCTGGTGCTGTTCCCCTGCCCTGCTTCCTGGCCACCATGAACTAAGCATCTCTACTCTGTCATGCCCTTCTGCCATGATGTTTCTATCTTGAAGTCAGCCAGCCATGGACTGAATCTCCTGAACCATGAGCCAAATTAAACTTCTTTAAATTGTGGGTATTGAGTATTGCAGCCCAGGGATAAGAAAGTGACTAATGCACCAAGTGATTCAGAAAGGCATCTTTGTTGAGCATCACCCACTGGGATGGTAGAAATGCCTTAGATTGGAATCTTGGTCAGTTCAAGAATCACATTCCTACTGAAAAAGGAAGCTATCTGCTATATTACTGAAGTCTTTTCTACCTTTTAAATTCTTTTTGCTTTTCTAAATATCCCATAGTTAAGTAGTACAGTTGGGTTGGGGATTATCTACCTATCTTTCTTTGGGGGGCCTGCTCACACCTTTAGGATCCTTTTGGAAGCTGTGAGTAGTGAAAGGAACATTTTCAAGGGGTGTAAAGCTACTTCTCTTGTAGAAGAGCCCATAGGCACCTGTGTACACTCTACTGCAGCTGGGTCCTTCTTACCAAATAGTGAGTTATTCAAAAGACCATTCAGACCATTGCAGTTCCAATCTGGGCTCCAGTATCTGTAAATTGTATCTGATTACAGATTTTAGACTCCTGATTTTATGTTTTTATATTATGCTTTCTTCCTTATTATGCTTCTCTTGTTATAGTGAATATTTCTTTCCTACACACTCAATTCTTTTCCTTATCCCCTCTTTCTCTTATTGTTTAGATATAGCCACATTTAAAAAAAAAATCTCTCGATATAGAAGTTTGTGGCCAAGTAATATTTACTTCAATTTTAAAAACTTGTGGCTTTTAACCTAAAGGGGCTAAGTATTACACTTTGTACAGATCAGACATTATATCCAAATTGCAATTAGAAAATTCCAAAACTAGATAGAGCAAATCTGTCCCCAGACAAAATTTTGAGTTACATGAAAATAGAGCAATTCAGTACTTGCAGAGCTAACACCTACATGGAAAGTGCAAAGTGCTTCCTGTTTGGATTAATCGGCGTCTGACACAGATACTGGCATCCCTAGATGCTCAGCAGCTACTGAGAGCTAAAGAGCCACGTGGGGCGTGATGCCTCATGGAAACAATTCTGCTCTCTGCCGTGCCAAAGCCCTCTCTTCCTTCTGGAACTAAGCTGAAATTAACATCGGCTTTTAATGTAACAGACATTACCTCAGGCATCAAGAATTTCCTGTGGAATATCTGTGGAAACAAGGGGATAACTGCCAGAGGAAAAAGAGTGTTTCTCTCCACTTTTTTTTTTGTTTGTTTTGTTTTCTTATGCAGTACTGGGGATTGAACCCAGAGCTTTCACACTGAGCTACATCCCCAGGCCTTTTTACTTATTATTATTATTCAACTTTTACTTTTGAGCTCAAATGTACAATCTTCCTGCCTCAGCTTCCTGAGTAGCTGGGATTATAAGCATGTGCTGCCATACCCAGCTCTCTCCACTTTAAAAAGCTATTTAATCCCTAAGTAGAAACCAAACAGATCTTTTAAGTACTGCCTCAGTCTTTATTTCTTACCTCTCCCATTAAAATAAGAGAAGGAAATGCAAATGTTTCACTTTCACATGTTTTCAAGTAGTAAAACGGAGGGGAAAAGTGGGCAAAGATACTGTTAGAACATACTTTCAGTCAAGGTGAACTTCCACACGGTCTTGCTATGAGCATCTCCGATGTACACAGCTCCGTCTTCAGATGCGACAATATCATGAGGCATGTCAAAGTGCTGCCAAAATAGGAAGGCACACGTTAGGACGGCAAGTCCTCACTGAATCCTTCATGCAAAGGCAGAAAAACAAAGCCAGGTACACAGCAGGACAGGAACCATAAACTCAAAGCAAAAGTCATTCCCATCAAAGCAACTCTAGGCCAAGGGCATTCATTCTTTCCTTCATTAATTGGATCCTGACTCTACGAGGCATAAATCTAAACATGGGAAAATGCTCAGGAAGCTTCTCTGTTTTTAATAGTGTTTCAAAGCAAACATACAGGCATTAATTACTTCACTAACGAACTGGAGTCTCACTATACTGCCCAGGCTGGTTTCCAAGTCATAGGCTCAAGTGATGGTCCCACCTCAGCCTCCTAAGCAGCTGGGACTATTGCATGTGCCATCAAGACCAGCTGAAAAAATGAAAATTTATAAGTGCATTATTTTTGACAATTCTGCTTACTCAACTTTTCATTGCCTGTTTGTTAACATTTATTTTTCCTCTCATATTTCTTGGACCTTTTAAACACTGCCAAATTTGCTGTCCTTAAAATCAAAGGACTACATAGTAATTTTATTATTCTTAGCTAGCTATCATGGGCTACCTTATAAACTATTGGTACATTACTGATAAGGGAAGTTATTTCAAACAGGGCATTTAGATTAGTTTCCACATGTGGAGGAGGAGACCCTCTGCAACGTGGGGTTTTACATCCTTGAAGCCCAGGTTTTGCAATATTTTCAGTCAGCAATGGAAACAAACTGAATGTTACTTCTAAGTATTTCCTGGACTTTTGTACCTAATTCAGATACTCTGTGTTTTAATGTCTTTGTTCATTTCAAGTCCTCACTTCAGTCACAAGGACCCAAGAGAAAGACAGGTACTTGACATGACTTTCTGAGGGTCACGGAGCCAGCTCCTGGAAGACCATTCTAAAAATGTGCTGCTGACACTGCCATCTGTCTCCTCAAGCTTCCAAAAGTACCCCAGGTCCATCACTTGGCAGGCCGTGGATAAATTCGCTCACCTTTAGGCCAGCAGGCCTGCCCGAACATATAGTTTTCAATAATATGTCTAGCGACTATGAACAGGAGCATTATCCAGACTGTGGGATTATCAGCCAACGAATATCCCTTAGTAAGCTCAGCACAAAGGGCCTCAGTGAGGTGAACTACTATTCTAAGCTCTTATTAGGAGGAGTGGAAGAATCAAAGCTTTGGAGACACATTAGGAATGGGCAACAGTTTGCCACATTGAAAAGAAAAATGAAATAGCTATGCCTAGGAGACTCATTCCCTTATACAACTAAATGAGCTGGGATGAAAGTGCAGAACACAGAGCCAGAAATCAAAATGTTGCGGCGCTGAAATCTCACAAACCTGTTATTAAATGTTCAACTCTATATGGGCAGAAACAGATGTGTAAATTGCAGACAGTTCTTGTTCTAGACCATACCGCTTTGTAGAATTTATGTGTGTCAAGCATTTTATATTTTCTGATAGGGAAAATATGGTAATGGCAAGGGTATACAGGTGTGGGGTGCATGAGCTACTCAGTGGCTAAAGATGTTGCTTTAAATAAATAACAGTATGTAATGAACTCAAGGCTACAATAACAATGAACTCCCCTCAGTAGCTCTCAAACTGATCTAGTGATCCAGAATTCTGGTGAAATACTTTGGAGCCACTATAAGGACTCAAGGGGAGGCTTATTGGGTTGGACTCCAGGACCCCCATTCCTACCATATGAACTATTTAATCTTTCTAATGAACTATTTAATGAACTGTTTTGTGTCATCTGAAACAGGAAATGTTGTAAGATTTAGGAAGAAACTTTAGAATTTCAAAGCTGGACAGATGTAAAGATTGTCTATCCAACCTTTGTAAACGTTTCTCTTGAGGTAACCCTACAAAAATAAAACTGACAACAGAAAAGAATAATTCAATATATCTTCCTGGAGTGTCTAATGATAAAGCCCAAAGAAGCTTGACCTCAAAGTATTTTATTTTAATAAGGAATGTATCTTCTGATCCATACTTGGACTTTATTTGCTATTACATAATAATGTTTAAACCTACTTTCTACTAAGTACAATAGTTTTTCTAAGAAGTTTCATCATGCTTATTTGTGACTTACTACAGACCTTGGAATACCAATATATACTTCAAGGATTAAAAGGTTGAGCACATTTTTTTCAGAAAGATCTGGGTTGGAGATCCAGGTGTGCTACTTACTATGTAACTCTGCACAACTAATTACATGTGAACCCTTCAGCTCAAATATTGCCAAATGTAATTCTAATCTCTATGGTGCAGGTTAGAGAGACAAGGTGACTCTGTGCTTATTGTTCCTTTTGATCTTTCCTTTTTCAAATGAGCTTCCTTGCAGAAAAAAGACAAAAATTTCATTCTGAGTGGTGTGCATGAATGCAGATGATGAAATGCAACAGGTCATTCCTTTGATTACGGTGGGGAAGAATTTGGAGGGGGACTGTGTGTGTTTTGTGTCCACAGCTTTTGGAAAGCATTTGGAAACACTTCTATTTTCCTATTGTCTAATTTTCCCTGCATAAACATCAAGATGGAAATGACACATTCAAATGCAAACATTTCCAAAGAATGCACAGTGGACAGGGAGACTGGAAGCATATGAGAATATAAGAGTGGGTGTGCATAAACTCAGGCTTGGACACATTGTATGAAACTTGACCTGTGACTTGAAAAACGAATCTCCTCTTACACAGAAGTCAATATACCATACTATTTCCTTCACCAACCTTAATCTTTATAATGATAATATAACTGAATGAAACCTTTTAGCAATTTATAAACTGCTGTTCAATTTACTGAGGCAATGCAAAATAAATTTCTGTCTTCTGGTGTAATGTCAAGTCTTGTTTACTAAAGGGAAAAACAGAGTTCATCCTGGAGTGAGACACTGTTTTCAAGTCTGCTGCACTGATCCACAGACATACTGTGACTCTTTCATCACTCACTCATGAATGCTGCTGTTGAGACACAATCCCTTCTCAAATTGCAATTCAGGGCTATTCCAAAGCATAACAGAGTAAAACTCAATTAAAAGCTGGTCTTTTTAGCACTTTGTTTTGACTTCTAGATGCATAGTTTAATTAAAAGTTAATATTCTAGTTGACACAGTACACTCTTGTGAAAAAAAAGCAAGTCAAACACACTACTAATACAAAGTGAAGACCTCAAAGTTAAGATTCTCTCTTTGTCAACAGATGTCAGCAGTTACCCGTAAGAGGAAGAGCTAAGAAGATCAGAAAATTAATGAGGATTAGCAACACTATGGAGGTAAATACCTATCTGTCTGTCTATCTATCTATCTATCTATCTATCTATCTATCTATCAACATTGTAATGCATTTCTTTCTGAAGGTTGCTATGAGTTGATGTTTGACTGTGTATTATTTTTCAGATGAAATGTTTTTGTGAAAAATCTTATTTTTGGAATAAAATTGATACCCCTCCAAACAGAACTTGTGGTGGAATCTTTAGTTCAGATTCACTTTGATTTGATTCAGATGTCATAACATTTCCTAAAAGCTCCATGAAGAAGAGGCAGTGTCTTGTTATGTCTACCAGTATAGCATCAGTATATTGCATGCCACGCGATACAGAGTAGATACTTAATTTGTATCTCTGAGATGAATTTAATAAATTCCATCCCATCAGATTTTGATTTACTTCAAAAATACTGAGGCATTTAAAAATTCTTTTTTAAAAAAATAGCAAATTTGTTATCTTAAAGAATAACAATTATGGGGCTGGGGATTTAGCTCAGCGGAAAAGCACCTGCCTGGCAAGTGCAAGGTCGTGAGTTCGATTCCTGGTACCAGAAGAAAAGACCAAAAAGAAAAAAAAAAAAATTATGAGTGTCAAGATGTACTGTGTCCATTGGTTTATGATAGCAGCATCTTGAGCCAAGAAAAACTAATGTCATCACATATTTGAAAAATAACCTTTACTTGGGCATTTCAGCAGCCACACTTTCTAAACCTGATATACCACAGCATACTCAGTGCATGAACATTCTGATTATCTGGCAATCACACTGCAGCAAGGTACAATGGAAAGACTGAGAGACCATGGAAACACTGAGCCAGTTATGGTGTGTGTGAACAGCAGTGTTAGAATAAACAGTGGCAAACCACCTGTGAAGCCCAAACTAGCCTGCAGTATGTTGCCTCAACCAAATCTTTAGACCCTGAATACCAGGGAGCCTTGCTGCTTAGTAAAGCAGTAATAGTAAAAAAGCAAATAAGATTTCTACTGGGTTACCACGTGACATGTGGTATTTTCCCTACTTGTCTGAAACCAGGCATAGACTTATTTAAACTCACAATCATATGACAAATCTAGTAAGAGCCTTAAAATTACACACAGGGGTAATTCTCATCTGAATAACTTGATTCAGGAACAAGCAAAAACATTTATTCTAAATAAAACATCATAGTAGAATACTCCCATCATCCTACTAGGAAAGTTAGTATATCTCTTACATATGTGTACTGAATGCTAATTCTTATTTTAGTTTTATTCTCCTGAAGCCTGAAACGTTGACAATTCATGTGAATACCTTGCGTACTGGTTTGAAGACATCTATAATTTCCCCACTGGAAAAGTTCATCACAAATCCTTGCAAGGGTTCTTGGTCCCTAAAGTAAGGTTTCCCATTCACTGCAAAGAGCAAACCTGTAAAAACATATCGAGTTAGCCTTTCTTTAAAACATGGATTAAGACTATACTTCAAATATGTGCATACATATTATATAAACAAACAATACATTTAGAGACAACCTGGCTCCTACAATTGGCAACAAGACTTGAAAATAAAGTACTTAAGAAATGTTTCCTCCTGAGTAACAAGATCAGGAGCAAACAGGTTAGATGACTAAACTCCTTGTAACAGGAAAATTAGGAAACAGAATGTCTGTTCCTCTTAGGAAGCTAACAGAAATCATGCATACATAATTATTGATAGATACATAAGATGACATAAAGATGTCCATATCACAGAGATTCCCAAACAGGAACTGGGAAAAGTCAGAATGTTTAGTCCAATCCTTTTATCAGATCTTTTGAAAAATATGTAACAACTGCCTTGACTGTATGGCATAAAGATCTATACAAAAAAGTAAGTGAAGTTGCAGTATAAAAGAGAGGAATAATCTGATTTTAAACAACTGCAGTTTGAAAATGTGTATTTTAGACCATCAGAGACAGTTTTCTCTAAATAAAAGAAGTTGGGCTATTGATGATTGTACTCTGTATTAAAGCTATATCTCTTACTGTAGAATTAGTCACATTTTGTTTCAATAAATAATCCAGATGTTTGAACATTTTATTTTCAGAGAATTGACACATCAAAAACTACATGACATTAGGGCTTGGGGTGTAGCTCAGTGGTACAGCACTTGCTTACATGCACAAGGCACTTGGTTTGATCCCCACCTATAAATCTATATCTATATCTATATCTATATCTATATCTATATCTATATCTATATCTATATCTATATCTCACACATACATCCCTAAACCAGTGTTGAAAATATTTTCATGTTTCTTTTTTATTCATGTTTCTTTAAGGATTATAGATTTTCTAAAAGTGCAGCACAGTGTTAAAAATCAACATCATGAATATCAATTACTGTTGTAGAATATTACAGAGAGCACTGTGTTTGCTTCCAGTCTGTTTTGAACTGGAATTCCTCTCATCTTCTCCCCTGACATTGTTCATTTTGTATTTGTTTTGGTATACTCTTGACTCAAACACCCTTTTAAATGAGAGAACCGTCCCTATTTCTTTAAATAAGAAGCAAAACCAAGCAGATAACTTCTCTGTCTTTCACCTTAATGAAAATCTCTTATTACTTATTCTTTGAGGAAGCCAAACTTCCTCCCTATACCATGGCCTGAACTTTTTATTTCATGCCCTAAATAAATTCAGGTCTACTTGGGAAGACAGTAGCCATATGCAACTTTACTAGCATAAAAATATAACAACCATAATGAGGATTGTAAAGAGTTAGAGCCTTTAATAAAAGT
>NW_004955418.1:10972792-11043107 GCF_000276665.1 Chinchilla lanigera
ATATATATGTAACAGGACTTGCTCAGGACCTTGTGCTTGCCAAGCAAGGTACTGTGCCACGGAGCTATATCCCTGGCACAAAATGTATATTTAAAGTTTGCATTAATTTTATATTTTAAGTTGTTCAGCATTTATTTTTTAAAGAAATCATGCTGTCATGTTGTAAAATGAATGATATATATTTTATTTTATAAGCCTGATTTTTTTTCAATTTTTCTTTGAAATTTCTTAAAGTCAGGAAAATATATTTGAAAGTGAGATTTTGCTGGTTGGTTGTTTCTCCTAATAGACAAAAACCTCATTTATTTTATGTATTTGTCTTATTGAAGATTGAACCCAGTGTAAACCCTATCATGTTCTATTCTGAAACAAGTTTCTCGAAGGTCACTAAGTTGTCCCGGCAGAACTCAGATTTATAATCCTCCTGCTTCAGCCTCCTAGAGTGCTTGGATTACAGGCACCACTGTGCCTGGTTAAAACAGAAGTATTTTGGGTGCTGATTTTATCATATGTATATATATATAAAATCTGATAATTACATAGAAAACAATATTAATTATTTCATAGTAGATCAGATTATCATAGTTAAGGAAAATAAAAATGAATGAGAGTATTTTTAAACTCAATAGAAACAGCTGTTAAATCTTGTTTGAGTCCTCACTCTTTTTATACAAGGAACGGTGGCACCTGACTTGTGAATGATTTACAATGTGCTAACATTTTTAAGATACTTTAAGATCTGAGATCTAAGACATCCTCAACCACTTAAGAAAAAGTTACAAAATGTACATTAGGATAAAGCAAATGACAAAAACAGAGCCACAGAAAACGAAATACCTGGTATATATGAAATGGCAAACACATTTCTTCCAAAGGATGCGTGCTTAATCTCTCTCACAAATTTTTTGGTGTCAGTTTTAAAGCACTGGATCCGACCGTTTTCCCTGTCTGCCACACACAATTGGCCCACATGAGGCACAAGGGCCAAACTGTGCGGGACGCTGAACTGGCCTGGCTTAGGATTGCTCCCGGACGTCCCTACAGAACAAAGGAAAGTCTCAGACACACAGCCTACATCAGCATTCAAAGTCTGACTCTCTGGTTCTGCAATTTTCCCAACATCATGATAGGAAACCATTACATATATGGAACCAGGGGACAAATACAGTGGTTTATGAATTTATTCCATAGTATCTCTTACCTGCAAACATGTTACAGGCTTTCTATTTGGACAAGTTTTTGGTGGAAGTATGCTTTTTCCCTTATGAGACCTGTGTTCACATGTGCCTGTGTATGTGTGCGTGTGTGTGTGTATGTGGTGTACGTGTGACTAAGCCAACTGGATGTATATAGTAGTCTTGTTTTTTTTTTTTTCCCCCACTGTAGAGGACGCTTACATCCTAAACAATGTGAGCAGTGGCCAATATCTGGCTCCAGACAACAGAGGCTGAGAGTTGAAATTAGTGGTTAAGAGTTGGGTACCTTCTCCCCACTGTGTGACGAACTCTCCACTCGGTGAAAACTGCACAATCCGGCTGTTGCAGTAACCATCAGACACATAGATGGCTCCAGTGCCTGGGTCCACAGCCACATCAGTGGGCTGGCAGAAGTGATTTTGGTCACTCCCTGGCTGCATGCTCCTTCCCAGGATTAGGAGAGGCCTTTTACTGTTTGGATCCAGTTTGAACACCTTAAAAAAATACAAAACCTTACTTACCTTTTCATGGTTATTATCACCCTACTCCCATTTGCACAAGCAACTAGAGTATCAGCTCCCAGGTACTCAAACCAAGATACTTTTTAGAACTGAATGGGGCCCTAGAAATCATTTGGTCTGAACCCTTCACTTAACAAATAAGCTTATAGAGATTAAATGGTTTGCTCAAGGTTATCTAGCTGATAGGAAGTCTTCTGAGTTCTAGTTTTTGTCTGGGTTCTTTGCCACCTGTTATGCTTAACAAGCTTATCTTACATGGGGAAAAGACTTGAAGACTCTTCTGTGACTGAAATATAATATTTCTGAAAAAGGACAAAATGCTTGATTTTTACATATATATGTATAAAAATATATATATTTTGTAAACTAGGGACCATGGCTCAATTTGTGGAAGAGTAAAGTGGCTTAGGAAAGAAAGCAGAAAGCACAAGTAATAAATAGACCCAAGACTCAGGGACACAGGAAATAAAAGGAAATGTAGAAAGTCCACATTTGCCTTCAAGAAGGAGGTCAAGAGGACTCTTGGAGATACTCTAGCCATGCTCCAAGGCTGGCCCTAAGCTTGTTGCCAGCCCAAGAGAGAAGAATGACTCGATATTTCACATATTAACTTTTTCTAGCACAGAGTTCTAACAGAAAAATTTTAAGTATGGATTAATATGGACTGACTACCTGAGTCTCGCAAATTCACGATGAAATCCTTACCACATGATGAAACATGATGGTATTAGGAAGCGGGGCTTCCGGGAGGTAAGAAGGGCATAAAGTGAGAGCCCTCCTGAACAGGGTTAGTGCTGCTGTAAGCAGAGACACAGGAATACGCTTTCACTCTTTCTATCATGTGAGGGTGCAGTGAAAACCTGGTGGGGGGAAACCCTGAGGAGGGCCCTCAGCAGAACCCACCCAAGCTGCTACCCCATCTCAAACTTCCAGATGGCAGAGCTGTGAAAAACAACTTCCTGTTGCTTCTAAGCCACTTTTGTTTACAAGCAGAAGTAAAACAGGGCTGTTCATCTTCTGTTGTAAATTTAATGGGTCATGAAAAAAGAGTCCGATAGATTTAGAACATTTTGAGAACTTAACCCTATTTTCTTTCGTTTGAATACCGCCAAACGGGAAAATTACCTGATGAAGGGCCACATCTGTGACCCAGTAATTTCCATCTTTATCTATACTCAAGCCATGTGGCAAGTAAAACCTGTAAAACAAAAATGATTGTTTCATGATGTATTTATTCCCCAAGCATACACACGAGTAATTTCCTTTTAATTCATTCGTAAAGGCAATATAACTTTATAAGTTATTAAGTGTCTATTTGTATTATTATAGAAAAAAACAAAATAAAGTGTGCAGTAAGAATACATGCTATAACAGAAATCTCTTAGAAAAAGTGTAACATATAATCCCATGAAAATCTAGAAATAAAGCTTACAAACTTTATGAATATCTATTATGAAGAATGGCATATATCACAAATATTATCATTTTAGAGATATGTACAAAACAAATTGTTTACAGAAATACCAATGGGTTTCGATAGTATAAATAATTAAAATATACTTTAAAGAAATACAATTTTAATGTAAAATATTACATATATGGCGTAGAAGCTTTCCAAGTGCCTACTAAAGACAATAAAACACAGGACTGTGATCATTCTGGCAAATTGAAGCGGAGGGCTGGACAGTCATTAGAGAAAGGTAATGCATGCGGCAAATCCCCCGGGTGATCTACATAATAGAATTATGAGCTAACGTAGATGGAGGCCACAGGTTTAAGGAACCTGGACAGAGTTAATCAACACTGGGGCCGTATGTTCAGGTGGTTCTGGGCATATGACACCTGACAATACAAAAGCCTTATCAGTCAGCTTCTTGCCTTCCTACAGGGCTGGCACCACAGATTTTCTTGTGTAAACTGAGACTGTAACAATCTGACCTAGACTAATTAATAGAAGTATTTGGAGACTGAAAGTGAAGGTTATGATTTTCTTTCAACATTGACACTCACTGTGGCCAAGCTGACTTTGTAGGGGTTGTTCGTGCTTTTTCTCCTAATTCTTTTCTGGGATATGGATGCCTCTGTTGGATACAGCTCCAAACAGACAGGTTCAGCACAGAGGGGCAGAGCTGGTGTTAGAATCTGGCTTCTGACTCATCATCTGAGAATACTATTTGAAAAACCTAAGCCTCATTATTGCCATCACCACTAGCAGCTGCTTCCAAAGCAATGGCTCCCTGCCTTTCAAAGGAGCTGGCCTTGCCGGTGCGGAAGCAGATGGAGCAGGGTCTAGTTCTTGAAGCTGCCAGGTCACAATGGCTGAGGAAACTCTGTAAGCAGGTGTCCCTTTCCTTCAAAACCATGAAAATCAGCCAACATTTTGCTTTGGCTGCCAAACACCATCTAGGAAATCAGACCAAATAGCATGCGGCTTTTAAAGCCAAATTACATCTGCATGCTAAGGAACGCTGAAAATGATATGTGTTCGGCCTTCATTCCAGATGGGGAGCAGCTCTTTTTCCTAAGAGTGATTACTTGGTGAATTCAGTATGCATCTTTTCTGCTGGAGAATTTTTTAAAAAATCTTCAAATCTGACTAGCAGTCTAATTCACTAACTATATGTATCAATGGCTCTTGCATGCTTTATTACATATTAGAACAGCCATATTGGCTATACCTCAGGTGAAATTGGAACCTAATCTTTTAAAATTATAAAGAAAAAATTATTACTATATATCTACATATATATATATCTACAGGGTACAGTGTGATGTAATGATACATGCATACAATGGATACTGATGAAATCAAGCTAATTATCCTACTCATAACCTCAAATACTTTTTGTGGTGAGAATGTTTGAAATTTATTCTCAACAATTTTGAAATGAGCAAAGGACCTGCATAGCAATCTCTCAAAAGATGACACACAAATGGCCAATGGCTATCTGAACATAATTCTTTTAAGGTTCACAAATTATTATTTTTTGGTACCTGGAACCAAACTCAGGACCTTATGCTTGCCAGGGAGATACTGTACCACTGAGCTCTATCTCCATCCCTACAAATTATTCTAATATCTAATTCAGATTTAGAACCACCTATCTAAAAATGAAAGTTGGAATAGCCAAATTAGTTTCTTGCTTTCTTAAAAGGATAGTTGGACAGTGTACTTTTTCAAGACTCAGTGATAAAGCTTATACCCACTATATGTACTACAAGTCTTAATATAAGTGATTTAACTCACAGGTTTTTCCCACTGGACTGGAGCACTGCAGCATTATTTGGATCTATAACAAGAATGGTATCTTCTTCAATTGGCCCAAGTCCTCTTTGTTGGTAAACAAACTTGCTATCAAAGGAGCTACATAAAATACATTAAAATGGAAAACAGACAATCAGAAAATCCACATGAAATTAGAACCTAATATTTTAAAATTATAAATAAAAACTGTCATTATATATATCTACAGGATATAACATGATCCTGTAAATGAGAAATGTAATCTACTCAGTTGAGATTCTCAATTTGGCCCCCACACAAAGCCTGAGACATATTTGACTTCTGCTCTGTCTTTTGTATTCTATTATATCTCATTAGAATTAGGGCCTTCCACAGAGCTTCTGCATTGGCTTTTCTGGAAAATGCAGTTTCAGATCTGCTAGTCTACAACCTTCATTTTCCTAAGATGCCCAGCTGGTTCACGTGCACAGCAGAGTTTGAGAAATACTGATCTAGAACTTCTAAAGTAGCTAAAAGTTTTGAAAACTCTTCAAGTTTTATAATTCAATAGATATTTTCTTTCAAATTAGAAAAAGAAAGTCTGACTTATTTTTACATTCCCTGCAATGATAATGGTATTGGAAGGGTAATGATCCAAAGCATGTGCCACTGTGCTTTCCATAGGTACAACATGTGAACACACACTCTAAGGAGAGACACAGAATGTGCAAAATAGTTAATGTGCAAATATTTGTTGAAAAATCCCAAACTTTTACATTACAGCTTTTCTCTAAGTACAAAATGGACAACTACAGAATATTAAGCTTAAAAGGGAAGATGACTGTGACAATTTCTGCTTTTCAACTCAGTACATTTTAGATAACAAAATGCTAAGTATATGTATTTTAAATTTATGTTCCTATTTCAAGAAGTAAACATAGCAATACGTTCCTTAAACTGACAGTTATTACAGATATTTTGCTTATTTCAATTCCGCTTGAGAAATTCCAGCAGTCTTTTTTATCCTTGCAGCATATGCTTCAGGATCTTAGAGGATGCCTAAAACCACAGAGAGAACCAAACTCTATGTACCCTCTTCCCTTCTCATAGACACACTGTATTAGTCAGCTTTCTGTTGCTGTGATCAATTACTCAAGGAAAACCACTTAGCAGAGGGAAGATTTATTTTCGCTCATGGTTTCAGAGGTTTCAGTCCACAGTCAGGTGGCTCCAAGGCAGGAACATGATGGGCAAAAGGCATGGTAGACACATCTGCTTAACTCAGGGCAGCCAGGGAAAAGAGAACAGGCGAAGAGCCAGAGAAAAAGAGGCCCGAGACCAGAGACAGTTGCCAAAGTCAGATCCCCATGACCCACACAGACACACCCCAAGTATACTTCACTAATCTGCTAGGCATCTCTGAAATTGATGATAATGACAATATAACTATCACACTTATGTATCTATGATAATGTTTCAGGCACAAGTTAGGCACAGTAAAAGATTAACAACATTACTAATAAAAAAAAATTTACTGGAGAAGGGTGCCTTTTTCCTCACATCCTAGGCTCCCTAGGGTAAAAAACTGAAAGAGTAAATAAAATCCGAACAGTACAATAGGTATTGTGAAAGGGAAAGAAACTGCTAGGGGAAGGAGAAAAGAAAGAAGCAAGGTTAAAAATTATATATCTATCCAAGATAGCTAAGATAATTGTACTACTAATTTCTATTAGTTCACTGAAAGAAACAGTTAGTGTTTATATGGTTTGAACAATCTTACATGCTTATATCTGGTAATCTGAACAACTAATTTGAAGATAACAATATACAATATAACAACCACTGTTGATTTCCATCATTTTGTTTTGAAATTCTGCATCATTTTTAATGTTGGTTTTCTTATTTTTTATTCTCTTTAAAATAAAGAAAAGAAGTTAAAAAAATTATACTGTAACAAAATTGTAAGCATCCCTACTCTTGAGTTTTGGAGACATTATTAAGTAAAATAAGCGTGACATGAACACAAGCATTGTGAAACCTCAAGTCAGCCTAGAGATGTCCATTAAGTGAGTATTTGACAGGTAGTGGGTATGATGGACAAAAGGATGAATCATGTCCCAGGAAGGCTGGAGGAGATCTTATCATGCTACACAAAACACTGCACAACTTAAGATGTGTGAATTATTTATTTCCGGAATTTCTGATTTAATATTTTCACACTATGGTTGGCTGCAAGTAACTGGAGCAATGGAAAGTAAAACCACAAAGGAGTGGGAATTACTGTGTATGTTCATGAGACACATGGCCAAGACAAGCAACAAATAACCAACTTATATTTTCCAAAAAGTGTATTAGATGATCAGACAGTTGAGTGCGAGTGTACATAAAATAAATACATAAATATGCATATTTTCCAGTGGGATGATTTCAATGAATGGTCAACAAATATTTCTGTAAAATAGGATTTCCTTTACAGTCTCGGAAAAAGCTGTGAACAATTATTACTGTTTTGTAGTTCCACTGGATGAATGAAAGAAGAACCTGAGTAACATTAAATATCTATTGAGATATATTCACAATTTGGGAAGGTGACAGATCTCTCAAATCTGAAATGCACCCATTGATTAGTTAGTTGACATTTTTATGGAACTTATATAGAATCCCAATAGGGGAACAAAAAATGTAAATAAACTTTCTCTTGCCAATAAAAATATTCATCACACTATTATTTCAGCTTCTTAAATGTTAGTCTTCAGGGTGTATTTTTCCTAAAAGATAACAGTAAGTCCCTGAAGGGGCTCTTATTAATGATGCATTTGGCTGAGCACAAAATATTGATTCAGCTTTGTCAACCTAAAACTTAAGTAAAACTGTTTACATATGCTACTTTGTACAGCTAAAAGTACATGGCGGTATCTAAAGAAATATATAAATTTATGAAATGGAAGTAGAACTGACAAAACAGACCTAAAATATTCATGGAATCTTTATTGAATTGATATGTGAAATTTTGTTAGACAGAAAGCAATGTCAGGATATAGAAGGTGTCAGTAAATCAGGGGCAACTGGTACAAGGCAAACATGCAGTCCCTGTTGCCACTATGGACACCAAGGAATTTTTCTGTATCTGAAACTATTTTGAGTCTGTTATTTACTTAACACATCCCAAGTATTTCTCTGTAAAACAATGGTACTGGATTAACCATCATTTTTTTCCAACTTCACCATGATATTGGATAACTAAAGTTCAGCACATCAAGAATGCATGTTCTAAGTTTCACATTTATTTGTGATAGAATGAAGATTCTTTATCCCCTCACTGTATTAAACTTTGGGCCTCAGATGCTTGGCAAGTATCCTAGTACTGAGGTACATCCCCAACAGTCTTTTAAATTTTTAGTTTTCTTTTGCTACATTGCCCAGGTTGCAGTCAAACCTACAATTCTCCTTCCTCAGCCTCCTGAGTAGTTGGAATTCCAGGCATGCCACCACCAGCCTGGTCATTTGCTCTTCTAAGGTTTAAGTTTTATACTCCTCATTATTCGGAAACATTTCAGTGCTTTGTGAAGGCATAATAGATATCTGAGTAATGTGTGAATTACGCTTCCTTTAATTATTAAGAATTATAACCTTTTCCCTCTATTATTTGTTTTGTTTGTTTTGTTTTTCTTCCGGTACCAGGAATTGAACTCATGACCTTGCACTTGCCATGCAGGCGCTGTGCCACTGAGCTAAATCCCCAGTCCCTCCCTCTATTATTAAAAGGAAATTTTCATTGAAATAATTACAGACTCACATGTAGCTTTAAGAAACACCATAGTAGAAATGATATGTAATACAAACTGTTCTTTGCCCAGTTTCTCTGAATGGTAGCCTTTTGCAAAACTGCATACAATAACACAGCTAGAATGTTGATATTGATAAAATCCACTGTTTATATTTCCCTTTCCTCTTATATCTTAAAAAATTTCCTTGATTAGTAGTTTATTTGTGTGACCATGGAATATACTCCTATATTACTTTTCTACTTCACCCCTCCCTAAGATTTAGTAATACAGAAAATTAACAAACCCTCACAGTTCTTATGAAATGCCATCCCTTTTATTTGTAAATAGGGTTTTGACTCATCGACAGCTAGTAATTGTGACATCCCAGTGGAGTGCTGTATATCTTCAAACTGATGGCACATTACACCTTCGCACACTTAATGCTCTACCTCCTCCAAAGAATGACGAAATATAGGGAAGCTGGATATATTTACCTGCTTCTGGTTCCTCCAGCAATTCTTTAGGATAACTGTGTCCTTTCTCTGTCTTGTTCTTAAATATTCATCATTAATCCTAAATATCTGGTCAAATTGTTTTAGACCAAAAAAGTAATCACTCCTACAAATTATGGATCGTGATAAAGCAGAAAGGGGATTCTCAGTCTCTCCAGGAACACACAATTAATTTCTTTAACTCAAACCATTTCTTATAGCTTCAGTGTTTTTCTCCAAATACTCAAATATTTAAAAATATAAATATTGCATACTGGCAGCCATGTAAGATCAGAGTGACTGACTTAAAGCTCTAGGCTTGGTTTCCAAGAAAAAAAGCAAAAAACAAACAAACAAAAAAACCTGTTAAGGAAGAGATAAATTATTTGGACCCACAATTCTATGCCAGTCAGTTTAAAGGACAAACATTTCAGCTGATGAATAATCAAGTGAGGAATACTCTTTACTAGTGGTATTGTTCTGTTTTGCTCACAAATGTAGAAAAAAATGTATCAAGTAATTGATGTTTTGCTGTCACAAATAATTTGTATATGGGCATGCACACCTATAGTCTAGATATTTCAATTTTTTAGTAGAGATGATACATAATAAAATAAGCTAATTTGAGGCTCATCAAATTTTATTTCATTATCTACTTTTTGGTCTTTTAATAGTGAATTGTGAAATAGTACAATTAGTGAAAATAAAATTAAAGAATGAATATGTTAGATTTTTATCATCACAAGTTGGATCCACTGGAAATAGATTTCTCAGCTTACCAAGATACATATTTCCCAGTATGTTGTTATAATATAACAACTAAATAGCTGCATTTTTTGTTTTATTTCAAGCCTAAATTATATTCATGCCATCTTCATATAAAAAGGGCATTTTACCTGTTGCATAAAACTAGCCACTTTCCATATGTTTATGATTATACACATTATTATCATTACTCTTCCCCTGTGTCTTCTAAGGGTCTCAGTGAGTAAGCACGTTCTGAATGTACTGATTAGAATCTATTCATAAAGCTACATTCCCTAAAAGCAAAGAAAAAAATGACACAAAGAAAACAGTATAACAAAACAAAATTCAGAGAGAAGACATTATTAATACCATTTAAATATATTAATTTACATTAGCAACACAAATAACAGATAAGAAAATGCAGAATTCTTAGGAAGAATATAACTTTCAAGGAATGAATCATAACTCAGTAGGCCTGAGCCTGTCATTTAAAATCTTTGTGATGCCCTTTAACAATGCCTATATGTTTAAACTGGCAGCATCAAGGGACATTTAGTCACTCATTTGGGTTGGTCCTCTGGCCCTAAAGCTTTCATTTGGGATGGCCAGACTTCCTAGAACTGATAGCTGGTCCCTGGTGCTACACAGGGCAACTAATAAAAGAAATAGATTTTTTTTCTTAAATGAGAACCCCCCCACACACACATGCATGTACACATGCACCAAGCCTGCCAAAGAAAGTAGCACAAAGAAAGGTAACCCTTGAGCAGTTCACAAATGGATGTCAGATTATAGAGCTGGATACACTGTTGCTATAGCAAACTGCTTATTTCGTTTTCTAAAGCAGCTACCCCACATTATAAGCTGCAGAGAGGTCTTTATTTCAACCACATTTAACTTTTTACAGGATATAATAATACCCTGCACATTTCACGCAGTGCCTGGAGCACTGATGATTTTTGTTTGCTTCTCTGAAAAAGCACTCAGCTGAAAAGACTGCACTGAGGCCTATGGGCTGGAATTCATCAGTTCGTTATTTTAGCAGTTTGAATTCCTCATTAATGATTTTGCACATTAGCAGCTAATCAAACAGTTTAAATAAGGCTGAGAAGAAATGCTTTGCTATATTCACACACACACAAAAAGAACTAGACTAAGGAGAAAATAAACTTTGGTGCCATCAATCAAAATTAAAGGAATGCAAAATAAATAATGGCAACTGAAGAAAGAAGTGAGATATAATGTGGTAATTATATAAATTAGGAAGCTAAGGAAACAGTCATAGGTTTCCATGTGTGAAAATAAATGAAAATGTGTCTTCAATGTTAGGAAAGTAAAAACATAGCATGCAAAATCCAGACACTCTACATGGGATATAATTTAATATTATGCTGAAACACTTACTCCTCAATACATGTACACATTGCAAAAATAAAATCCCCGGGATGAGGAAACTAGGAAGACTGACCAAGCCAGAATGACTGCTGAGTGTCTGATAACCTCGACCTACAGACACCACAAATAGGATGAAGAGAACAAAGAACAAGGTATCGTGGCAGAGGCCTCTGGGTGATCTTGTCGCTAAGGCCACGGGGAACAAGTCCCTTGCATTTTGTTATTCAACAGTATGATGCAACTGCTAAAGCTCTTATTTAAAAGAAAAAACAAGATCAGGGAATTCACACGCCTCGATGCAAGCTCCAAGCTAGGAAACTGAGAGCAAGATCCAACTTGAGGTCTCTCTTATCTTTTAAAACTGCGGCTTTGTCTTACTAACATCCTCCATTAGACTGGAGAAGCCCCCTGATTCAAGTTCAGGGCACATAAGCAGAAGACATGGAACAGTAGTTAAATAAAAAAGAAGAATGAAAGAAACCGCCATGAAAGGGAGGCAATGGTGTAAACAAGGCGTGAAAAGGCAGTATAAGAAAGAAGGGTGTGGTGTGTAGGTTTTCTATTGGACCCAGTTTTCTTCCTGATATAAAGACAGTAAGCACCGTTCAGTCACTTTGACCTCTGTATTGCAGGCCCAGTTAAATCTTAAGGTATGAAAATACTGCGTATGTAGAGGCAGATTTCTTAACTGAGACTGGAGAAAACTGGTGAGCCAAACATTGAACTGATATTTTTAAAGTTAGGAATAATAATAGATTTCTAAAACAGTAGATATAGGCAAAATTTTACAAAGCATTGATTAAAAGATTGTTTGTGAGCTATCTGCAGGATTCCATGAAAAGTACGAATTTCTTATGAATAAAACTTGCAAAGCTAACCTTTCCCATTTTATAAACAACACTGATAAAATATGAAAGGCATGCCCATCAAGCAGACCTAATGCAAGGATAGGAAGGACGGCTCATTCTCTGCTAATTCAGATTAAAATGATAATTGTCAATTGAAAAAATGTAAAATCAATAAAATGAAACAAAGTCTTAACTTCACTATTTTAGAAACAGTGTATGAATATAAATTTCCAGGAAAATTTTTCATATAATCTCACAAAATATATTTGAACATTTTAGTATATTAAAAATTCAACATAAGGCAACTTTGTGATGTAACTGCTGAAAAATGAATACAGTCCTTTTTATAGCACTAGATAGTGAGAAAGTAATTACATCACCAATGAGATACAATACAGGAGGTATTGCGGGCACTTATAAACCAAACACATTAAAGTCCTGAGAGACCAAAGTGCCTTCAGATGAAAGTAATCCTGTTAACATGAAGACTGGTTAAGGACGTGAGGGATGTTCAACCTACAGAAGAGAAATCTTTCTTCAAAAATGCAAATAATTGATGTGGAAAAATGGGAGCAAGGTCATTCGGAATTATTGCCATGGGAGTGGACCCGGATTTGAGTTTCACACAATTAAGAACTGTATAACATCTAGATGGGTCTTACGATTAGACAGCATGTCCACATCTAGGGAACTGCTTGGCACTGAACATGTGTGCTTTGGGCAAGAAGGTGCCCTGTGGACATTTGCCGCTGTGGATGTCCACTGTGTATCATCACCCCATTTGTAGGAATGAGACCTCAGCTTTTCATTGATGACTCAACATTCTGAAGCCCACTCTCAGCCCATTTGCTCCAAATGATGTTGAATTTACTCATATTCCACGGGTAGCACAAAAGACAGGCATAAGCAGAGTGGATTTTGTTCTTCTGTCCACAGAGATTGGCTCAAGGATGGAGGAGATAAGTGAGACCAGGAACGCTATGAAAACACTCTGAATTTTCTGTTGATGTATCAGGGACTATAGAATGCATCTTCTGTGAAATTAGTGTGATAAGCTGATTCTGAACTTTGGAAGGACAGCTTAGGCAAGGCCCAGAAACAGAGCAACCAGGAGAAAATGAGTTGAAAGGTTGATCTTGGTGATGTGTGTGGGATACTATACCTTTCAAAGCTTTCATTTATACACAGTAATGAATTTCTTCTTTCCCTAAGCTAGTTTGTATTGGGTTTTCCCTGCTATTGGTTACAGAAAGACTCCAAGGTGATAACAACTCCCAAGGTTCCTTCCAACTCCACATGAAGAAATGATAAATGACGTAAGGCACCTAACACTTAGGGGCAAGACTTGGAGTTTAATTAAGTGGGTATGTGATGTGAGTTCTGCTTGGTAAGACCCAAGCATAGCTGAGATACAGGAAAGGAAGGCCAAGAAGCAAGCCTTTGATTGGGATGGTGATTTTAAGACAGAGACCCAGGAACAGCTGCTACTGAGAGAAGAGCTACCCAGCTCCTGCTGGGAGGCATTTAAAGATTAAAGAGCTTTAGCTGCCATGCTGCCCTAACATCAGGGCAGACAAGAGGTTCTTTAAAGTTTCATTACTCCCTGCTGGCAATAGGCATTTCCTATTTCTGCTAGAAGAAAATTCTTACAGTAGTCATTCTGAAGACAGGAACACACAAAAGGAAAATGAAAATCAGATTGAGAAAGCAAATGATCATCCTTCTTCAGAGGTTAAGTGATTTATTATTATTTATATTATTTTAGTGGCCATACTTATTTAGTATGGTTTAGAAGAGTAAAAGCTGATCTGTCTTTTCAGGTACAGATAATAATGAAGAGTAATTATATTTATAAAGACAGTTGATGCAATGTTATCAAGGGAGCTTTGGGTCATGAATATTAATTAGGCATTATTATTAACCTCAAGCACTGTTTGATACATAAAAAAACTGACCATCTCAGAAGTATGTGATAGAGAGAGCTTAGGTGTGATTTACAGCAGGTCCCCACCCTATGGAACTTAGAATTTTGTAAACTTGAAAACTAGAATGAGAAAGATTCCAAGGAAAATTATCATAGTATTTCTCACTTTTTTATCCAGAATGTAGCAACAAGAATGTGATTTCTACCTCATCTTTAATTTCTATTGTGTCTCATCAGTACATCATATGTTACAGAGAAAGGTATTATCTTTTTTTTTTTTTTGCACAGTACTTGGAATTTTTATTGGGGAGGAAAAAGTGCGTACTCTGTTTAATTTACATAATGTGGCGTGTAAGCGGTACCTTGGTTCATGAATACTTTTTGTTTTCAAACAATTTCATTTACAAACAAAAGCATTTGGAAGAATTTTATTTTTGTTTGCAAACTCTACATTGGGAGACAAACATGACCACAGCCACCTTTCACACAAACACGGCCATCCTTTCCAAAATGGTGGAACAAATAAAGTCCGTGAACCGAGGCACCACTGTACATAAATGACAGATGGTTACGCATGATGGCCACTCAAAGAACAGAGACAAATGTCATCTTTTCTTTGAACAAATCATACCTATTTTCCTTTTAAAAATGACCACAGAGTGATCTACTTCTAATTCTCTTCATGATAATGAAGCAGAGAGCTGGAAACATATCTAAAGGCTAGAAAAGACTTTTCTTGAAACCTCTTGCAACGGCAGCTAGAGGCCAACAGGCAATACCAGCAAAGGTGAGGGAAAGAGACATAAGGACACCCTTACAGCTAAGACACAAAGATGAAGAAGAAGAAATGCAGTCAATGAGTAAAATCGCAGTTTTCTCTAAAGTCTGACATTTTCAACAGCAATGGTTGGGTGGTGCCATTTGGCAGGGAAACATATCAGGGCTTTGGCAATAAAACTGGAATCTATGTCCACAAGATACTGAAAGATACATGCCAGGAAAAAGGCAGTTGTTCAGGTAGGACTGCCATATAAGCCACAGAAACTGCTCTTACACGGCTCCTGTTTCACAGTTTTGTGTCATCTTCTACTCCAAGCTAGCCTTAGCTGATCACTTTTTTCTGGTGAAGGATCCCAGCCTCTGTAGTTTAGCTGGAATGAGTATCGCATTCAAATAGAAACTTGGACTTTGTCCAGTTTAGCTTTAACCAGCTGAAACTGTATCAATAGGAGAAAATGATGCTGTAATTTTCTTGTCTGGTAAAATGTGGCCAGAAACCCATGCAGAAAATGTAGCAATATCATTAAAATGAAGAACAAGCTACAATGAATAGTAATAGTTTCCTTTTAAAAGCGCTTGTTAAAATACCATTAGCTGTTCAATAACAACTAAGATGATGTAAAAAGGATGTATAAGTGGGAATGCTGAGTTCAACTGTTTGCTTTGAAATCCGAAGTGATCTCTTTCCCAGATTTCCCTTGTAAGTTTGACAGCTAGAAAGAACAATTAAAGCTATAACCAAAGTACCAGTTCATTTTGAAATATTGATTTAATTCCATCTTCAACTGCACAAAGAAAACTACATATATGTACATATGTGCAACAGTGAGTTTCATCAATATCTCTCAAAGTGGAGGAGACACAGCTGCACTGTACATGTACAGCCTCAGTTTTCTCCAGGAGGCCTTACAGTTGTGTGAAAGAAGATGCATTACACTTACTGATATTTTAAATTTTACCTTCATATGTAAACTTGTATGAAAGAAAATGAATAACTGGATATTCATTTCTCAGGAGCATTAAAATAACCTGCTAAATTCTGGAGCAAACTTAAAAATACAGTTACATTCATTTGCTTACAATCCTAAAGGCAAGCAGGTAAGTATACCGACTGCAGAGTTAGATACAAAGGACCTGAAGCCTGGCTTTTCCACTTGCTCACGTGGCGTTGGGCAAAACACTCGGTTTTGCATCTGCAAAATGTGACTGATGATAGTGATAAGACGACCTGCTAGGTAACTATGTAAACATTTAAACACTGTTGGACCACAGTAGATGCTCGATAAATTTTAGACATTTTTATAAAAATCCACTAAGAAGGTGGTAGAAGGTAGGATGGGTTAGAAAGAGAATCCCAGAGGAAGGAGCAGCGACATTAGCCATTAGTCCTAATAGTGTTTTTAAATCTTTGATGCTCACAAAAGGGTCAAATTTGAGCAATCAAGTTAATGTATATAAAAATGTGAAGGCCAAGGTACTATTTATGTACCAAACCGCTACAACCAGAGGTTGTTACCAATAGCATGGGATGAGCTGAGGGAAAGAAAGAGGCTGCTGGACTTAGTCACTCTGCACCCAGAACAGGAAAACAGCAAAGAGCTTTACTGTGTAGTAGGTCAACCAGTAACCTTTCTTAGTTGATTGCTTGTTATGGTCACTCTCTTTGAAGTCTCAAAATGTTTCCACAAGCACTGAATGGACTAGTTTTAATATCGTTCCTGTTAGGAAGAGAAGGTAATTTCAAGCAGAAGAGAGCAAAATGGTAAGCAAGAGCTGCAGACTGTCAGTGCCTCTTTGCCGTGAACTAGTGGGTGAGATGATGCTGTTTTAAAGCGCATGTCTTCTTTTCCGTTAATTGTTACATACACCAGTGATGGCGAATCTTTTACAGACCAAGTGCCAAACTGTAAGCAACCCCAAACTCATTTATCGCAGACTGCTAACATGGCAATTAAATCTGAATACTGAGTTTAGAAAACAAGTCTACATTAACATCTTTAGAAGAAAACAACTATTTTAACATCTTTTTGTCTGAAAAGAAAAGCACAATAACACGTGTCGTGTCATAGGTTTGCCACCACTGACATATGCTATTAAGAGATCAAATACGTTTTTCCTCATAAAAATCATCATCAGAAATATGACTGGTGATGAGGAAATGTAAGACATACATGTAAAATAATTCTTGGAAGATTGCACAGAGAAAGAGGGAAATAAAAAATCAAAGACGTTGTTGTGGTATGGCTCTGAGATGCCTCCCAAAGACCACGTGGTGGGACCGTGGTTGCCAGCTGAGACACTGTTGGATCCTGGGGGCTCTCACTGCATTGGTGGAGTAATCCACTGCTGGAATGTTAGTTTAAGGGACTCAATGGAAGGTGGAGCCTAATTAGATGAAGCAGGTAGAGATATGGCTAGGAAGGATATATTTTGTCCGTGGCTTCTTCCTGGCTCTCTCAGTCTCTCTCTGTCTTTCTGATTTTCTCTCTCTCTCTCTGTTCCCTCTCCCCTTCCCCTCTCCCTCCTTTCTGACTGCTATGATGTGAGCAGCCTTGCTCCACCAGTCTCCCCACTATGATTTCTGCCTCTACAAAGACTCAGGCACATGGAGTCAAGTGACCATGGACTGAAACTTCTGAAGCCAAGAGTGAAAATAAATCTTTTCTCCTGTAAGTTGTTTTTTCCAGATATTCTGCCATAGTAACAGAAAAGCTAACACTGACATATTACTACAGAATTACAGTATCATCACTGAGCATATCATTATTTAATAATCTTGGAAACAGTTATCAGTGGCTGTGACATCACATAAGGAAAGTTATCAGTTTTTACATAGCGCCAAAGTACCATTAAAAAAAATGAACAAAAGAAACAGTAGTTTTCTCAATAGTATTTGTAGTTTAGTGAAAACTGATGGACAATATCATCATTTTTATTATGATTTGAACAAAAAAATGACTTACTTTCCATCCCAGACATGGTCACCTCTGTGGAAGATCACCAGGTTGTTATTGGGGTCCAGAGCAACCCCAGAAACTTGGCCTGGTAACAGGTATACTCCAGGCCAGTCTAGTGCTTCTTCTACATGGAAATCTAAAAGATAAATCCATACATTTAGTGTAGAAACAAAAGCTAAGACAAACTCACAGAGATTCACAGTGAGTGTAACACTCATGCAGTAAGTCACTGGATGCAAAGAAATTTTTGTAAAAATCAAGCCGTGCTCTCCATAAAATATATCACATGCACATGCCAAGTAGCTTGTAAGCTAGGGAATGAGTTTTTGGGAACTTGTCTTAAGACTATCTGCTCACTTTTCCTGTTGATAAGATGCCTATAAAGCCAGGAAGTGCTTAAATTATAAAAGGGCCAATATGAAACTGCCACATTCTTGAGAAGATTCTTATTGTAAATTAATAACTTTGGAAAATATGGCATCATTTGAATATAAGCCATTCAAATCTACAAGTGCAAGAAAGAGCAACAAACCAGTCTCTCCATGTATCTCTCCCAATCATCCTTCATTCCTCCTGCTCTGTCCTGAGTAAATATTCTTCAATAGACAACAGGTCTCATAATAAAATATTGACTGATTATCCCTTGTACAAGAAACTATGTATGATACCAGTCTCTGGTCTCATTTCACTTAGCTCTAGTGTTTCTATAAAAGTTGTTACACTCTTTGTCTATACTTCATTGTTTCCTAACATGAGAGAAAGAAAATATGACCAAGACTCTGATTGAATGAGCTCCAAATTATTCTAATTTCTGATTAGCATGTGTGTGTCCTCACAGATGACCTGAGTTCATTTGTCATTCCCTTTGATAACCACAATCATGAATAAACAGGTACAGGGTAGGGCGTACCCATACTAGTTGAAGATATATAAGCCTGAAGATAACTAGGAAAACTACTGTAACAGTGTTAATATTTCTTTCCCTCTTAAATGCTTCAGTGAAGTGCTGAGACATAGGAAGGCAGCAATTCAAGCCTGTTTCTTCTTCCCACCCTTTGAAGGATGTGGCAGCATGTGGGGAAATCCTCACAAATAGGCATTAAAGAGGGTGCATCGGACGGAAGCACAGAACTTGTATGATTGATTCCTGACAACTTGGAAGGATTCTGACGTGGAAATAAGTACTTCAAAATAATTCTGCCAATTATACAGAAGGGAAAAGTACCTTTTCATCCCAAACATTTTTACCTCTGCACATTAATTTTTTCTATAATGTAAATCAGCAAAACACCACAACCAAGAGGAATCCTAGACCACTTCTGCCAAAAAAATAAGAAGGTAGAATAATGTAACAGATATAATCAAAAAGGAATAAGAGCCTGCTGTAGTGCCCCATGCCTATAATCCCAGCACTCTTGGAGGCTGAGCCAAGAGGATTGCAAGTTTAAAAGCCCGGGCAACTTAGTGACTTAGCAAGACCCTATCTCAAATAAAAAATAAATAGGAGAGCTGAGGATGCAGCTTAGGGTGAAGCCTCTGGGTTCTAACTTCAGTAAGAAAAAAATAAGGACAGGACATAATAAGAAAAAATAAGAACCAAGAATCCATGATACTAAACAGTGCAGAAGCACCGAAGTGGGCCCATCATCCTTACTGAGGTTTTGAGCTGGGATAGTGTGAGCTGTAAGTTTACTTAGGTCTCCCAGAAGAACCAACAGTTGTGTCTGTACTTAAAGGTAGAGGAGGAGGGGCCCACTAAGTATAGAAGTGGGCAGAGAATATGCTGGTCAGCGAGAACAAGGACAGAATGTTTATACTGCAGAGTGTGTGTCAAGATGTTTAGAAATCTGGAGAGGAACCCTGTGTGTGTCAGGTGGCGGGTGGCAGGTGTCAATGGAGGACAGGAGAAGTCAACCCCAAGATCAGCTTTGAACTCAGAAAGGAAAATGTTTTCTACTGTATATCATGCAAAAGAATCTGGATGGAAGAATGAAACGTAGTTTTCAGTTGTGGCGTTTTGACCTACACTATGATTAATTTTAAGGCATATTTTATGAGTAGTGGTAAAGCACAGAGTGAGGGAATAATTTACTTTGGAAATATAGTGGGGCACATGGGGCTGTCATTTTCATTTGTGTGTTTTGTGAAATATCTTCCTGAATAAGAAGAGGGGGCCAAGTTACAGCTGGCATGCCTGGATGTGCAAATAACCCTGGGCAGAGCAAGGTCTGTGAATGGAGCTCTCAGATGAATAACATCTATCATCTATCAGGCTTGCTTGTCAAAAGAGGAAAAACGATTGCAAACTGCTCCTACACACACCCGGAAGTCACTGGTTTCTAAGCATGGGGTGATGTAGATGGGGTGAAAATTAGCTCTAGAGATAGGGTTTAAGCCTTAGAATTACAGATGCCTACATATATCAACAGACAGTAATTTTCCAAAGAAAATGTTTTAAATAGTTTAAAGTTGTGTGTTCTTAGGCTGTACTTGTTTCATTCTAAATTTAGTTACAGCTTGTCTGTTTAACAGTCATCTTCTCATATTCACTCCCCAACTCCTGAAACTCCTGGGTGGACTCCAGGTGAATCTCAGATCTCATGACAACATAGATACTTAACTGCTTTCATCAGATTCTTAGAGCCCAGTACCACAGCTACATAGAATTCCTCCAGGGAGAGATCACATCTTATTCATTATTTCATTACCAAATCACCTAGGTGCTGGCCAAATTCCAAGCTCCAGTTTCTACCTGAGTACACTGTCAACTAGCATGTACACACTCCTATAGCCTTATATTCACTTCTACCACGTTTTTTTCAACACCTGGGACAGTGCTGAAGACACTGTGAAAATAGTCAATAAAAATGCAAATTAGCTAATTACTCTCATTTAAGGAAACAGATATATATTGTGGCCCCTGGAACTTTTCTATTCAGTGGTTCACCAGCAGGTTTTGGAAGTAAGTACTGGTGAAAGTGCAGAGACACTAATTTTGAAAAAAAAAATGCAATGTGCAAAAAGTGCACTGTTTGGGTATCAAATATGAATTTCATAAAATACTGGAAATATTGTGCAAAGAATTTTAATGTCATTATAAATGCTCTCAAATATGACAAGCCTTGTTAAATACTTGAAAATCTTAAAAAGCATTGAAACACAGTTTGTTTTAAGCTTACTCTCACCAGTTTTCAAAATTGCTGTTTATCATATATAGGAATTCGACTGGTTAGAATTTTTTCAAGAAGAGAAAGCAGTGTGAATACCTAGAACATAGTTATTAAAATATGTATTTTTGGTGAATTTTCAATACAGTAAAGATGATGCAAAAAGAAATGCATTAAATCAAACATGACAAGCCACCTGGATATTTTAGTACCAAGTTGGAAAATTATTGTTATTTTTAACTTTATTGAAAAATATCTTTACATTGATTAAGATTATTTTGTGAGGACCTCAAAACTTTCAAGGTATGCCTTTGTTTTAACCAGAAATTCTAGAATACTAGGAGGCTGGACTCGTATTCTCTCCTGTGAATTTTGGCTCAGATAATTGATGCTTTTACTTCTTGACCCCATCTTTTTCTTCCTTAGGTAGCTGAAGGTTACTCCTTTTAAGACTGAATGATCAGGAATGAAGACAATTATTCAGGACAGTAGTGTATGGAGATGGAATTAATACTGATTCCTCTTCCCATCCCTGATCACCACTGCACAAGAATCACAGAATGCAGCCTTATCCGGAAGTCATCCCTTGTCATTCTCTCATTTCACAGGAAGGAAACATGCTTTGAGCCAGTCTTCATACCCCCCTATACCCAGGTATGTATTTTCTAAACCCCTACTAAGGGAAATTTCAAATCATTAACAAAGAAATTATATGATAACATATTATTGTGTTCTATATTTAACTTAATATTTTCAGTAATAAAGAAGTGAAAAAGTCTAGTTCAAATTCCTCTTAGCCTTTGAGAAATGATTCAAAATATGACTTGCTAATGCTGTATATTTATAGTTTTAGCCTGAAAATTAAGTACACATTTCTCACACATGACCTTGGGCAGCCATCCTTGACTCTCACTATGAACCACTCTAAATTCAGATGGTGAATGAAAGGGTCCTTTCAACCTTGAATGTTTATTTTTAAAAACCAGAATCTGAGAATATACTAGAGGAAATGATACATGAAAAACATGTCTTTGTTATTTCTAATATACATGTATATGTACATACATGTCAACTATGGAGCCATTGAATCTGGCAATCTTGGTGCTATTCATTGTGACTTCTGAAAGATCATAAAGGAATGTGAAAAAAGACCTCCTCAGATTTTAAAATGGCACTTTTCCAAGTGATGTTTAACCCCTTTCATAACAAATATATTATGCTAGGAAGAAACCTTTCATTCTTTATAAATAAAGATAAAGGTATAGCCTCATATTGCTATATGTTCAGACAAAAGTACTACTGCTAGAGAAAATCAAACAGTACTACTAAAACTACATCAATAAATCACTGCAAGAATTATATACCTTTTCAAGAGAGAGATTAATGTTAACATTGGTGATCAACACTGCTTTCGCATGAAATTATTAATAAGCATTTAAAAGGGCATTCATTTATCTGTGTTACACATGGAGCCATAGAGCTATGTAAAGTTGAAAAATATAATTTCAAATCCAGAATTTTTATTTAATTTCACCTAACATGGCTCTTCACATTTAATTTAATCTTGAGGAAAAAGAGCCAGATAAAAAAATCACTAGAACATTTCAACACAACCAAACTGTGATGGTTGCTTTTTCTACATTTGAGAAATTTCATTTCAGGGAAGAAAGATGCTTTATTTTGGTCAGGGAATGTTATTCATCAGAGTTGCCAGCAATAACTATAATTAACTGAAACTACAGGAGAAATATTTATAACAGAGTCAGAAAGGAAACAAGAATTAATTATAATGTTTCATTTAATGGGAGAGAAGTGAGAAAGAGGTAAGATACGACTAGGGGCTCAAAAGCATTAGCAAAAGTAAAGTTTCTTTAATTGCAAATGGGAATTTGTTTCTTTTCTTCTTTCTTCTTTCTTTCTTTCTTTCTTTTGTGTGTGTGTGTGTATGTGTGTGTGTGTGTGTGTGTGTGTGTGTTGCTGGGGATTGAATCTGGGGCCTTGTGCATGCAAGGCAAGAGCTCTACCACTGAACCACATCCCCAGCTCCCGTCTGCTGCTGCTTCTTTTTTTGTCTGTTTGTTTTATTTTTAGACAGGGTCTCTCTATGTAGTTCAGGCTGGCCTCAAACTCACTACGTAACTCAGGTTGGCCTCAAACTCATGGAGATCTTCCTGTCTCTGGGACTACAGGTAGACCACCATACCCAGTTGGAGTTTTCACATTGGTCAAACTAGATACTCATTCAGAATGAATGACCAGAGATGATCCACACACGTAGTTGTTACAGTTTTAAACAGAGATGACTGAGTGACAGGAGGGATTAATCTTCTCATCTACCTATCTAGTTTATATTTTTGTGAGATGAAGAATAACAAAGTGATTAAAAATCAAGACCCAGGAACAAGCTTGCCTGGCTTTGTGCCTCGGTCCTTTGAGGTGTGGCACTTTGGGGGTGCAAGTTAACATGTCCCAGTATCTCATTCTCTAATACGGATTTGTAAATAGGTTTGTTGTGAGAGTTAAATGAATTAATGCATCTAAGCAGTTGAAAGTATGTGTTATTTACTGTATTTGTTTCTTGTTACTGTTCTCTTGTCCTCCAGAGATGAAAATTCAGCCCATTATTTTACCCTTGGAATTCTGTAAGACTTGAGGAGAGGTAGGCATGTGACTGAAATAAGTCATGGGGGGATTCTGAAACTAAGTAATAGTTGTTCTTAGAAATTAATGAAGAACTCAGTGTTTCATAAGAATAATTAAAAACCTTATGACTCCTCTTCTCTAATCTGAAGTGTCATTCACATGCAACTATACCTTACGACATCCAGAGGTTCACAATATATGCTGAATCGGCCTCTCATATGCTAGTACATAGTATTGCAATAACATCTGCCTGTGAGAATAGCTGTGATTTTTCATTGATTTTTTAATAAGTCTAGCATCAAGAAGGTAGCTAGTAAAAGACATCTTAGGCTTTATTTCTACTCTATGAATATTACCTCAATATTGATACTAAATTACTAACAATATCAAATACATTATGTTAAGTACAAAAAGGAGTACATTTACTTCATAGTTTACCAAGTTGAGCACCTTCACACTATATATTACGTATCACTTATCATATAACACAGCAGGTCAGTGATCAGAGATTTGAAGAGCTACAAACTCTCATTCTAACAAAACATTGCCAAACGCTTTCTCAACTTACTAATATATTGCAAGAAAAGGCTCTCATAAATGCTGCTTAAGATGAAGTACTTAATATTTATAGTTTGGCATTTAGTTTTGCAGACTCTCAATCCAACATGACATTAAGGTAACAATAAGAATTACAATTATCATTAGTGTCGTACAATTTATTAAATACTTTCTATATGCCAAACACCATTTAAAATACTATTCATGTGTAATTGCACTTAACCCTTATTTCAACCCTATTGGACTGTTACAATCTGCATTTGATAGATGAAAAAATTTAAAGTAAAACTCAGAGCATAATCATAAATAGAAACATGCCAACCAACCGCAGAGTAAATTGTACAGCTGGAATTCCAAGCCTGGCGGTCAGGCACCAGAGCCTGGATGGAGCTTGTTATGTTATATAACATCCACGAAGTGCTTCACAATTTTTTTTGGCCAAGTGCAGAGTTGCTTGTGGGGTGCTACATTGTGTGTGCAGATATTTGTACTCTTAGAAATGCAGTGAAAACATAATACTTAACCATCTTGTTCTGAAGAATGTGAGGGACTTTCTTAGGTATGCAAAGCTGGAAGATGTCATTTTATTGAGCTCTGTATGCTACTTAACACCCAATGATACCCAACTCCTAGTAGGTAGAGAACTCACTTTAAAGACACATGACAGGGTTAAGGTCCTAGTAGAATCTTGATCAAACTGAAGGTCAATAAATGACCGCACATTCATGTATTCTGGGGCCTACCACAGAGTCACACCCGGATTTTCGACCTGATCCATTAATTGCACCACTGATCGCTCAAACACATTGAACAGGTGCATCACACTCTTCTAGTTCCACATGGGCAGCTCAGTGAAGTTGAAAGTATCACTGGAAGCACTCCCATTTGGGATTGTTCTGATACTAAGAACTTGGAACATAAGAACACGGTTCTGAGTGAAAGCCTCCAGCTTCTAAGCTGTGAGGGTCCAGAACTATTTCTGAACTGGGAGAACAAATCAATCCATGTTTGGTTGAGCACAACTCTAATGAAATGCAAGGAATGGAAGGTGCACATTTGAAGTCATAAAATCCGTTTTAAATTTAGACTCTGTAACCTCATTTAAATAGGTTAACGTACTCTGGCTTTCTTTTGAAAACTGGAAATACGTTTAGAAGATTTCTGATAGGGCTATGGCCTATAGTGTTAACACAATAGCCTTACATTTCCTTTTTAGTAAAAATCTCATAAAAAGTTACTTTCTTCTTTGCAGCTAATACAATGTCTTCTAGCAATTAGGCACTTAGAGAGACAATTAGTTCCCCCAAACGATTAGGGCCCATTCTCAGCTTTGCCTAGAGTAAAGAAAGGGCATAAGAGACACAATGGAAGATTACTCATCAAACTTACTCTCCTTGCCCAAATCCTGAGGTATACACATGAATTAGGCTAGTAATAGACCTTCTTAGGGCACTGTTTGCAAATAAGTGTCTAATTTCTTTTTGGAAAATGGAAGCTTCCTAAGAATAAGGCTTCCTCTAGCTTACTCACAGGAATAACGTCACATCAAATAAAGTATAATATTGTATAAACAGTCAAAGATACTTAGGAAAAAAATTGGGGGGAACAGATTACTAATGTGAGTTTTGCTATTTTGCATTTAATTTTTAAAAAGTTTTGGAATCAGAACACTGAAATAATGTTAAAATCCGTCCTTTTAGAAAGGAAATACATACACATTTCCCTTCTATAATTAAGATTTGTGCTGTGTACAGCACAAACCACATATAGAACATGACAGGAAGCTTCGCAAGCCACACTTTTCTCCTGAGCACTGCCATGTGACTGTCTTGGGAATTATGACGTTTGCCAAACTAAATGTATCTCCTGTACTTTAAGTATTTCTTTTTTAGAAAAACCAGGTAGGTTTCAGGACTCTAATGCCTTAAGCCAAACTCTGATTTTTACATTACTTAAGGTGCTTATCAATAACCATGACATCATTTCAAATCCAAGAGAAACACAGACAAGCCACGGAATAAAGCACACTGCAACTCCGGCATATCCCACTGGAACGGAACTGTATTCTCCCTAGAGAGCCCCTCTAGTCTTTCATACCGTTATGTGGTTTGAATTCTGATTCACTCTCCTTACTATAGCGGTTCAGACAGGCACTGCCGGGTGTTTATGAAATGGACAGAATGGTAAACTGCACATTTCTAGGAACCCTACTCAGAGAGGCAAATTTGTTTTTTTTGTTTGTTTGTTTTGATAGGATTCAAAAACCTAAATTTTTCTGAAAGACCTTAGGTGATTCTCAGGCAAAGGGTCCCGGGAGCCATGTCTTGAGAAGCACAGTTTTACTAGACAACATGGGAACAGGTTAGAGCAGGAATGATTCTGTTTAAACATGAAGTCCAGGCTCCAGTTAACATCTCATAGGGACCATTAAGCCAGTCCCAGCGGATAATGCTCGAAACGTCTGTGTGAGCAAAAGGTGCTGCATGCTAATTTTTTTTCAGTTATAAATAAAAATCAGCTGGGTGTTGAATAATTTATGGCTTCCTGCAAAGCTGAATTTGAAAACATCGAGCTGGCAGCCTGCGCTGCCGCGGTGCAAGCATGGACAGCTGCCATGCACGCGTATCTGTTACTTTTTTTGGAGATTATCCCCACATGCTGTATTACCTGGCTTTCCACATTAGCAAGTAACACGAAGCACAATCAATATCACAGAGGCCACAACACAATTAAAGACAAAGCGGAGGCATCCAAGCTTGCTGGCACAGAAATCTGAAGGGAATAAGGTATCGTGCACTTATGACGGAAGCCATTTCTGGTTAGAAAACTGGAGGTCCCTTCAAAATCAGCACTCAATTTCCAACCAACATAGCGATTGACAACGGAATTTCAGAAATCACAGTCATAAAAATGATTACATTTTACAAGTCATTTGTATTAGAGTGTTCAAAGTGTGAGATTTCTTTGAGAGGAACTTAACTGCCCCTTTAGAAAGGTAGTACGTAAACGCTGTTTACACAGGGATTTACATGTCAAGTTTTGAATTCTCAATTACTTTCCACTGGGTAAAATGGAAAATGTTGATTTCTTTCTCTGTGCTTCACATGCTGCCTTTTCCCAAATGATTCAAGTATTTTTGGTCTCTGTAGTTCTGATTCACCTCTTGAACAGACGCTGAATTTGTATAGTGTTGGCTTAAACCACAAAGAGAAGAATTCTCCAGCCAAAGTGGTATTTGATAACCCAAATCGGAGTAATGATTTCTCTAATGCTTTCACTGATGAGTTTTTGCACCCATTAATTTGTATTCCCTTCAGATTTTGCTCATGAGGATTGCAGCATTTCACATTTAATTCCTTTAAAAACACATACACACACCACACACCCCACACACACACCACAAAAGCCTAAACGCACCTCCTGTGTGTTCTGGTTCCCATGTGCCTTCACCAGGCAGGGGCTGCTGTAATAACACTTTGCTCTCTTCTGGCCTTAAAGTAGATTCTAGTCTGTGGAATTTGTGAATTCTGTCTCTGACAAGAATAGCATTGCCCCTCTCCTCAGGTTCTGTACCCTCTCTGGCATCAGAACGACCAAGATCCTTTTTCTGGACTACGTTTGCAATCTCAGCTACCAGGTCTGACTCTGATTCTACCTTGTCTGTGGGGTTATATTTGTGCACATGAACCACATCTTCCCTTTCTCCTAGCAGCTTGGAGAGTAGTGAATAGAAATCACCTGTAGAAAAAGAGAAGAGATAAAGAGGTGCAGGGTTGATGAGATCACAAAATTTTTAAAATCTAGTGCCTCAAATATATCATCTCTTGATTCTTCACAGTAAGTGATAGTATTGCTCTCAGACATTCAAGTGCAGAAGAAAGAAAAGTAAAGAAATATTCCCAGAACGGTGACAGAATAATATACTTGTACTTTTCATTTTATAGACCATGTATCTCTTTGTATTATTTCATGAGTCCACACATTATGACTATTTTCACATTAGCAGAAACAAAATAATGCATGTGCAACTGCATGGAACATTTCAACGAATGGCTTTCACAGTTAATATAGTTAAACTCATATGGAAGTTGAGAGTTCATCAGATTTTTAAAATAAAATATCAACAGCTATGTCAGAGAATAGCTATCTTCACAGGCAAACCCTTTGAAGTTGCTTTTTTAAACCTACTAAAGTGCATGAATTTACATATATATTTTCAGGCCAATGCAATGAAACATAACATAATACATCCTTTTGGCAATTGGGAAGCCAGTCTCATTATTTTGTTAGTAGTGCTACTATAAATAATTCTACTTGTTCCTGTTAAACAAGAAATGAACAAATGCCAGAAGAATAATTTTGTGAGCAAAGACTACTTTTAAATCAGTTTGAAACAAGGAAGATTTTAACAAACTTAGACCATTAGAACAATTCATGAAGAAGTGAATTTACGCCCTTCTGTATATTAAGGTGTAAACATGGATGTAATAACCCAACTCCAGGAAAGCAAACTATTTATAAAACATGATCACAGATGCAAAATATGTCCACAGAAAATTCAGGAAGCATTTTAATCCTCATCGTTAACATCTGTGGCTTGAAATTCTTTTGTATCAATTGTGTGCATGGGAAAAAAAGCCTGTCATGGGAACCCCTCATTCTTCCTTTTCTCACCCAATATAACTGCTGCTAATGAAGAAAATACTCATGACTAAGGACCCTTACTGTCTGCATTTTAATTACATCTATAGCCCTATCAGATAACATTTACAAAACCTTCACTCATGGCTATTAGGAAATGAGGATGGTAGCTGGCTTTGTATGATCCAATCTACAGCAGAATGTATGATTAACAGACTGGTGCAGGGGGATATGCAATCTTTCCAAAATGATGCTAAGAGATTCTGTCATGTTTACAAATTGTACAAAAGTAAGTTTTCAATTTTTGCCTATGAAATCAGCCTATCCCAGGTGAATCTTTAATTAGGAAATAATTACCAGGTAATAGGACCAATTTCTGAACTAAGCATAAAGCATATTACAACTCAACCAAACTGGCTAGGCCACAGTGCTGTTCTGCCTCACAGGAGAAAAAATTATCCATTACCCCTAAACTCTTCTGTCCCCTGAACTAACTATAAACAGTATAATATGTTTATGCCTTGAGACATCTTCTACAGAGAATAAAATACAAGATTGTTTCAATAAGGAGATGGAAAAATACAATTTACATACTTGAATTGGTGCCATTAGGGTAATACCGATGGAGGAATACAGGCTCAGAACCTTGCATAGTCATTCAGCTTTTCAACAAAAACCTAAAAGCTGAATTAAAATACCAAAGGTAGAGCACTCCAGTTCCTTTGAAATCATCATTTAAAATTATCATTGTGTAAGAAAAGGAAAAACTGTTAACATAATGTAATTGGCCTGGCTGCACTGAGTTTGTGAGAACACAGCTCCAAACATCTCATATATGTGGGAGAGAGACCACTAGATGGCCATCTTACATTCCAATGCACAAACCAGAAAAGTTATCTTAATTTTTTCCTCTTCTGGTTTACCGGATAGATGAATTCCTGAAATGCTAACGTGTTTTTTGAGATCTCTACATTGAATGCAGTAGAATATAACTGAGGGAGTTGGTTAGTGACCGTGGGGCCAGCTCTCAACATTCTGTCTTTTCAGTTTATACCCCAGCCATACTGGAATTCTACTTCCTTTAATGTCAACTCTGAGAAGATTCTGTTTCCCTCACAGTGGGGATTTTCTTTTAAAACTCAAGAGCTGAGTTTACCCCTTAATGGGTAAATATCTCTGCTCTAACCTGTCCACAAGAAGACCAAAGCTAGTCATATACATCATACCAATTTGCATGAACTGGGTTAAAGAACAATTACCAGTTGTCACTGATATGAGAAAGTAGGTATTTTTTGTCATCAGTAGTTTTCATTTTCCACCGTTACAATACCTTACCTGTATGATCAAGTTGTATATAATGTTCTAAAACAGTTTTTAGACCTTTAAATTATCCCTGGAGAGGTACAAATTTGCAGGATATAAATGTGGTTTATGTAAAGAAAATAAAAATCACTACTTCTTGTTCACTGTCGTATTTCCAGTGATAAGTACTGTTCCTATCCTAGTAGATCCTCAATAAACAACTGCAGAAAGAAAAATAACTTGTTAAAATGTCAGCCTTTGCTCTGTATCAGTAGAAATAAAATTTTTTGCTTGATGGTTTAAAAACTGCAGTGATCCCATGTAACCTCCCCTTCACACATTCTTAGGAGATGCAGAATGTGGCCTTTCAAGTAATTTGACTGAGGGAGTTTAGTATTAGGAAAACACACGTGTGTAGCATCTACACATGAATTGCAGTCAAGAGAAGAATTGCAGCGTAGTGCATGAGAAAACAAATGCTACCAGCTAACTCTAACTTTGTATTTGTGTGTTTGCATTAACTGCTCTATGCCTAAGAGGACATTTCCTTAGCGAACATGGAGCATTTGCCATTCCTTGTTCAGAAAATTTCTCTGGTTTACTTTCAGGATCATGCTAAGAATAAACTAAAACAAATGGAAATACACATTAAAAAGTGTGCTACAAATTATTATTTTTTTTAAAAAATAAATACACTGTTATAAGGTTACTGAATGAAGAAAAGTAAGTGTCTAATTTTTGTGCAGGCGTTTTACTTTTAAAAATAATCAGAGACCGCTGTCATTTTCCAGAATAAAATTTTTCCTTTCCCACACAAACCACTAGTACTTCATTACCCCAAACAAACAGGTTTTACTGCTGCTCTGTGATTTGTATGTACATAGAGAAAAAATAGGATGCGCAACAGTTAAACCATGGACAAAATATGTCAAGTAACCAAGCTAACGAGATTGGAAACTTGCAACACATCCGATTCATGAGAAGGATGTGAGGAATGGAAAAGTAAAAGCATCCCTTTTGATTTTAATATTGTGTTTTACGATTTAGTCATAACTGACTTTTCCTTCTGGTTAAAGACAATTTGCTTTTCTGACTGTTTACTTATGATAAAGTCCTAGCATGTATGCTATAGCCACAGAGATATAAAACACATGCCCACGATGCTACATTCAAGGATTACAAGTGAAATGAACCTTCTTATTTTTTCCTTTTCTAAGACTCATCCGATTGAAAAATAACCAGAAATGAGCTATTCTATCTCTTATAGAAAAGAAAAAAAATATTACTTAGAAGGAGATAGGAGATGGCTTTTGCAACTGCTCTGGACATAGATCTTTCTTAGAAAGCGCAATGGTGGGGCAAATGAACATTTACATCTGCCTACTTCATTATTGAGAAACCAGTTCAAAACACCTTTCAAAAAAACCCAGCTTTCGGTCAGCTGCCTGATCTTGGCGGGTATTTAGAACTGCCTCTGATAGATGAGTTCAATAAATAAAGACTTGTGATGTGGTCATAAATCATAGCAAACCAATACATGTTCAGGGCATGCATCTAAAACCAAGAATGATATCTTTTTAAAAACTGTACTCCCAGCATCATTGAGAATGCTTAGAATTCACTAAGCTAACACTAAAATTTTGGGGGATCAAGGGTTTTATTATGATCAAGGCAAAGAAATATAAATTTTAACTACTAAGTCCTGCCTTTGTTTCCTTCTTCCCATAAACTGTTTATCAACTGTTATTTCAGAAAGTTTCTGTGGTGTACAATTGTATTTTTAACTTGCAACCTTGTTCCCTTGATTCTGCTTATGTGATAAAACATGCCAATGGTAATTCATTTTTGTTAGCATAAAACCACTGTGAAAATAGTCTGCTTCACAGAAGGTGTCTGAAGACCTTTAACTATCTGGGGTCATGGAGTGTTTTCCCTCTACAAATTGTATTTTTGTCATCTTCTCCCTGTCTTGGGAATATAGTAGTTCATGGTGACCTTTGAGTAGAAAGATTGATCATGTCAGGGCACAAAGACGACAATGAGAAGGGTTTGGAGTACACCGAATAAAATATGTTAAAGGCTCTTTGTGTAGCAAAATAAATGTAGTCAGAGCATAATGCACAATAACAAGGACATACTAGTATTGCCGATTTTGATTTTCAGTTCTGTCTTGGATTTTTACACACATGGGATCTTCCCAGCACAACAGACATACATTTCAACACTATCTACTTGAATATTAAACAACAGAAACACTCCACTTCAGAACTTCTAGACGTGTTTGTGTACAATCCTGCTTGCAATTGGCAATGTTTGTCTAAGCAATGTTGATAGAAAGCTCAAGCTCTACCTCTGGTATAGTAAACACATACTGCATATGAAACAAGAACTTACAGGACATCATCTGTGCAGGACAGCTCTGTGTGCATGTATGTGTGTCTGTTCTGGAAGAACTCAACACTACCTCTACTTTCCACATATTTTCCTAGGATTCATTTCCTCATCCACAATCACAGTCTAATTGAGTTTACTATTTACCTTATCCTACTTATTACATATATAGGTAATTCACTAACAACATTTTTAAAGGATAGCAATATCTCTCAGTGGTTTTCTGCATGGAGACAGACATCATTGACTGTACACAGATAAGTTCAGCTATATACAAAGAGGCTTTCATGTTTTTTAGGAATATACATAAATTATGTAGCCATTAAAAAATGTCTTGCCAATAATTTTTACCATTGGAAGAAATGTCTAAGACGCAGTATTTTTAAAAGGGGGATACAAAACTATACATATTATAATTCAAAAAATTTTAAAATAATGTGTATATGTATGTTATATACATATCTAAACATAGGTATTATACCTGTTTCATGCACAGATATACATAAACACATTTCTGGAGGATAATAATGATTTTTATCTGTTTAGTCATATTCTGTATGGTTAGTTTGATAAACGAATGTTATTTTAATAAATCAGTCAAAATAAGCCTTCAAAAAACTCTTGTAGACTTAAAGACTTATTGAAATGTTACCGATCATTGAGCAATTCAGGATGACCGGATGAGTAAAACTGTCATATAATGCTTCCTAGGTGTCTTGATAGTTACATCTTTTGAGATGGATTCTGAGATACACGTGTCTACCTAACAGCAAACTTTATTCTACAGAGAAGAGATGTAGACAAAGACAGATATAAAAAGTGTTTGTGAGTAAGCACAGGCTGGGGTAACACTATGTAGTTTTCAAATTGCTAATTTATTTCTAATCAAGATTAATGTTCTGGCAAAAATTTTAATAGGTTTTAGTGCTAAGAATTTCAAAGAAAATTAAACACTGGTCTTTCTTCTCCAGCAGCAAGAGAAGCAAAGATAGTAAGATAAACTTGTGCTAAAAAGATCATTAGGTTTCTTTGGATTATATTGTTCTCTTTGTTGCAGATACTACTTCTTGTCTATCTGGCTCAACTATATTTCTTTATTTCAGTTTGTGGAATATGATTATCTTTCCCCAATCTCATTTTTTACTGTCTTAGTAAAGGTCATTTATTTGAATACATTTATTACATATATTGATCTGTATCTTCCTACCAGCTTGCCAATTTATTAAGGTAGGAGATTTTATATATGCATGCTATAAATATAAGCATGTAAATAGGTATGATCAAGGAAAAACTATCTATGCCATTTGCACAACAATCTGCACCCACTGACAGGTACAGTTTGCCTTTGAGTACATGTCCTCTGATGCTACCTTCTTCCTGCCTTACCACTGTTGTGTTTCCAACCAGAATTTGACATTTGTGATGGGAGCAATATAGACAGCTGTCTCCTAGTTTGTGGCTCGCCTGACTGAAATAATTCGGGAGCTTTATTTATTGGGCTAAAATGTTCTTAAAAGTTAATGTAATCTGGAGGAACACTTGAGCACATACTGTTTTAGCAAAATAAGGTAGTGGGTTAAGTCTGAAGGCTTACTTTAAAAATGAGCACACATTGGATAATTTATTTGAATAATTAGAGCCCACTTGTTAGCTACTTGGTCAATTTGACTTACCAGGGAGTGAATATAAATGGGCATTTTGTGCAAGGAAATATCTCTGAGAAGAATGCAATGTTCTCTCAGTAATGAGTAGATATGTCCCGGGTATGGTAAGGAGATAGAGTGATCTCATTAGTGTAGCAAATGCAGTATCTATACAAATGGGCATTTGGTGTGTTTCTGCATTTTTCTTTAAAGTCCAGGCTGTTGGTCTCCAAGGACTAGTAGCTTAATACACAGACTACACTGACCACTGAAATGGCTTTGATGAGGTACTGTCTTCACAGGACATGACTGAGGGATTGATGAATTTCAACCTGTGAGTATCACAGCTTATTTTCTGCAGTTAGAATGATATAGTTTTCCTTTACAAGTTATTTACACCATTTTATTTACAGCACTTTTATTTATAAGAGGAAAAAAAACCAGAAACTACAGGAAAATAATTTCATGCGTTCTTATGACAGACGTCTCTGAAACCAGTTAAAGCTTGGGTTTGTTTAAACCTCTATATGTTATGAGCCACAAAAGGGTAAATGGCTAGCAAAATCTGAAGGTGTGTGACAGGACTGGTTTTCAGACACAGATGGTACCTTTTGAATCTTATTTCTGGGAAAAAACGACATTAAGTCTAATGTTTAAAATAGCTTTGCTCACAAAACCTCTGGGTTCCTAGCCTTTCAGAGGTGTCGATGCTTTCCTTGATCAACTCAACGATCTGCAAAAGGAAACCACAGTCCAGTCTGTTTCCATAGAAATGTGTAATTTTACAAGATGCATCCATTAAATGGTCTCATTCTATATTGTACCATATATGTTGGCATTTAGACATGAATTTTAAAACTGCTGAAATTATTTCAAATGGCATGTGCAATATCAAAAGAATTCATTACAAATCCAAACAAATTTCAGCAAACACTGTAAAATAAACACTGTTAGCATTACTTTATGTAGGTTACTATGACTTTCTTCTTTACAAGTATATAAACAGGATGGATAAATTTCGTTATTTTAAATTGTACTCAATAGCCCTTTGGTACAAAATCATCTCCATAATTTTTACTTAAAACACAGAGACAAGGTTAAGATAATCTGTATTTTTAAAAAGTTACTTGTTAGAATGAGATGTCACAGAACAAACTGTATGTAATTAAAAAAGCTTTAGGCTATTTAGGCTTTTTTCAAAGGGTATTTCCCCTGTCAAAAACTTAGAGACTCTTTAATTTTCTAAATACAAGTAGAGCAGGAATGTCATTGACCTAGCCCATATAATTCATTTTTAAGAATTCCAGTAGCAGGTAAGGAAAGCTGAAAAATAGGAAACTTCTATTTATCAACAACAGAAAAAGTCTATTTGTATGCTTTATGTTGTCAGTAGATGTATATTTGCAATAACATTAAGATGTTTAAAAACAGAACAAATTTAAGCCAAAAATGACTTGATGGGATAGTATACTCCAACACCTAACTCAACGCACTAGCTTCCAAACAACAGACAAAAACCCCAAGATTCAGAAGAGTAGCTCTTCAGCACATGCAGTATACTGTATACCTGCATCAAATATTTCCAGTTTTATGGAACAGAAGTGCAGTGATTTGTAGCTCAACAGGTAGCAGCTTAACACAAAACTATGGGTGCAGAACAGAGTGATCCTCCTACCTTGCTGCAGGCAGAGGACAGACATGATGCAGGTTTAATTCTGAATTTCTTTTCTCCTGAACCTCAAATAGAGTTAAAAAAAAAACCCACACAAAATACACCAGAATTTAAAGAGTAAAGGTTATTAGACTTCAAAAGCAGCTTTGATTGTTTTTCATGATTATATTTACAGTTATTTATAGCATACATAAAAGTTACAGTATTAGATGATCTAAAACAAAGACAGAAAATCTTAATGGGTCTAAATTATATTAATGAATTTTACTTTCAAGGCCAAGTGCAATAACTGACCATTTCCTCATGAATTATGCATTGTATAAGAACAGCAATAATAGGGTGTGAGTCTGATACACAGAAACTTACAGTCTGTGCCATAACTTTACAATTTGGTTACCTGCTCGGATAATGGATACTATTCTACGCCTAGCTAGAGAAATTATCATACATACATACCCTGGTCTAACACTTCTTCTTCTTCTCGTTTTGGTTGCTGAAGTAAAGCAGTCTTATCTTTGTTCTCTGTTTCTATAAAGGATCAAAGAAATTGCACATAAATTTGCAGCATATATTACATACTTTAAACAGTTTATTGGAGTTCATCCATCAACATAAAAGTATGAGTCAGGATCTTTTGTTTATTATAATATTAACAATTTATATGGTAGGAATGCTGTAATTCACCACTTTTCCCCAATCCCAGCATAACTGTCAATTATCAGACTTGTGACACAATAACTAGGTCCAGTAGTTTTTAGGTAATGTATGAACGACATAGAATTTCTAAATGCTTTAACAAAAACACATTTTTCAAATTGAATTTAGTAGCATTTCAATGGTACTTTAAGAACATGTCAAGGCATATTCTACATACACATTAACATCTTAATAAATGATGTGGTTGCTCTTTGCTCTTCCTTCATAAAATCCCCACTAGAAGGAAAGAAGAAGCTGCTGTGGCATGTTAATATTGAATTTGCAAAGCTCAATAAAGTCTCAGCATACTTCATGTTAAAAAAAAAGGGTGTGCGATTTGTAATATTAAAGTAAAGGGACGACATTTAACACAACCATTTTGCAGATGAGCAATCAGTTAAAGAATAGTTGTGAGAAGGAGACCAAAAAAGGCATGGCTAATAATACCAGGAATTACTCTTTGCTTGAAGAGGTCCATTACACAGATAACTTAGGGTGTCACTGGAGATGATGACCATTTTCAGTACCAAACTATAGCACTTTTAGAACATGGTACAATTTATAAATTCATAAACTGTGCAGACCATTAGTGGATATGAGAGGAGTAAGATGAGGAAACTAGAAAACACAAATGAGGCCAGGCATGGTGGCATATGCCTATAATCCCAGCACTTGGGAGGCTGAGGCAGGAAGATGGCTGCAAGTCTGAGGCCAGTCTGAACTGCATAGTGAAACTCTGTCTCAAAAAGACAAATAGAAAACAAAACAAACAAAACATGGAAAACACAAATTAAATGAAGAAAGGATGTATAGGATTGGCCTCCAAAGTAATCTGTTACATCATTGGTTGAGATCTTCCTCTATTCCTCTATTAATGGTGATATGTAAGGGAAAGGAGATGGCATACAAAAGTGAGAAAGAGAGGATAAGAATAAGTAAGACATATAAGAAAATACAAAGTCATATTTATATTAAGCACTGATCTCACCTTTGTGATGTCCATGCACCATGACCATATCAGACTTCACAGCAATTGGAATACTGGCCTCTGGTGGTATAGTTCTGAACATATCTGGAGCCACGTTCTGTGTACATGTCATAAAAGAAACCGCATGCTTGGCTTCCATGTAATACATAATGTATAAGTTGCACATTTCATCACTAGATGTGCCACTGCAGGCAAAAAAAGTAGACACAACAAATCAGCCACTCACATTGAGCATATTCTTAATGTAAGAAAAATGCAACCAGTAAATCTGCCAGCAATAATTCCAAAGTGGAAACATCGTGCATCTCTTTTATAGCTTTCACTAAAACACACCACAGTTTTCAACATCCAAAGCACACTGTCAAAGGCATATTTCTGTCAAACAAGGGAATATCAGTTTGTAGTTACTCCATGGATATTACTGAATACCACAAATGGAAACGGCATTGAAGTAGTTGAGAAATTATTTTTTTCTCTTCTAAACCCTTCTATTCTTTTCTTTTTCTTTTGAGGCAGGGTCTTGCTGTGTAGTTCAAGCTGGTCTTGTAGTCCAGGCTAGCCTCTAACTCACAGCAATCCTCCTGTCTCAGCCTCCTGAGTGCTGGGATTACAAGCATGCACCACTATGCCCATTTAAACCCTTCAGTTCTTTAGTTTTCTTCCATTTTCTAAAACAGATAGATGGGACAGTTACTTTTCTCATAAACAATCTTAGTTATTTATATAATAATGGTAAAATTTGGGATATATCTATATGAATATCATATATTATTACAAGTCTTTAAAAAATGAGTTTTCCACTTGACACCAAGAGTCATGAGCCTTGCTTTTGGTTAACCTTGCTTTGACCTCCTTCATGGTCACACACAAATCAAGAATCATGTGTCACAGGGAGGTACTGTAAATGCACCCCTCATATCTGATGCTGCAATTACACTTCAATAATGGAGAAGAAAAGAATGCCTCAGAAGTGATCCAAAACAAAATCAGTGCTAATCTCCTTTAGAGCTCAGACCTAAGTGGGGTGGTGCTGAGTGGGAAAAGAAACTGTTGAAAAATATGTTAAAAGTCTATTTTAAAACAATGGAACAGGCATTTCTAACAAAAATGTTCCTAGTAATAGGAATGTTTAACAGCTTACAAAGCATATTTTCATCTGCCTTTGTTCACATGGGTACTGTGTATTCCAGTTTCTTTAATGCTATTAGAAGGGATTATTTTGTACACCCTTAGAAGATTCACGTAACAAAGTAGTTCTGGCAAAGGAACATTTCCTCCTGTGTTACTAGATCTGACTATTTTTAGAAACCCTACGTAATAAAAAACAAGTGATGAGATGGACTGTTTGCTCTACACAAATACGTCAATGTTGATTTTTCCAGCAATGTCGGGAAGCACGCACTTCTTTTCCATAGCAACCGTAATGACATCAATGAGGGAAGGAAAAAACTGGAAATCTTCTCCAAACATGGATTTGATTTCTTTCAGTTCTGCAAATGTACAGCCCCTGAGAGACCTCAGAAGTGAGCCCCTTCCATGAGAAGCCCTGCTCATGCTTTAGAAATCACTTGGCTTCTCACTCTGAATTCGATACCTGTCACTGTAACTGCCTCTCCAAGAAATAAGTGAACAGTCAGGTGCAAGCAAAGAGAAACACATGCTTACTACACGTATCGTCATGACATCAAAACACCAAGGTTTTGATGGGTTTCAGGGTTGGTTGGAAAATTATGTGCTCTAAAAGGAATTATTGGTGCCAAAATAATAAGCCAGATCTTCCCATAGCATTATCCTTCTCTCCCTGCGCAAAATGAGGAAGCATATGTAGACAAGACAGCAAGGAAGGAAGGAATTTAAGATATTTCTCTAGCTTAGAAAACATTTAATCACCTTGCAGACAGGGAAAGGTAAATAATAATTTAAGCATCTTCAGTGAATAAAAGAAATATTTAATGCCCATGCTCCTTCTGGGAGATATACTTATCCACCCACTCACTCAGAGCAGCATATAGAATACAACCAAAACCCTTGCTTTATTTTATTTAAAAAAAAACTGAACAAAACAGAGTAACTATAACTGCTAGTCCAAACATTACTGGTTCCCTGGTCAGTGTATCTTCTGATGCATAAATAAAAATGGTTTATTCTTGAGTTATTCGAGTGTGTATGTAAAAGATTCTAGAATTTTGAGTGTGTGGTTAAGTAAAAGATTCTAGAATTTTGGACAATTCTTCAGCATTTTCCTCATTTTCTATTGGAGTATTATTTCTAAAACTACTTAGAAATAAAGCCACAGTCTGGAAATGCTTTTACGTGAGTTGTGAGAAAGTTACTCCATGATCATTGTGAAATGATAGTTTATAAAAGCAAAGCAGAATTCTATACTGCTGCAGCCTTTGACACACAACAGGCTCATTACATTTTATGGAGGTGGTGGTGGATATATATGTGCTATTTGAATGAATGCACTGCGTGAATTTGACCAGGCTCCTTTCTGTTATTACATGCTGTAGGACATAATTTAAGGAAAGCTATGCTATGATACTGAAGACTGACTCTTACATATGCAGGAAGATAATCCTAGTATTGTTTAGAGATGGGCTATTCTAAAGAATTTCTTAAATAGCTTGTAGACACATGTAAAATCTATTATTACTTGTAGATAATATCAAATGCACAAAATGGAAGTGTGTGCATGTAATACACTACACAGAGCTATTTGAATGTTTATGCATAGATACATGGATGTATATATACATAGATGTGTATTTTAAATAAACATGTAACATGTTTCCCCCACATAGACATACCTAATATTTACTTATACTTTTTCTATCCATCTGTCTATTCATCCATACAAACATATAGTTTAAATTTTTAAAAAACTTTGAGCTTGAGAAGCAACTAATGTCAAAAAATTTCAAAATAACTAAGTAAAACACCTCAATCTATATTTCCCTAATATAATTTTGCTGTTTTTAAAATTTGTTATGTGTCTCTTTGGAAGACTTGTTTTTATTATGCATTTGAAAAGAGATTGTACTGAAAGGAAAGTATCTACTTCAAACAAGTAAAAGGTAATTAATCTGTGAACAAGCACCTAAACTGTGAAATGGGTTCTCAGAGGAATTATCAACTAATATAATGATTAGTGTCTTGGTTATGTTTCTCTCATTGCTGAGACAAAATACCCAGAACCCAGCATTAAGGAAGGAAAGGTTTATTTAGGCTCACGGTTGATGGAGGTTCAGTCCATGCTCAGCTGGTTCCAAGGCAGAGTGGCACATGGCAGAGGAGCAACAATTCATGGTGGTGGAAAACAGCAAAAGCAACAACAGCAAAAAGCGGGGAGGGCAGCAAGTAGACTCTTTCCCTCCCTTACATTGTATGCAAACTACCTGCCCCAGGGCGAGTGTAGCACTCTGCCCCATGACTGCATAAGGCTTTGAAGGGTCATCCAGACACAAACCATAGCAATTAGGACAAGAATTTACTCTTCCTAAATAAAAATTCATTGTTAACACCACCAAATCAATGAGAAACAATTTTTTAAGTAAACTGTAGAGAGTGATATTGGGATAGAATATAAAATAAAGTAGTATAAATTTAGAATAATTTTTACACTAATGGAGACAAAGATAGCAATTAGTGTTTAGAAATAGTGTCTGACAAGGTGCAAGTTACAAGTCTGAAAATACACACAGTTAAGTATAACAAAGGGAAGTGTGCTACTGTTTAACACTTTGCCCTTATAACTTAGGAAGCTTGATATAAATATTAATGTTTAAATTTAAGGAATTTCATTTCACCAAAAGAAATAGCCATTACTCCGCGTTACTTTGAACAATCCCATCCTTCTTGCCATTTCCAGAAGCAGTTCTGGAATTCTCTTTTCATAAGTGCCTTTCCAAGGCATGATTAAAAAAATACAGTGAACTCTGCTGCCTGTGCCATCCGATGGAAAGGCAGGCTCGTAAAACACTGCAGTGTGTCCTCATCCACCTTATTCAGTGTGTCTGACACTGTGTGACTTCTGGCTCTTCTCCAAAGTCAAAATGACCATGAAAGGTAAATGTTCTGAATTAATTCAAGACACAGAGGCACCCACAAGGCTCAACTAAAGAAGACTCCAGAACTGCTTCAGAAAGTGGCACAAATCATGAGGTAAGAGTGTTTAAAGCATGGGAGAAGAATCGGTGGGGATTAATGGCGATGTGTCATTTACTGTGATAAAATTTTTTTCTAAATTTTAACATTTATCCTATTTTCAATAACTTACATAATCAAAATGCATTTCAATTAGTGAATTTGAAAAAATAAAAAATAAAATATAAGCTAACACTGCAAGTTATTTCTTCCAAAGTGAGTAGTTCTGCCTTGTATTAGATTAGCTTTGGAGAAAAATTATATATATATATGGAAGTATCAATAGGTATACAAACATACATCTACCTATATTACATTAATTCAATTACACATATTATGCATTCATTTTACAGAAATAAAAGTGTTCATCTCTAAATGCATGTGATTTTGTGAGATACCTTAATCAGATCATCAAAATAGTTTATACGGGATACCAATTCTTTGACAAAATTGAGTTGATCAAATAATTTAAGAATCTTTGCTACCACATGAAAAATTTCACTGAAAGAGTTGAGTAAAAGGAGAAGTTTACTTCATTTCTTTCTATCTATAAATGGGCTTGTAGTCAAGGTAACGCTGGACTCTAACTGACAGAAGAATTATCATATGCTAAAAATGTTAGGATTCAAATCATTCTTAGTATCAGCATCAGCTTGCCGATTTTATTCCACAATCATTCATCTTTCTTTCACTCAGAAAGTCACTTCAAACCAGACAAATTGCTTTCTGTATTCCTAAGGGAGGATTTTTGAGACACATACCCTTATTTTTCATAGAGATCAACATATGCAATTCATTCATACTACTTTGAATGATCACTACCTTGAAAAAGTACCAGGGCAAGTTATGTTCACATGTTCTCTGTGGGACCACCGAAAGCCTCTTACACAGTCCCACTGCCAGTGCAATTCTCTGCTGCCGTCACCTAATTCCAGTGCTACAGCACTGTACTTCTTTTGTACAATACAGTGCTTATGTAATAACTTCTACTTAATACAAGTAGCTTTAAATGTGATATAGTACAGGGAGCCTGAAAATAATCAAACCTCAAGAAATATGTGTGCAGTGAACAGTCTTGCTTATTAAATGTCTACAACTTATTATGAAGTAATATGTTAGTCCTAATATATCATGCTGTTGTTGGTCAACTTTTCATACTTTCTGGGCATTTCCAGACATATTTATCTATTAACATTTATATCTTCCTATCTATGCATCCATCCATCATTTATCCAGGTTCAATAGGAGGCTTCATAAAAACATTATTTTATACTAGACAAATATACAGTAGAGATTTAAGCAAGTGCCACGCATTCTGAAATGTATCATTTTGAAAACTCCAAATATTGCTGCAGGTTACACTTAGGGGGCAGACAGTGACACTACTAGCGTGATGACCCTCTAGTCCCTGCTCCTTGTCTCCACAGCCAACAGATGCTGGTTTTGAAAATAATTAAAATGGATAATATTAATTTTGGAAATATGAAAACTTTAATGAAGTCATTTTCCAAAACTTTTATTTCTTAGGAGGTTCTATGGTGCTTTTAAATTTACAAATTAAGGAGTTATTATTTATAACTTAATCTTTGCATATAGTGTGCTCTCAAATGTTAATGTAAGTGCTATGTTTAGTTATGTATCCATATTATTTAGACAATGTCATATTCTGTGTTCAAATGACTCATTTCTAAATGAAATACGTGAATAATAACAACGGCAAAGTAAGTAAATAATCAACCCATGCTCAAGAATTAATAGGAAATTTTAGCCTATAAACGTCTAAGCTGACTAGCTGATGTAATCAGCTTAATTGGCTGACTTAATTAAATCCTATATTTTGTTTAAACTCCACTAAACATTTGAAATGAATTTAGAGGAATGGCATATTGAATATAAACTAGGTAATGCAACCAGGCATAAATTATTGCTTCTTCACAGGTTAATTAGTACTATTATGATATTGACTTTGATGCAATGTCTGTTTCTAATATATATTGTTCATATTTACAATCCTAAAAGAAATATATTTAGATAAAATATTGAGTATATTTGTCAATATATTTTAAGTACATTTATTTAAAAAATACTTTTCTCAATATTATCTTTGCTCAAAAAAATCGTAATTGTGCACCTAGGGTACAATGTTATATTTTGATATATTTATGCAATATACAACCATTAAATCAAGTTCATCTAACACATCCATCACCCTCCACCCCTATAAATCTCTATGGTAAGATATTTGAAATTCGGTCCTTATGTATTTTAACATATATATTACTAGTTACTAGAGTCACTCACTGTGAAACTGAAATCACAATCTATTCTTCTTGTCTATCAGAAATATTAGACCTTTTGATCAACAGCTTCCATGTTTTCCCTCCCTCCTTCCCTCCCCCCAACTCCTAATAAATCATCGTTCTATATTTCAACTTTTTAAGATTCCGCATACAAGTGCAATCATGTGGGATTTGTCTTTCTGTGGTTGGCTCACTCTACTTAGTATAATGTCCTTCAGCTTCATCAATCATTTTGCAATTATTTCTTTTTTGAAGGCCAAATAACATTACAGTGTGTATATACACTATATTTATTTTACCCGTTCATTGCCGGGTGGAAGTGGGACTGTTAAATCCACCAATTTAATGGTGATGTTTTTGAGATAAATCTCTGGTATGAGAATATCAGTCCCCATTTAAAAAAAGCTTTTTGCTAGTTAATCATGAATGTTCCACACAAGCAAAGTTTTTCTAGCCCTAACATTTCCAGCTCACTATAGACTTTAGCTTAATTTGCATATAAGACTCACTCATCTGAAAATATTCCTCATTCACCACTGTTGAATGGTTTTCTTGTATAACCTAGTTTCCAGTTAACTGAAGAGCAAAATGGCGCAAAACTCAAAGCTACTATTTTTCTCAGTAAATTAGGGAACCAGGTACTGACCCCATATTACCCCGACCTAAATGTAATTTAATTTAACTAAGTGTTTTAGGCCCTGGGCTCAAATATGTGTCAAGTGGGACACGTCTGTGTATGTATGTTGGGGGTAGACGGGAAGAGAAAATAAGGAGGAGCTATTTGCAGAGTATCATTTAATTTAGTAGACAACACAAAAGCTACTTTATTTTTTACTGGTTACATTCTCAACCATGATACTCTGCCACCCCATGAAGGATGTACATACTATTTCACAAAACACAGGTGCATAGCTGCTATTATCTTTCTAAACTAAAAAGGCTTATTAAGTCCTATAGGAATACTCTGCATGGTTATAACGATTTTTATTCACATTTAAATTTATTCACACGTCTTATTTTGTCATTCTGCTGCAAAAAATTGCTTTTGCAGCTCAGAATATGCACTCACTCAATAACTTAATTTCCTGCAATTCTTTTCGATTTCATTTATATTGCAAAATGGTATTTTCTTTAGCCCATATGAGATTTAAAAAAGGACAGATTAGTAGAGTCATTTTAGTGTATTATTTTAAAGCAAAATGCACATTTTAAAAAAGACTAGAATTATTCTAGACCCATGAAACTAAGGGGCCTCCAGAGATTACTTTGGCCTCCTATCCTGGTACTCCAGCAAGTCGTTAATTTCTGTGGCTGATATTACCTCCCACAGCAAATTCAAAGGATGGAATCCGGCCAAAACTACACACCCTCTGGAACTGTAAGGAGACATCTGGGAAAAAGATATTCTACTTTTTCCACACTTAAACTTGTAAACCAATACATGTAATGTTTTGATTTTTTTTTTTTTACTACTTTGGTTACTTATTTTAAAGGTTAATAAAATAACCAGTGACATACAAGTAAAATTTCTGTGGCTCTATTCTAACGTAAATGAGACTACAGTTGACCAATACCGTTGGATCATTTAACCTCACGCATTTTAAGAATACCAAGAATGAACTGTTAGATTCCTTTGTTTAAATACAGGTATGTTTCTGTCGACCCTTTTCTTACCATCATTTCCAGTAATTCATAATTTTCTTGTTTACCAGAACTCTCTTTCCCTAATTTATCCCAAGACAAAGCTATTGGAAAGCTTCTTGTTTAATATAAACTGAGATTTTCTATTCTACCTCTAGCTAAAAAATTGACGCTGAATTAATATATAAACTCTTTCTTCTTTAGCAAAGGCCCTTTTAAAATCTTCCTTAATGCTTTTCTTTATCCCCTGATAACTAATAATTAAGTATTGTTGTAAGAAGCCTCTCTAGTGCATCTAAAGCATATTTTCAGGTTTGACTTTCTGTACCTTCTCTTTGGTCATGAGATGAATGGTTTAAAACTCTAGCTTCGAAGTCACCTCAGCCAATAGCTTAGAGCCAAAGTTAACACGGAAAGGTGGTTCTTTGATTCTTTTCTAACAAAATCATAAGAGACTTTACCATTCATTTTTAATCTTCTATGTTGAAGGAGTTCCCAGTGGTTTGAAATTATTTTTAATTTTTTGTGACACTGGAGTTTGAACCCAGGCCCTTCACCCAGAGCTACATACCCAGCCCTTTTATTTGGAAGAAGGTTTTACTAAATCGCTACATTGCTGAGGCTGGGCTCGAGCTATGCTCATCCTGCTTCAGCCTACCAGGGTGTTGAGAGTACAGGTGTGTACCACCACACTTTGACGCAATTTTTACTTAGTGTTAAAAAAATTCAGGGATGCTTGTAATTTTGAAATTTTTTTCAAAAAGGAAAGAAAAGTGCTACACATTATTACTATCACATGGTAGAATAAACAATAACAAACTATTGAACATACATTAGTTTACATGCATAAATCATGCTTCTGGGTATGTAATGAGCAATACCCAAAGAAAACCCCTATTTGACTACACTTAAAGATAGAGCAAGAAAGACTCTTGAGCAAAGAAATTTTCATAATCATGCTACTTTCTTTATTGAGAAAAACTGAAGAAGTCATAAATAATCCTGAAGAAGTAATATATAATACTATGTTCACTATATTATGAGGTGATATCTGAATAATTAGCACGTTCTGAAATTTATCCAAATTGATCAGTTAGGGAAGGAGAAAATGTTAGTTTGCAGTAAATGTCTACAAGAGGTCAAAATGGATTCAATTTGTTCACAAAGATAACTCTTGCTGATCATTTTGTCTGGTCCTAATAAACTCTCTTTAAATAGGGGAAAGTGGCAGGTCTTACCCAATGTGTGTGGTTTCTGTCCTTCCTTCCCCAGTGAATACACATCTTGCGGCCAGTATGTCACCAAAACTAACTTCTACTGGGTGTTCCACTGGGTAGAAAGCCTGGCGGGAAAACAAAAACTTCATTAAAATTATCAGGAAAACCTAGAACCATGTGCTTGAATAATGTGGTTTAGAGTAGTGTGGGCGGAAAGAATAAAGACAGACACATAGGAGTTAACCTTCAATCAATTCCATTCTACTTAATGACCTGAGTGACAAGATATTAAAATAAACAAGATACTGTTGGTAAATGTATTTCACAAAAATTAGAATAAATGCAATAGGAGGGAAGATTTCACCAACCGGTTTAGGTTACACTGAAAGACTTAATAGCAAATTTGGAGACTTTTAGACTCTAGAAAAATTAATAAGAACTACATAAAGATTTTGAAAAATTACCCTTGTGGGTTAATATCTTTTCCTCTCAAAATTAAATCAGATTCTACGCACCTGTGGCAACTGAGGGCTCTGGCGTCCAATGAGTGTCCACTGTCCGTTTCTGACTCTGTACCCACTGACCACCTTACCTGAACAAGCACAAATTACACAACACAGGAAGAGATTAGGAAAAAGATATTTTACCTCTTCTTTCTAAAAATAAAATCTGAATATTTTCAGAGCCCCAGATACTGAATATCTTAAAGAGAAAACCACAGTGAAACAACATAAAAATTACTTTGACTGAATACACTTCAAGTCAAGCATAACTTACATTTTATACTTAGAGCACTAGTAAGCACAGTGATAAATACTGATAATGTCAATATTGATACAATTTAAGATTCTTACCTAAATGGTGAGTGTGGACTCTATAGGCAAACACATGCATTGGGTACATTTTATAATGGCATGAAATATCAGAATTCACCACTGTGAGAAATACAAACACAGAGAAAAGTCACTATTGAACTGGAAAATGGCACCCTTGTCTGAAATCACATATAAGGTATTTATAAGATTCTAGGTGTTCGGGTTTTCTCTTTCTTTCCTTTCTTTTTAGTCAGGGTCCCATTATGTAGCTCAGATTGGTCCTGAACTCACTATGTAGCCCAGGCTGGCCTCGAATTCACAGCCATCTTCTTACCTCAGCCTCCTGAGGGCTGGGATTAGAAGCAAGTGACACCACGCCTGGCAGGGTTTTCTTATGAAACAGATACAGACTCAATACTCAGCAGATATTAAACACTTACCCAGCACCAATCACTTCACTAAGATGAATTAAGAGTCTCCTGCCTCACATCTTTATTTTACTTAAAAACAAAATAATTAGGACAAAATCAAAATATCCTTTCAGTGAAAGCACAGGTTTATTTCACTACCTTTAGCTAAAACGGTACCCAGTGGGAAAAGCTTAAATTTTTTTTTTTTTTGGAACAAAAGGTTTTTTGAAAAATTGAGCACAATCACCGACAGTCACTAGAAACAGCTCATGTTGAGAAGGAATCACTTCACAGACGTCTTTCTTTATGGTGTAACACATAGCAAGCACATAGTAGTACTCTTTCTTTTATAATGATGAATATTTCTCTTATAACTGATAAATGAAGAGCAACAAAGAGACCATACCGACCATTACCTTTAAAAGACTTCCAGTCAAGACAAACAGTATTTAATGTAACACTTACAGTGGAGGACTTTTAGATATGCTGATAATTACCATTATATGTATTTCATAGCTTTTCGTCAGCTTTGCATAATCAGCTATTTCTAGTCCTGTTTTGCGAACAGGCAAATTAGTATATCTAAGTTCAAAGATCGAATAGTGTTGGATTTACTAGCCTCTTGATTTTGAACCTTTCCATGTAGTAATTTATGGCACTTAACGTTATACAATTTTGTACTGAAAAAGTGGATGATTGATTTGAAAAATAACGTGCTCACTTACTATTTACTTTATCCAACCCACTACCTTCCTCCTGGCCTCAACCATAGCATCTCAATAAATAGACATTAACCTTATGTGAAGAAAACAATATGCAATATAATAACCACTGGTGAATTCCTACCATCCTGTCTAGTGAAACTCTTATTGTCTCTAAGGGTTTTTGTAATTATTATTTTCTTATTCTCTTTAATGTTTTAATCAATCTTCCATTCTTATATGTGGTAATCTGAGCAACTTTGTTGAAGATAACAATATGTAATATAACAACCACTGTTAATCCCTATCAGTTGGTTTGAAATCCTGTATCATTTTTAATGTCCTTGCTTTGTTTTGTTTGTATTTTGCTATTGTTGTTTTTTCTTTTTATTATTCCTTTTAAAATAAAAAAAATTTAAAAAAGGAAAATTAATAAAGCATTGGCTTAGAATAATACCAAATCCATTTTAAATTCATGGGTAATAAAAAGTTGATTTATTTTTCAGATACAAATACTGGTCATTTAAAAAGTTTATGAAACACACATTGGAAATCTATTGTCATAGATTCATTCTGAAGGTAATGGTAAATAGGAAGAGTTCATTACTCACTTTTGTTTCCCGGTGGTATAACAGTGTCAACAGACATCATAAGATACATGCCAGCAATTAAAGGCTGTCTATGAAAAAAAGTAATGATTTTCTCAATTATTTGACAAAGCCAAAGCTATTGTTATAGAAAAACAGGTTTATAAAATGTGATTGTTTTGAAAGTTAAAATGAAACACCATGGATGGGGGTTACTATATATACAGCCATACAGGTAATATTTTTGTATGTATATATATATGTAAAGGCAGACTATAAATGGTTCCGATGGTGGCTCTTTTTATGTCCACTTGGCTAGGCTATTGTCCTGGTTGTTGGCTCAAACACCAGTCTAAGTGTTGCTGGGAGGCATTTATTTAAAACGTGACTAACATTTAAACCAGACTTTCAGTAAAGCAGATTATTTTCCATGATGTGAATAAGTCTCATCTAAGTAACTGAAGGGCTTAAGAGGAAACAGTTCTCCTGAAATGAAAGAAATTCTGCCTACAGACTCCCTCTGCACCCAAGAACGCAACATGAACCACTCCTTGAATTTCCAATCAGCCTGCAGATTTTGGATTTGCGAGTCCCCTCAAAATTCCCTTTTCATCAATCTCTCTCTCTCTCCCTCTGTGTTTGTCTTTCTCTGTCTCTCTCTCTCTCTCTGTCTCTCTGCCCACATCTCCCCTTCCCCTTCCATTTCCCTCTATCTCATTAATTTGGTTTCTTTGTGAACCCTGACTAATATAGCAGTCATCACACCTGCTTGTGACATGCATCCATGTTTCTTTCCCTCCCCTCGGATGTGGATAGAAATAAGTGTAATAAATTATTTCTAACAAATAGAATATGACAAAAGGGACGCTATGTCACTTCTATGATTTGGTTTCAGGACTCTAGCTTTCGTCCTTCATACAAGGCCTCACTTGCTCATCTGCTTATTTTCTGTGATGGACCCCAGCTGTCATATTGTGAGCTGCTTTGCTAACAGCCCATGAGGAGAAAGAGAGGGAGTCGGGGCCAGAGAGATGCCCAACCAACAGGTAGGGAAGAAAGAAATGAATCACGCAACCACCACTGAGTGATCTTGGAAGTGGCTCTTCCAGCGTGCAGGCAATGTGTGAAGCCCTAGCTGAAACTGCAGGCTCTGAAATACCAGTCAGAAGCCACAGGCTTCTGGCCCAGAGCACACTGAGGTAATAAATGATCATGCATCTATGCATTAAGAAGGGCTAATTTGTTTTCCACAGTGGACAAGTAAAACAATGAATTTCCCACTTTTAATTTCTCAAAGATCTTCAGGTTGTTGCTTATCTGGGAAACCGGAGGTACTTACGGCACACGGGTGAGATGTAAGGATACACCGGAACAGTCCTTGTGGTTATCTGAAAACACACCAACACAAACCTTACATATGACAATGTGAAAGACAGTGTCACATTACGCAATTTAAATAACAATACTTTTTCAAGTGTTACTTTTGCTTTATGCTTTATACACTATGACACATACATTAATTCCTTCAGTCACCAATCCACCACTAAAAAGACTGTTCCACACAGCCTTAGGGGCTTTGGCTCACCAAAATGAGTAGTTATAGGATTTTCTGCAGATGTGCTAGTGACTAGCAAGAGCTCTCAGAAGAAAGCTTTGCTATTTTCTCTGCATTACCTAAATTGCTGAAATACCCAGAGAGGCTGGCGCACAGAATAAATTATTAGTTTCATGGGGCACCAAACAACTGGCTTTTCCACTTCATAATATCTGAAGTAATTCATAATTTGGGTTTTGAAGGCAGTGTATTACCATTTTTAGGGTCTATAAGGTCTTAGCTTTATGTATAGGAACCACCTTCTCTGTGTATAAGCCATGCTTATTCCTACCTTTCAAACAGACCCTTACTTTATTGTTTGTACCCTAACATCAGGTGAAAACCTGTGTGTATCTCTTTATCTCTGTCAACTTCTGCAGAGACCTCTTACACACTTCCCTCCATTACTCCTGTTTTGCCAAGGGAAAATAAGACACAAATTCAAAACACCCATCCAGGTGCTGGGGGTTTAGCTCAGCGGCACAGTGCCTTCCTGGCAAGCTTGAGGTCATGCGTTCGATTCCCGGTACTGGAAAAAAAACCAAAACTGAAAAAAGAAAAACCCAAAATAAAATGCCCATCCAAATTCTCTCTCTACTGAACTTAATGACTTCTACCACAGAGACCATGAACAGTAAGTCATAACTACTTGTTTCTTATATTTCTTTGTGGGTTAAATACTTTGCATTTCATATTTCATTCTAAGTAATTTTTTAAAATTAAGTTTATTGGTATATTTTAGATATACACAATCACATGCATCATATAGAATTTGTACCTGTACATGATATATTTTGATTCCTTTTCTTTCCCAATCCCCTAAAATTTTTACCCAATTATGAGTTTATTTTATATAAATACTTGCGTGCATGTATGTGCACAAGACTGATATGATTATACTGGAAACTAAGAAGTGAAATGTATTAATAAACAACAGCAGAGGGAATAAGGTTTGAACAGGTTTTCTTTTCATTCAGCTGTCATTTATGAGGAAAACAAGGGCTGCCTCTACAGAAATGTATAACAGTAGGTAACTTACAACATATGCTTTGATTTGCCTTATATAATGTTAGTACAATAAATCAGGGCTGGGGATTTAGCTCAGCGGCACAGCGCCTGCCTGGCAAGCACAAGGTTGTGAGTTTGATTCCCGGTACAGGAAAAAAAAAAAAAAAGTACCATAAATCATATTTAATACTTTGAGAATAAAATGAAAAGGACACTTTTCTGAATAATATTATGTTTGGTCTTAAAATAGTACAAAAATAAATTAAAAGACAAACATTTTATATTTAATCATTTTCTATCTTTTTAGTTGTACAAAAGGCTCTCTATCAAGTCTCATAAATCAAGCTCAGGGAAGCTATTACCATAATAATTTTAGGAAGGTTTTTCTTTCTTTTTTTTCAAGTGACTTTAAGAGAAAATAATAATAATGAATGAGAACTGCAGTCTTCTCTTAAATTTTGCCTGTGCTTTTAAATACAGAATGATAACTGAGTGTAGCTCCAGAGTTTATTAGATAAAAGCACTTTTTAAAAGAACAACCTTCCTTAAACGTCCTACGTGCAATCTAATGAACAGTCAAGTCTGTACGGCTTTCACAATGACCTTACTCAGAGTCATGTTGATATCTCCACTGAGCCAAAGAGAAAAGTATGAAGCATACCGTCCATTCATTTCAGATGAACTTCAAACTCCAGAGACGCACTGAGTTAGCTTAGTTGATGGTAGGAAACATTTTTCATATGTCTACAAAATTCATACCGATCCAACAAGCTTATTTTGAGAAAAGAGAGTCATCCATTCATCCATTACTTATAAACCAAGCAATTTCATGCAGGCAATGTGCTCTGCACTGGATTGCAGTGAAATACAGATGGGTAGATAGATAGATAGATAGATAGATTGATTGATAGATTCTGGTCTTCTGCTCTTAGGTGCTTATGATCTCTAATGGAAGGAGTCTGGCAGGAGAGACAGGGAAACACAGAACAGCAGGTATGTACATGGTGTACTCGATAAGGTAATGTGTGGTGGGCAGCTGTCTTGCTACTGTGGTCAGAGATGGACCAGATCAGACCACAGACCTGGAGGAAGTGGGCTCCACAAGACCAGGGGAAGAACATCCTGGGAGAGAGAAGAGTAATGGTCTCCAAAGCCCTGAGGATGCTTGCAGGAGAGGAGGGCCAGTGTGCAAGGAAAGGGCAGAGACAGACTGGCTGCAAACAAGAGTTCAGGCTGCCCAGAGTGGGCCTGGAGTCTGGGTTTTATTCTGTGTGCAAAGAAGCCATGCAGTGAGTGACAGGGTCAGATAAAGTACCCACAAAGCACATGACCTTTGTACCTATGCATTACTTACTAGTCAGTGAATGTCAGCGCTTGGTAGGATTTTAAAAAATTTAATTATAAATACTAGTAGAAAGCTGTGCCAAGTGGTGCCTGCCTTTAAACCCAGCCCTCAGGAGGCTGAAGGAGGAGGAACTCAGTGAGTTCAAGGCCAGCCTGCAATACATAGTGTGACCTTGTCTCAAGCAACCACTGCCACCACCAAACAGCACCAGGGGAAACTCTCTCCCGTACAGTGTACATCTACGCAAAAGGCCTGGTGAGTACTGAAATCTGTTCTCTCAGTTTTTATAGCATCTTTGCATTGAAAGAATGAGTGAATCATATTTTGATCTTTTTATATCAATTGCCTGAGTATTCTTTATCATGACTTTAAAAAATTAATTAAAAAATTAATTAAAAAATTAATAAATAGCAAGTTTCAGGTACCAAAGAAATTTATAATTAAAGCAGAAATCTATCCCCAGGTTCGCTGTAGCGGAATGTTACTAACATTATCATGGCTAGTGTAGTAGAACAGAGTATCTTTCTGTTCGAAATGTCCTTTATTAAAACTATCTAAACTGAGTAGCTTTTCCTCAAAGAAAAACACAAAAAGATTAGTGATAATAAATTCTAACTTAAAAACACTTATAATTCTCTTATCAGAGTTTCCCTAAATAAAGTCAGACATTTCTGTGTAATTGTCGTGTACTTGCTTTCTTCTCCTTAAAGAAGCTTCAAAGAGGAGTTGTAGCTTTGCTATTTATCACACTGTGAAGACATAGCACTGTTTTTTAAGACTATATATTTAATTAACTCTATGCCATATCAAATAAAAAAGTCAAAGACATCCAACAACAATAACAAACAAAAACCTCAAGGAATACTACGAGATGATGTACATTCTAGAGAAAAGTGTGAACTGCACTTAGATGCTACAATGACTTGCAGGGAAATCTCAGCTGTAGTAACTCTAAGTTTTGTTTATGAAGTATAAACCATGTATGGGACTGTGTTGGTGGATATATATAGACTTAAAGCAAAACCCTTATCTGTTTCACAAAACATTCTAGATATCAAATTATAGAGAAAGAAAACTAACAAAAATACTTTTATGACACATACTAGATAGCTTTTGAATGACGGCCAAAAGAATCTGTTCACATCAAATATATCTGGTCAATTTTACCTAGTAATTGAAAGGAATTTAAAATAGTGTGGGTGCGTGCATGTGTGTACAGATACTATGTTTTAAATTATGGGTAATGCTTTAGGTTATCCATCATTATTTAACCCTGGAGTGGTGGAATTACAATTTCATGATTTTTAAAAAGTTATTTTGTTTATGTGCAGTCTAATAGTTGAACAAAATTTTACACTTTTTCTCAAAGTACTTACAGCCATAAATGATTGGGATCTGTCCTAGTACAGCTTTCTATAGTGTGACCTGAGAGCCCAAATGCTTGCATATGCACTCAGTGATACTCCCAGTGGGAAAAGTTTGAATTCCATCCAACAAGGTGGTCTAGGGTTGTGAGGCACTTCTGGCCTACAGCTGGGCCTACAGCGGGTGTGGCTTCAGGGAGAAGCATATTTTAGCCTCAGTGTTTGGCATGAAGATCACAACCTTTTAACTTCAATGTGAGCCTTGCCACAATGATATATTATCATTTTCACAAACTCTATACCGGTCTTACTTCTGGTGAACTCGGAAACTTGAGCTGGTTTTGCATATCTCCCTGATGATTTGCAGTGTGTCCTGACTTTGCCCTTTCATTGTAACACTGTGCCTGGGCCACAAGATATGAAACCTCATAAAAACTAATCCATTTCAATTTGCTAGCTGCATATAAAATCCATCTCTGACATGTACCATAACTGAAATGGATGGTACTTAAGACTCATTACAACAAAGAAATGCAATGATATTTCTCCTGGTATTTTACCACATAAATGAAGTAATGAAATCAGAATTGAGATAGTTAGTATATAGAAAAGGAACTCAGAATATCAGGGACAGGATGAAAGAAAATAAGAGACATGAGAGGAGAAGGAATGAATGGAAAGTTAAGCTAGGGCAGAAGATCAGAAAAACTGAATCCTGTTGCTTAAAGTAAAGATGAGAATAGTAATGAGTCAACAAACTAAAATGGTCTGAAACTGTGAGACAGATTCTGTTCGAATGACAGGCAGAAATGGAAGAAAATTATTCCTGTGACTTACAATTCTATATAATTATTGTACCTGTCAAATTTGTTGGGTACAAAGTTTAGTATTATTTTAATCATACACAATTATTTGAACATAGTATAGTGCCTTATAAGTTGATAATTAGTTTTTGTTAGAAGCTCACTGAGTTCTTTTGTCTAAAACAAATGGGATTCTTAAAGTTATTAAATATTAATAGGTTAGTACTAATAATCAGTGCATGTAACAGTATCAAACTGTAGTCTGCAAATAGATAATTTAAGTAAAGGACACAGCATCAGATTGGGAGCTTAGGAAAAATTTGATAAAAGTTATTATTGTTCTTTAATTGGTATATTCCAAAAATATTAGAATATTTACTTTTAAGAAATATACTTTTGCTCTTATAAGTCCAGAATTTCTTTAATGGAAGAAACTAAAGTACATCAAAGTTCTCCAACTTATGATGCAAGAATAGAAGGAACGTGGGAAGGAACGGGGCATATCATAATGTTTAACAGAGTTTAAAAATGAAATTGTAATTTAAATTTATACTACAGATAGTGCAAAAAACAGATTCTCAGAATGATAGGAACTACATAGATAGAGAACAGAGTTATCAGCTGAAGTAAGTAAATTTTAGTAAGGTAAATGCCATATTCTGGTTCAAATGAAAGTCTCAAATTAGAGGCCACAGGACTGTGAAGAAGTTGACAGAGTATCACTTCAAGTTCTATCTTGATTTTTTTGTTTGTTTTTTTTCCGGTACCAGGAATCGAACTCACGACCTTGCGCTTGCCAGGCAGGCGCTGTGCCTCTGAGCTAAATCCCCAGCCCCTCAAGTTCTATCTTGACCAGCCCCAGAATAACCTGATTTTTTTTGGACTAGAAGCAATCAGTTCAATAGGATCCAACATTTGCAGAAAACAGAGGGAGACCATTTTTTGTTGACATTGAAATTATTGCTTCAACCTATGCTCACTTATCCTGTACATATTATCACACAAAAATCTTGACAACTTTTCTTTTAATGTAGTTCAATGTATTCTCAATTCAGTCTTCTTATTCCTAAGTAAATGATTACATTTATTGGGTTAGGCTCAAGGTGCACTGGTGAATATCTGATCTACAAGTAGATTTTATTTTGTACCTGAAATACAAGTACAAAACTGTTCTGTACTTGTATTTACAGAAAATTGAATTCAAGCCATACTTCTCTTTAATGATTGCTTTTCTTGTGTAGTAAGATAAAAAGTTTAGCCTAATGGATGTAAAGATATGGAGATGAAATTCCATTCATCAGATAGGTATCAGGAGGGTGTTATGGCTTGTATCTAGATGTCCAAAGCCTCATGCTGTCACAGATGGGGCTTTTCAGAGGTGGCTGGATCTAGAGTATATGATGCTGAGATTAAGTGTATGATTCTGGGATTAAGGTTGTGTGATTATCAAATTATTCCACTGATTGGTTTGGCATAGTTCTGGATGTGAATAATGGGAAGGCCCATCCTGGGTGTGGATGCTACCTGCCATAAGGACATGTAACATGGATAGGATATAAGGGACCGAATGGGGGCTGCTGCTGTTGCTTTCTGCTTGCTGCTTTTGCTGCCTTCTGCCTGCCATGAACTGTTTCTCTTTCTGATGCCCCTCTGTCATGCCATTCAGCTTGAAGCCAGGTGACTGTGGACTGAAACTTCTACAAACTGTGTTTTAAAATAAACCTTTCTTCCTTTAACTTTACGTGTTGGGTCTTTTGTCTCAGCAACAAGAAAAGTAACAAAGACAGAGTGATATTTCATTATGTCATTATGCTCCATTATGATGTCAGATAAATGTACTAAAAGCATTGGTAATGCTAAATACCATGGAAAAGCTGAAAGAATAGTTTTTAAACAGAAATGTAACATAACAAGTATAATAATGTCTCAGTATAATAACATCACAGCAAAAGGACAGGACTGCACTACTGGTGGCTGTGTAACAAGACTTCTCCAAAACAGTCTTAGCATGAAAGAATTGAGTACTGCCAGACACTGGGTGAGACTTGAAAACAGCATTCTATCAGAATCTAATCTTCAGCAAGATAAAAACTGGATGACCACTTCACAGAGTCCTAGCTTGCATTTTTTGAGAAATTGCTGTGCTCTGCTTAGGCAGAGATGTATAACCACAGCAAGGTACTTTATCAAATATATGGACTCATAGAATTCAGAATTAGAAAGGACCCCAGAGATGATGGAGCTCAACTCTCTTGCACTTTATAGAGAGGGACAAAGAAGCTGCAGAGATTAAGAGTCTTTGTCCAAAGTAATTCAGGCTCCTGACAACATACTTAGTTATCAAATCTAATCTGCCAGTGATAATGCTTAATAAACATATTTATAGAAACAGAGACTTTTATTTCTTATAGACTCCCGAAGCATTTTATCTGTGAAATACTCTGAAAGTGAGACAAGAGAATTAAGCAAGGAAAAATAAGTAACTAGTGATCCTTAAAGACATCCACTTAAGCAGGAAGTTCAATTCTCTTAATGGGATGTGAATGCATGGGATATGAGGTTATCCATCCCAAACTATTTAGCTTGCTTTTCTAATAATAGCTTGCAATTCCTGCTTGGATTCATAGCTAAGTAATAAAGTAAGCATGTGGAATAATGCATGATAATAACCTATTACATTTTAGATTCCAAGAAGTCTGTTGGTCTCTCCTAATTTTTCCCTCTGGAGATAAGCCCTCTTTCCTTTATTTGCTCATCTTGTCCTCGTGGCTTCCTGCTTCAATAAATGAATAGGTCAGCCACTGATTCTGAGGGAACAGATGTGTTGTTATGAACTGTATCCTGCTAATTGGAAAGATCCTTCAGAAAGACAGTCATAGAGTAGATTTCAGTTCACTACACTCTTATACAGCAAAGGCAAGGAAGAAAGCACACCCATTCCCTGCTCTCCCCAAACAGAGCTTCAGGTAATGGATTAGTTCCTTATGGACATACTTTTGAAAAACACGCCTAGAACTGTTGACAAGTCTAAGGAAAGCAAGGAAATAGCTTCATCCATAATAAAAACTTATTTTAGAAAACTTGAAAGCAAATATATGTTGTATCATCCTCCTTTGTTAGAGTGTTAAAAATGTAATTCAAAGGAGCTCTTCTCTGCTTTATCCTTTGAACACAAAGGCAAACGTGAATGAAGGATATCAGGGCAATTGCCAGTCATTCTGCAGTAATATATGTACACAGGTATTCTAATAATTATTTGGCTATAAAGCTGTCTTGATCCTTACCTTATGGTACTTTGTTCTAAATTAGCAACATTAAATTAATGGGACAGGCAATGCTTTGCTAAGACAAAATCATGGCTCCCATGGTAATCAAGAGTAAGAGATGATGTGGAGATTAATTTCCAAAGCCAGGGAAATTGTCCTCTAATTAAAATTACCTTGAAAATCCCATCTGTAGTGGATTGATAACTGGTGGTCAACTTATAACCCCCAGCTGAACTGAGTGAGTGGTGCTGGGTGTGGGAGGCCCACCTGAGGACTGTTGCCAGCAGCATAAGAGGCAGACCTGGAGAAGAAGAAGCAGGCTGTTGGGAGCTGAGAGAGGCTGTTGGGAGCTGAGAGAGACTGTGGGGAGCTGGCTTTCCGATGAACTTGGCTGTTTTCATCCTCTGAGGAGCTCGGGACCTCGCTGGCACTGAGAATGGCTTTGGTTCACTTTGGGGAGCTCTGGTCCTCACTTTGAGCATAGCTTCCTGGTTTCAGAGGGGAAGATGGTGCACTGCCAGCCTCCTGGAAAAGCTTGCTGCATTGGTTTCCCTGATGGCAACTCGGCCATCCTGATCATCGGAGGAGCTCGGGACCTCACAGTTGCCGAGGATGGCCGTGGTACCTTTGGGGGAGTTGTGGTTCTTCTGAGCATCACTTCCTGGCTCCAGTGCAGATCCCTCAGCCTGCTAGCACAGATCCTTCTTCCTGCTGGCACAGACTTTGTAGATTCCACCACTGACCTTTGGGCCTTTCCAGCAGATCCATGAAACAGGTCCGCATGAGACATTGTCATAGGTCCTGGGCCTCCAGTTGGATTCATGGAGGCATTGTTATGAGCTCTGGGTATTCAGCTCAACTCGTGTAGGACATTGTTGTGGGATCCAGGCCCTCAGCTGGATTCCTTGGTCTTAGTGTGTGGACAGATTTCCTGCACTCTTTTGTGTACTGTTCTTTGGGTGACTTATAAATAATCATATAAAGTATGTGTCCTGTATTATGTTGTTCCCCTTGCAAAATAAGCCACCACAAACCAACACACCATCAGAGAATGAAGACTAAGGTTTCTTAACAGATTTGACACAGCCATTTTCCTGGACATGGGAACAAACTGCTGTCAGCTAGGACATGTTTTGTTTTGTCTTTCTGAAAAGCTATTTCTATACAGATACGATGTACCATTGCTTTAAAAAGGTTACCTCCAAGCAAGTGAAACTCAACTGCGGAGATGTACACAGAGGCAAAGAGGAAGTAAAGTCACCCAAGGAAACAGTAGATCGGGATCTTGCCTGGTGTTCACTAGGGGCAGAGGCCTGCTGAATGGAACCCTGGTTTTATGTGAAGCTAAGACACAGCTCCTTTGTTGGATTTTTGGTACTATCTGGGTTATAAATGCATATCTAAAATGTTGATCATTCTAATTAACCCAAAATGGACATACTAACATTTTTAAGGCTTTATCGAGAGTTTCTTCAGAAGATAATCAGAGTCACCAAATTTTTCCTGAAGAATTTCTAGATTCCTGAAAGCATATTCTCGAAGTATTAGTACTCTCCAGTTACAGAAGCATCAAGATAAAATAATCCCCATTCATAAAGCCCCAGCACCTTAAGCTGTTACAGCCAATGTGTGCCTACTCAGCAAAATATGACTGAAACAGGGTGCTGTTAACATGCTACAAACTACACAGAGCTTTTCCTGGAGGCTGCTGGAAGCTGGCTTAGCAGACAAGCTTCAGTGTTAAATAAACCAGCACTATGAAAAAAAAAATCTTCAAAAAAAAGAATTCCTTTTGAAGCTGGCACTGCTGCGAGTTAGCTTCTTTTGATTTTGTATTCACTGCTACGGGACTAGAAATTATGAGCTTCCATTTGCCCTGTGGCAGGGAAGAGAAAATGCATTTATCCATCCCGCAGGAAGACAACTTTCACAAGTGATGGCCTGCGCCATTCCCAAAAGAGATCAAATGGGAGCCAGGCAGGATCGCTACCTCGCTGTACAATCACTCTGGGAAGAAGATGTTAAGGCGTGACTGAAGCCAGAGCACTCTCAGCCATTTCCATCCTTTATAAACACAAATAACAAAAAGAATCTACAGCAGCACTTACAACTTACACTATTTCTTCTCTCAGAATGAGGAGCCTGCTCCAAAATCATCCAAGGGAGAATAATTAAAAGATAACACCCACTAAGCCTAGGCAAATACAATATTACAAAAGATACGGCACAGTGTTTGAAAATTCTCGGTCTTTAAACACTGTATATCTACATACAGAAAGGCAGACAATTCAGAAGGTTCAGCTCCTGGAAGTATTAAAAAAACTAACACAGCAAGGTAATCAGCATGCAAACTAAGAAAAAAGTCCCCTACTTTGATCCACTTCTGGAACCATGAAGTTTTACATTTTTATATTTGTGTATATACCATATTTAAACACTTCTTTGTCTTCAAAGAGTTCTCTCTTGGCTAAAACTAGACATTTAACTAGCCTGTCTAATAGCTTCTTGGGTTTGGTTGGATAGTCTTAAATATTATACTTGGTTAATAAGAAATCCATATTTATTTCTCATTTCTCTCAGTCAGAAGTTCTAATAATCATTTTTATATTTTTTTTTTTTTAAATGGTGATCTAAATTTCCTTTTGGATTTTTGCAACTACTGTCTGCTCTTCTCACCAAGATCAGAATATCTGCAAGTGTAGGAACTAGGAAAAACATAGCAAATAAAATAAATTATGAATCAAAAAGAGACATTAAGAGTTTGAAACAAAGAAATCCTTTTAAATACAATTTGGTATATAAAGCTAGAAACATTTTTCATATAAAATGCTCTATTTAAAATTTTTGAATAGGCTAGATTATTTTAAATAACTTTTGTCTAATTTAAACCTCTAAATTCTTGTGAATGAAAAACAAAGAGAGGGTAATAGTAAGATCACCCCGTTTTGTTTAGAAAATAAGTTTTTATTTTGCAGAAGCTGTAATTTAATTGGAATTTTATTTTAAATGCTCAAACTAAAATTCGTGGTTCCATTTTAAATTCAATGATCTTTATCAGTTTAAAATACCATTCTGTATTGTTTTGGTCCTTTGGTGAAAAATTAATCCCAAACATTTCATTTACATAGTCACACAATCCTTGGTATTAATTAGAGTGTATTAAGTAATACACTTTGTGCACTATAGCCCATATATTCCATTTAGCATCAATTTGCAGTCATTCGGTATGTTTATGTTGCAATGTGGCATGACGATTAATGAAGTGGAATGAAGCATTTCTGGGTTACAGGAAATATACAAATGCTAAGTATTGTTACTACATTAATGGAAAAATATTGAACCTCTCACTGTCCCACATTACTTAAAAATTTCCTTATATGTTGAGTCTTTATATCATAAAATAAAGTACCAGTGTAGAAAGCTCTGTGGTTACTAAGAGATTTTACTCTACTTTCAGTTACTAATAAGGGGTATACCACCCCTAATTTGTGAAGCAATAGTGAAAAATAACCTGTAAACCAGGGGGCTAGGACAGTATGAGGTAGGAGAAGTGGCCCTGCAAGAAGAAAGACTCTTCAAAGTTTTCCAAGATGGACAAAAAAGGGATTAATATGCAAGAGAAGAAGAAAATATGGCGAGTGAATGATTTTCAAAGTGGGGAAGAGGACAGCAGTGTTCCCCTCGGGAGAAATAGGGCGGTTCCAGGTGTCACTTTCACTTGCCCATTTCTTGTTTGGGTCTTTAAATTTAGGTAGTTAATTTTTTAAATTTCTTGTATTTTCTAAGTATTAGTCCTCTGCTGAGGAATAGCTGGCAATTTTTCCCCCATTTTATAGGCATCTCTTTACTAATTGATTCCTTTGTTGTGCAGTAGATTTTCAATTTGATGTAATCCCATTTGTTGCTTCTCATTGTTATTTCTAGTGCAGTTGGGTTATGTTTAAAAAATCACTTCCCATATCTACGAATTCAAGTGTTTACCTATTTTGTCTTTCAGTCAGTCCATCGTTTCTGTTTTTTTTTTGTTGTTGTTTTTCTCTGGTACCGGGAACCGAACTCACGACCTTGCGCTTGCCAGGCAGGCGCTTTTGCCGCTGAGCTAAATCCCCAGCCCCCTATCATTTCTGTTTTAATGTTTAGATCTTTTATCCACTTTGATTTCAGTTTAGTGCATGGTAAGAGATGTGGATCACACTTCAGTCTTCTACAAATGGATATCCATTTTTCCCAGCACCACTGCTGAATAGGCTGACTTTCCTCCAACATATGCTTTTGGACCCTTTGTCAAAGTTCAAATAGCTGATTTGTATGGAGATATTTTTGTACCCTCTATTCTGTTCCACAGATTCATGTGTCTGTTTTTGTGCCCACACCATACTGTTTCTATCACTGTTGCTTTTTAGTATAGTTTGAATTCAGGTGATTCTATCTTATAGAAGGAATAGCAATCATTAAGAAATCAAAGAATAACAAATGTTGCCATTGCTTCTGTGAAACAGAAACATTTTCCCTACATTATTGGTGGGAATGCAAACTACTAAAACTATTATGGCTATCAGTATGGACACTGCTTGAAGAAATAAAAGTAAGAACTCCACACAATCCAGCAACTTCCCTTCTATGTACATTCACCAAAGAGCTAAAGACATCATACTTCAGCAACACATGCATGCCAATGCACATAGCATGACAATTCATCATCACTAAATCCTGGAAGCAGCCAATATATCCATCAACTGACAAATGGATAAAAAACAGTCTATCTATAGGTAACAGAATACTACTCAGCTATATAAAAGCTGAACTCAAAACATTTTTAGGAAAATAGATGCACCTGGAAAATATGAGGCTGAGTGAATTAAATTAAGCACACACTTAAATGCCATATACTATCTTTCATTTGGTTAAGGAAAAGTATAAGCACAAAGCAAAAATAAGGATGGCTAGAAGGAAATAAGATGATAGATCTCCCACAAATAAAAAAGGTTCAGGAGACCAAGCTGGAGAGGAAAGGGGGAGGGGGAGGGGAAGTAACAGAGTTAAGATATGCCATGTGCAGAAACCCAGTAACCTCAATGACTGCAAACATTGTGTGTCATAAACGAGCTGAGAATAATAACAACAAGAATGAAAATGGGGAAAGGGATTTACAGGCAGAGGTAAGAGGTAAGTGGGAAAGGGAATTAATGTAAAAAGAGATCAGCTGGATTATGTCCATGTACCCACTCCCCAAGATGAATGTAAATTTCACGCACTGCAAACATGTGCTAATAAAAAAATAAAATAGTATAATACTAAAAGAAAATAATAAAGAGTTCATCAGAAAAAATGTTACGTGTCTGGTGGTCTGAGCAACCGATTTGAAGGTGACAACATGCAATGGAATTACAATGGTGAACTTCTACCATCTTGTCTAGTGAAACTCTCTATTATCTACTGTTTTATTGAAGAATTATTTTCTTATTCCTTATAATGGTTTCAGCAATCTTTCATTCTTATATCTGGTAATCTGAGCAATGTAGTTGAGGATAGCAATATGTAATGTAACAACGACTGCTGATTCATATTATTTTGTCTTGAGACTCTGTATCACTTTGAATGTTTCTGCTTTGATGTATTTATGTTTGTGATACTGGTATGCTGCTACTGTTCTATTTCTTTGTTTGTTTCTCATTTACTACTCTCTTTAAAATAATAAAAAAAGAAAACTTTGGAAAGAAGAGCAATAAATGGGTACAAGTTCTAAAAAAAAATGTAACATAAAAGGAACAAGCAGGAGGGAAACAGAATGTGCAAATCCTACTTTTCTCTATGGACTTCCTTCTTTCCCAGAACTTGTATGATGTCATAAAGGACATTTCATGGCCATGAGGGAAGCATTGAGGACAGTGGGTGGCTGGAAGCCTGATGAACCACAGGCCACTGTGGGTTTGTTTCCAGAGCTCTCAACCAGATCTCTCTGAAGCTGAACTTTACCCTCTAAATTTTGTGAGCTGGTTGACAAGTGACTTATTTCTCCTCTAAATTTCCTTTAGTTAAAAATGAAGTGCTATTGGATATTAATTATTTGATGACTACTGTTTTCAGGCTTTGACCAATTTGAATAAAGGAGTTAATAATTACATGTGATTTTTAAAAATAAAGATAGATACAATGAAATAAATGAAGGTAAAGCATAAAGCTTTTTCAAAAAACAGAAAAATGAGAAATCTGACAAACTATATTGTATGCAGGAAAGTCCTCCCTCCAAAAAAAAAAAAAAAAAAAAAAAACTTAAGCTAAGTACTATATTGTTCTATTTTGAATTGCTGTTCTTTTTAAATTCCACATTTTAAAGGATTAAAGAACATTCTGAATATATTCTTTAAAAAATAAATGATAACTGTAGTGCTGTATGTGTCATCTCATAGCTAAATGAATGAAACATAGTTCCTACTGGTTAATGGCCATATTTAGATGGTAAAATAAACAGGTGCCCAATGGAATGAATGGGATGAATAAGGATCACTGAACCTTCCATACTGAAAATGAATAACAGGTTTGAGATGCAAGAAGCCAGAGAATCAGGAGCTCACATTTATATAAAGAGACTGACAAGAGCAAAAATTACTGCAGGATAATGGGCTTCCTTTGGATCACTTATGAGGTACTGAAGAGTCTTAAAATCATTCATATGACTCACAGCCAGCAGTCTGTGTACAATGACATTCAGAGAAAAACATGAAGCACATCCGATTATAATTCTTATGAAATCAGTGGGATTATCAAGCAACCTGCTTTGGAAATACCCGTCCATGACGAAGGAAGTAAATTACTTCATAAATGAGAATGAAAAAGCACAAAAGAGATGAGGAAAAGCAATCTGATCCTTATTCATATTCAATCTATTGTACAAGAGTTTATTCCTCTCGGTAATTATGGCTCAAGAGACTTTAAATATATTGACTTGATTTTGTGCTTGTTTATATAGTTAGGGCACGAACTTTGGTGCATATACAAAAACCAGAAATCCAGCAAAAAATAAATTCTTTCAGTTTTAATAGCATTGGATTCGTAGCTGTACTACCTTAGACAAGTCAGGTAACCTTTCCGAGCACTGCTTTTGATTTCTGTAAAATGGAGGGCATAGGTTTCATATCCTCTTCTAGTTATTTTTCTCCTTTTATAAAGTGGAACTGTCTGTTCTCAGACTCTGTTTTTAAAAACAAGTGATTTAAAACAAATTAGTACACACCACACAAGACCTACTGATCTGACTCCTTCCTGGTGTCCCAGTCTCCACTTTGACAACATGTCCTTCTCAGCCACGGGTCAACCTCTTCTCTTTATCTGAAAACGCTGAGGACATGGAACTTTGGGCAGCTAGAATGTCACCTTCTAGCCAATCATTTCTCTCTCAGAGCTGGTCTCACGGCCTTCCTTTTCTCTCTCTCACTGCCTAGTCTCAGACATTGCACGTATGTCCCTCAAAAATCAAAAAGTGGAGGGAAATATGTATTTTGAACAATCATTCAAACAGGCTTAAGTGTAAAGAAGGGACATTTATGCTTTGCTATGTGGGGAAAGGGAACAACATAAATGCATTGTAAGTGTCTTTTATTACAGAATTTTAAAACCTAATTTTGGGCATAAGAATAAAAGTAAGCTTTCCTTCAAACTTCTAAGTAAAAGAAAGTATGAGAATAACCAGACGGTAATTAAATTCATTTTCTTCTTTCAAAGCTCTCTTTTTCTTAAGAGAATTGAGATTTAATCAAACTTATTTTGGTAAACGCAATTTATTCTGCTCACGTCACGATCCCCAGAAGATTGCCCTGACACATCTGTAACAGAGGGAAAAATGTTGCAATGACTTCAGTCCTTTACTAGGAATACCTGAGCGCCAATAGTCAAAGATCATTTTGATAAAAATCAACTGAAGACCTTGCCAACACTTCAGAATATGGGTACAGTACTGTGATGGTAACACAGAATCTCCCTGAAAAAGATATGCACATGTGCATATATACAGACTTATAGTTTTGGTTAACAAAAACACACAGCATACAATTTGTTAAAAAGTGATAAAATCCATAATGGTCTATATTATGAAATCTGTACAAGCAGTTGAACTGCATAGAATAGTTTCCTTGGGCTTTGTTGAACTTCTCCATCCTGTATTGTTGTAAATGGCCAGTTTGTTGGTTCAGACCAAAATGTTTGTTTGTATTTTTGTTTATTGAAATAACAGAAGTATATGTTAAAGCTGCACCAGCTCAGTAGTGATGTCAGCATCATCTTTCCTGTTTTGGATAAGGGAATACTGAAAGGATATTTCCTCAATTTTTTGGGTCATCCAACCTTCACCGTACACAAGCAAGTTGATGTGAAGCATGTGAATGATTTTAGGGCTAGTAAGTACCTCTTAAAGGATGCAAACGAAGTCCATTATTTATTTCAATCTAGACAACTAACAGAACAAGCCACCAAAGTCTGACTAGCAGAAGTTGTCAGCTTCCACTGGTGTAAAGTTTTACAACGTGGCCAATTTCAGGCCATCCACGTGATATCACTGAACACCATGTTCTGAAGAAATCTTGTGCAGTCACACAACATTTTGTAGTATTTCTATCACACAGACAAAACAGCTGTAAATCACCTCAAGAGCATGGGTAAGAGTAACATGTTAAATAATTAGGAGATAACTGTTTTAGCGTTTATTGCCTTTTAAAAATGAAGGCTGCATTTAACGACCAATGCACAAAAATACCTGAAGGTCACCAGTTGGCTTTTGTAGCCTACATGAGACAACTCCAGACCATGACTGCCTCCACCCTACCTTCGGTGCATCTCATACAGCAGCAGTTCTAGTCTGAAACAGAAATTTTCATTTGGAGCCAGGGAAAATCTGAATTTGGACTTGGATTAGCTTGTCAGAAATCTTGATCTAGACTACATACTTCTGATGTGATTCTGTTAAGAGCTTTCAATTTATTTTAAGCCTTTTAATGAAACATTGAGAAATTCCTTTGTTTTTCAAAAAAAGAAAAAAGAAAACCTGCCAAAATCTATCTAGTGCAGATAAAGATATGAGGCTTGCTCACTCACTGTGAACTGTAAAGTGTAAAAAATGTTTTCTGGGTAATTTGGTAGAATCGGTTAAGGTTTAAACACTCCATGACCCCAAAATCCTATTTCTAGATATTTACCGTGCAGTAGCAACACATGGTTATTTAGATGTTTTTTAATATTAAAGTTTACTGCCCCATTGATTGTAGTAGCAAAAAACTCAGAACTTAAAGCAACTTTAATAGCAAACAGGGTAGATAAAATTATAGCATATCCACATGACAGAATATCAGGCAGCCATTATAAATAATGGAAGAACTTCACATGCACTTTCTTAGAAATATGCCCAGGGTGCACTGTTAAATGGAAAAACGGATTGAGATCATAGTGACTATGATCTGACTTTTATCCAAAAAAGGGGGAAAGCCCACAAACATATACATGTCTATGGCTTCTGTATGTGTAGAAATACTAAGATAAGCATATGAAAAGTTGACAGGGAAAAATAGTACATAGATGAGGGTTGAGGTGCAGATGTGTTAGTGGAGAAAAGACAGGGGATTGAAGAGGGTTTTGTAGATTTGCTTCCTCAGAAGTAGAGGTATTGTGAGAAAGTAGAGGTTTCTACTTTTCACTATTTTTCTGTACTTCCCAAAAGATCCAAAAACAATGTTCAAGACAGAAGATTCTTTTAATGGGAAAATGTGCAGATATATTGAGACTCCTCCAGTCTTAATGTTTTAACTAATAACTATTACTAAATAAGTTTTTCTTGTCCTACTTCTGGAAATCTCCTTTTCTGAAATCTGCAGTGCTCTGCAGGCCTTAAGTTGTTTTTCTCATAAAGTTTGGCAGGAAAATCTCACCTAAACAGATGTGACACAATTTTTGTGGTTTCAAATCCCTTTTATTACCAATATTGCAACATTCTGTTGTAGGAATATGAGTTAATTTAATTAAGGATGGTGCCCCAGATGCCTGAAGATGAACACACAATACACGCACTTACAGGAATGTCAGAAGTTCTTAATTCCAAACCACATGTGGCTCAAAAATGTTTGCATAAAGGTTTGCGGTCCTCTATCCAAGGAATGTTAGAAAAGTCAGAGGCGGTAGTTATGGTGGGGAGACAGGAGACCTGGCAGGTAGCCTGAGGGCCACCACCTTGGCAGAGAAGAGGGAAGCTAAAAACAATGCTCCCTTCCTAGAACCACGTTCCTGTATCAACTGGGCATGAGGCTTGTGTAGGCAGGGCCACTGGCCCTGGAACAGAGAACCTGGAAGCATGTACACTTCTGAACAGTGCGTGTTGTGGAAGCGGCCTGGGATCATTGGGTTCTGCGCAGACAAAGCAGCCAGAGTGCTAGGAAAATACCATCTCTGTTTCCCTTTCAGTGTAAACACACAATAGCTTTCAGGCATCCTGGGATGGGGAAGAATTAATAACAACTCTTTCCTAGTATTTGCAATTTCAAAGAAGATTCTTAAATGTGGGAAGTAATATAAAATGGTCTGAAATACATGGGTTTGAATGCTCTAATGCACAGTAATACTCCGTGGAGAAGGGATTAGATGCAGCCGTGGTATAGCCCGCTGGAAACCATGCTACAGCAATCTGCTTGTGCAGATTTAGGGAAGACTGCAGAGGCAGCAATGGGGAGTAATCCTTGATTCAGATTCCCACTAACTTTGCAGCCAGGTTTCAGGGAATCAGGAGCACTCCACTCCTTCCCCTGAAGTCAGGATAGTCTGCTTCACACTGCATTTCAAAAAGTTTAAGTGCAGCTGCCCTGCCACTGATCTCTGCATTGTCTTGTTCAGAACTGCATTAGTAAGGGATTTTTCCTGGACTCACAACTTCAAAGCTTTTTCCAATAGCTTCCTGGCAGTAGCCTTGTAAGAGGCAGAAATGTAGCTGGAACCACAGTGGAATTAGAATTCCTCTGAAGTTCTCGGTCTCCCTTCCTAGGGCCATTGTGTTTTCACTCCTACCTTCTCGCTTTACTACTTCATTTGTGGCAAGATACAAACCTCTTGTGTGTGTAGGAATGAGCATGCCTGCACAGATGTATGCCCTGTGTCCAGGAACACCAGTGTCTCTGGAACTAAAAACTAAGCAGAAGGCTCACCTACCTGGACCAGAGCCAGGATTAAATGAAGCAGGAAATCAAGTCTGAAGGTCACCAAGGCCAGGCACTAGTGTTCCCATGACTTTATGCAAAGGGTTTTCCATAAGGGCTTCAAGTCAGTTTTCATCTAAATTTACACACACACACACACACACACCCCAAATGAAACTTAGCTATCTAGATTCCAAATTTAAAGCACCACTTTAGAACATGGAAAAAGGGTGCCTCTATAAGAAATCAATCTGGCCGGGTGTGGTAGTGAATGCCTTAATCCCAGCACTCTAGAGGATGAGGCAGAAGGATTGCTGTAAATTCGAGACCAGCCTGGGCAACAAAGTGAGCTCAAGGCCAGCCTGAACTGCATAGTGAGACCCTGTCTCAAAAAGACAAA
>NW_004955418.1:11043207-11108558 GCF_000276665.1 Chinchilla lanigera
AAAAAAAAAAAAAAAATCAATCTGGCAACTTAAAACATATTTTAAATGAGGTGTGATCTTGCCTGCTTTTCAGGTCTCTCCCTCACTATACTCACCTTGTCCTGGATCACATTATTAGAGTCACTAATCTATCTGTATTTATCCACATTGAATAGGGAGCTACAGAAAGGTAGACTTTTGTTCTTTTCAATCAAAGCTTCATGCAATGCATTGTTTGAACTAAAATGGTTGAATTGCTAGAGAAAATACAGAAAAGTAGGTAGAAGGAGGCTATAAGCCTGGAAACTCGTAAGAACTCTGTGTAGTTTTAGAAATTTTAAAGAAATCATATAGCACAATAGTCGACATTCAGTGTGATATCCCAGAATTAAGAAGGAAAAAGATATAGAAGTAAGGAAGATTTTCGAGCTAACATTTATTGTCACTGCTCTGTGTTAGGCTCAGTTTAAGAGATTTACCATATACATCTAACTCAGTTTCATAGGACACATAATGTATTCGAGGAAAGGCTTCCATCCAAAATGTTTAAAACACGTAATACATAAAGGGCTACAACCTTAGCTTTCTGGAAAGTATAGTTATTGAAAATGATCATTTCATAAAGGTCTTAACTGAAATATTATGATCTGATTTTACTAATATAACCCTAGAAATTTGGAAACTAAAATTGTTAGAGTTCACATCAAGGAGAGCTGAAAATAGGACCTCCAGGTTTGATTCATTTAATTTAGACTGTAAGTATTAAACACCTACTCTAAGGAAAGTGAATAGTTTGGCTACACTCCCGGGAACATGCAAAAATGTATAAAAGGCAGGTGTACCTTGAGAGTTGTGACAAAGGTGTGGAAGCAAGGCCTGAATGTGTGTGTGTGTGGTGTTGATAATGTGTGCCAGTCTTCCTGTATGCACCAAGAGCTTAATGTCAGTAGGTGGATAATAGTCTGGAAATTCTGCCAATCCAAAGACAATACACTTAGGAAGGGATCTTGACCTCCATTTTGAAGAATATCCATTCCAACGCCAACTGGTGAGTACGTGGAGTTTCTAATTTGAGAAATGAGTTATTGTTGGGGACCAGCAAGCCAATGCCAGAAAGAAATAAGAAGGCAGTTTTTCTTAAAATCCCCTGGGCCAAAATACGTAGGAAAAAAAAATCCAGCAACATTTTGTAAAATCTCAGCAGAATTTTGTCTTTAGACCAAGACTACTGAAAAAAATTGGACTGAAAAAAAGTATGTGGGAAGAGAACCAGGTGAAATCCTCAGTTTGCACTGTTGTAATTTCCTTAAGGGTATGGACTTGGTCTCTGCCCTTTACTAGGAGTTGCAAAGACTACTGAGCGGAACAGGAAACGCTGCATAACTAGGCAAGTTTGCTGGTCATGTAACGGACATGAACACAGCTCTGTGTCTAAACATAACAAGAAAGTACAGCATTCTTGAAGAGCAAACATCTACTGTAAGGAAAGTGAATATTTTGGCTACACATCCTCTTTATAACACAGGCCACTATGAGAAAAGGTTGTATAGGGGAATTTAATGTTTATGAGAGCTATAATGATAACAGATACTGCTTATTGAGTACGTACTAGGTATCTTTGTAAGAGCCATGATTCTCTTACCTCCTTTTTCAATAGATTAGGAAGGTAAAGAGAGGTTTAGAAACTGGATGAGGGTAACAAAACAAGCGCAAGCCGCTACCGGCTGCCTGGATTCAGGAGTGTGGTTACCAAACCTTGTATCACTCTATCACTGATGTGGGACTTTCATTTCTAGTTACACTGTACTCCATTTTGCATGCAATGTTAACTAGTAAAAATATTAAGAGGTCCACGTTTAAGAAAGAAATCATCGTAGCTTTCCCAAGCCCTTATCCTAGCTCCCTCAGGCTACCTACAGCTCACATCCTTTCTTCTCAGCCTCATAGCTTTTCCATGAGCTCGGGGACAGGACTGAATGTCCTTTTATTTTTTATTTTTATTTTTTTGAATGTCCTTTTAAAGTGAGAACCCAATGAGAATACTTGCTGGAGAAAGAGCACTCTGAGTGCCTCTGGGATCAAATATGATCAGCGATCTTTGTGGTCCGGTTCCCCCCTTTCATCTCTCTTCTTGTAACTCTTCTCTCTGCATCTCACGCTCTAGTAAGGCCAAAAGACCGAGTTCTTTGTGGCTAGGAGGCTGTTTCACTCCCATTTGAATGCATATGCTTTTTACCATTGTTTGGAACATGACTCCCCTCTCGCCCCTGCCTAACTGGGAGTTGATCATCTATGGAAACTTGGCTCTGGTTTCTGCCTTTAAGAACCTGTTCCCAGATCACACGCTCCCTCTTTCTAGGCAGACCTGTGAGCTTCTGCCTCTCCTGGGCTGCAGCCTGTTAGGCACTCCTATTACTGGTTGTGAACGCTCTGCATTCTGCTTTTGTGCTTGTCACTCCCACTAGAATACAGTAAACTCTGGCAGCCAAAAAGATCTGTATAGGCCCAACAATATGAGTGACGTAGCACTGGGGAAGGCTGACTCTTTTTAAATGATGCTTTTTACAGCCCCACATTCTTTGCAATTTCCAAAACAAACAAATGCAACAAAACAAGCAGTCCATGCAGTCCCACAGAGCTCACAGCCAATCTTTTCTTCCTGACAGAGATCGCAGTCCAAGACAGACCCCACTGGCTTAAGGTCATGCTTTGTCTGATACTCAATCACACCCTACAACTTTGAGAGGATATTTTACTTTCATTGCTGCTGGATTATTCAAGAAAATTACTAAGTTTCTCAATGCCCTAAAACCTTCCTCTGTGGAAAAATGCTCATTCCTTCAGCCAAACATCTCCCTACTTTCCTGTAGAACACAGTAATTTCCTTTCACTATTACTTGCTTCTGATTTATAATACATATACATAAAAATAACATCAACAGTTCTTAAATTATCAAGTTCAAATCTTCACTGACACTGGTTCCAAAACCAATGATAACACTATACATGTATGTGTGTGTGTTTGTGTGTGCATGTGTATAAATATATATTAAGTTCTACATATGTATGGTATGTGCATATTTAAGCCATTCTTAATAATCAGAAGATACGATAATACTATTTCCCACTTCTAGGTATATCTGGAGACAAATATAAGATTACAATGTGCAACCTGTTTAAAGTATAAATTTCTCCTATAATAAATCAGGTCTGTAAAGACCTACATGAACTCTTTTTGTGGCCATGATGCTGTGAGTGGAAGTGGTGTATAATAAACAGCAGATACTAAAAGAGTTAACAAGGTGCGTCTGTTTGTGGAATTTAAAAATGTAATTATAAAGACAATGTTACCACATTTGCCAGGAAAAACACCATACAGTCCTATCTTTCTTGCTTATTAGCTGGTTCTATATTTTCCTCTGTTCTTACAACCCTATTAAATATCCAAGGATATATATCTATATCTATATATATCTATATCTATATCTATATATCTGGCGTGTGCATATTTATATATAGATAGCATATATATAAGCATATATACATATGGTTTTATTGTTCATTATTTCTGTTATTATACCACATATTTATCTTGTCTTCTGTTAAAGGGCATTTGTTAACCCACTGGTTTTTCGTAATAATAGTTAATGGTACATAAATTGTATAGCTTAAGAGAAAAGATAATAGTTAATGATGCATAATGAATTACATAAGCCAGATTTTTTCTTAATATTTTATTATATATAATAAGGCCTATGGATTTTAATACTAGCAAACTTTCTATCTTATATATTACTTGTTTTAGTGTTCTCAAAAGAGACAAGGAAAGTCAGTATATAAAATTTTGCATCTCATAATAAAAATAACTGTGTTTATATACTAAAATATTTGTACTTTATTGCTGTGAAACACAAATTGTAAAACAAAATTACCTCATCAGTAGGAAATCAAATTGCTACAGCCATATGCTTTCTAACATCGCCTGTTTTGGTGCAAGGAATTGAACTCAGGACGTTGTGCTTGCCAGGCAGGCACTGTGCTACTGAGTTACATCCCCAGGCAGTAATATGTTTTCTAAATACTAGTACATAGCATCCATTTTCTCCAAGGTATCAACACAGCATCTATCAAGAATTCTACAAAACTATAAAAAATTAGGTTGAAAAGAAGCTCAGGGTTTTATAGAGGGATAAAGGTTAGGGCTTGGAAAAGCATGCATGCATATATAAAGAGCTGATTTAGTTGTTCTGTTCAGAGAAGGCCTTCTGGCATTTTGAAAATATATTATAGCTTGGTCAGTGCTTTGGAATCATTAGTCTTATAATCCTGACTGTTCCTCTGATACAACATGCTGAGCTTTTAGAGCAGATAATTTCTGTTTTCTTCCTCAGATGCAAACATTAGTTATTTCTTTGTTTCAGCAAAACCTTGTCTTAGCACTACAGAGAGTTAATGACTCTAGACAGGTTTCATTCCAAAAATGGAAACTTATTTGGGTATAAATCAAAATATACTTTTAATATGAAAACAAATTTATTTAGAAGTTAAGTTCTTAGGCTGGTCCATACCGACTTGGTTAACTGATAGTATATCTGACCACAGCATTGATTACAATTTCTCTGTTATATAGATTTATTCTTTTCAACAGTTGTTCATAGGAAGACTGCATTCACTGTCCCAGTGCTGAGGCTCCCTGGACCCTCCCAACCTGGGCTCTCTCAGGCAGGAACCCAGGGTATTTTCACAGGCACACACAGACATCTACTTCTTGACTTCCTCGACAGATGGAAATGCAATGTGTTTGGAGAAAGAAAGGTAAAAGGTTTGCCAGCAGAAATATGATGTTAAGTTAGAGAATTTGGGAGAGATTATGCAAGTCAGCAAGACACAGTAAAAAAGCCAAGCCAGACAGGAGTCTGCTTCATATTTATTCATGAACAAAAGAGTGTGGATCCCAAATGTGGTTAGAACTTGGCTAAATGCAGTGAAGGAACAGCAAGCCCACTCTCAGCTGCCTTGGGAACAGTGCCTGTTCTTCATGTTAATAACAAAAAAGTGGCATTTAAATGGAATGATAATCACAGAAGAGCAACAGGTGTCTAGGAGGACTTAGCAGCATCTGCTGGTGGGTGGGGTCTGGCGGCAGCAGTGCAGAGAACTATGGATGAGTTCCTGACGTGGCAGGAGTGGGTTATACGTAAGACCTGTGAGCCTGAGTGTGTGAGAACCTCCCTGGCACTGCAGCACCTGCAGATCCCCCATGACTCACTCCTGGTCACATAAATAAGCTGCCATTCCCTTTCTACGCTTGCTAGCCCTGGCACTGGAATGAGAAGCAAGCACAGGCAGATAAGACAACACACTGGAGAGTAAAGAGAAAAAGTACAGGTGGATGCACGCTGGCAGAGAAGTAACTTCTGAAATAGAAGTCATTCCTTCCATGGTTTCAAATTACAGTAAACGCCTGAGAGGGCACAGGATACGGAGAATTCTTCATTTTATTATTAGTTCACGTGGATAAGAGTACCCTTATTTTATCCGGGGGGGTTCATGACAAGAAAATTTTTGAGGTCATTTTTTTATTAGTGAATGTTTGCAGTTCATACTATTTCCGTTTCTTATGTGGAGTTGGCCCATGTGTGTAACACTTCTGAAATTCTTTTTTCATCCCTTTACCATCCTCTCTGTCTCCTGCCCTCATCTCTTGATCTGCTTTCCCTGAGACAAAGATCTATCTCCCTGTTTCCTATTGTATATCTTTTATTTAGCTCTTACATTATTTATACTTTGGGTTTCTCATAGAAGTGAAATAGTGAGTTATTTAAGCTTGTGTGTCTGATTTATTTCATGTAACATTATGCTCTCGAGATGCATTCATTTTTAAACAATATAGAGGTGAAAGTTATGCCTAGTACCAACATTTCAAAACTTACCTCTAAAAGCACTAATATCGCCATAATGCACCTGCAAAACAAAATATTTACTTCCAGTCTCTCCTCCAACTCTGAATCCAACACCTAAAAATTTACCAAAAAGGATCAATTAATATTTTAGAAATGGAAGTCTTCAAGTGGAGCTTGGATTACTAATCTATAAAATCCAAAGTGAAATAAACTAGGATATAACATAAAATTATGCTATATAAAAACAAAGTAGACATTGAGCAACATTTCTACTATCATGTGTCATTCCTTCTCAAAGCTCTGTGGAACTGTGTTTACAGTTCCTATTTCAGAACCAGAGTAGTCACTTACTTATACTTTAACAGGACAATTTTCTCATTTGGAAAGAAGGGGAACAAAATGGAACAGAATTCTGTCTTTGTTGATCATTTAACAGACCACATAAGCCATTTTTTCATTGTTTTTATGTATACTCATATTCATTTTTATTTTCAGATCAAATACAGGAAATAGACACCCTAAGAGCATCTCAGGGGAATTACACTTCTTCTCATGTGAAAACAAGTATCTACAAAGATGTCATCAAAGCAGCTCAGTCACCAACTGAATTCCTAAGTCCAGCATGCCAAGTGAACGTTTGGAATCCAAAAGCTTTGTGATAGACAGTGAGTTTGCTAATGAGCTTTTAAAAAAATCTACAGAAAAAACACAGGCAGAGAAAAGTTTTATTCTATCTGCTCTAAAAGTGTCAACTAATGCTTTACAGGCCTCCGCATTAGTGTTCAAACTTGTTTAGAAGTGGCTGCATAGCACACTAAGGAGAGTGTGAAGCAGTGCACGACAGCTATCAGCTAGGGGTTCCGGCACGACTCAGAAAGGCGAGATGGACACATGGCTCAAGAGCCCATCCCCGAGCCGTGGCAGATTCATTCTGCAACAGAACCACAGACTCCCTTTGATATTATGAAACATGCAGGTAATAGAGGCTGGTAATTCACTCTCACGCTGGAATCCATCAGCAGCTCAGAAGCGAAGTCAGAAATCCAGCTGAGGTTTGGCATCGCATTAAATACCTAGGTTCCAGGACTATTAAAAGGAAAAAAAATCTCTGTTTGCTGAAACAGCAATTTATTTAATTCCTAGCTCTCTTGGCTCATGAAATGCTGCTGCTGTCAAGAGCCACTGCGCCTTAGGCCAAAGGTGGCTTGAGGTATACTTGGTTATTTTGTAATTCAATCTATAAACTGTTACCAGGGCAAACTACGTACCAAAGAGAAGCAGAGAAAATGTACCTCAATGAAACCTTTCAACACGAGTAGGCCATGCAAGTACTTTTGGTGTGCTACTGCACTACAGAACAGTCAACAACTGCTAGAAAGTGCATTTTAGAAAGTGCTCTGGAGCGAAATGAAGCAGATTAACATAAGAATATCAAGAAGTCTCTGGTGTACCTTTGGGGAGCCGGGTTGGGGGAGCATTTCTGGCCCAGGCGTACAGAATATTGGCTTTATCTGTACAGGTTCCTTCATCACAAAACCTGAAAAAAATAGTTAAAATAATATTCAAGTTGTGAAATTCATAAATCATTTTACACTAGGGGAGGCATTTAAAAGTAAAGCACATTGTACATCATGATACATTAAGATCCTAATGAAACATTTTCTATATGAAAAAAGCACCCACAAAAGGAGAGAAGTTATTTTTAGTTTGTTTGACCACTGCTTTGCGTGAAACAGTCCTGCGTGTTGGATGAATATTTTATACTTCTATATGTTCAAGTGTGGAACATAGACTATGCAATCAGGCAGAAAAGAGACTAATGCGGTGGGAATCTAGAAACAAACTAAAAGAAATCTAATCCCCATCCCCCCACTGTACCCCCGGGGTCAGTGTTGTTATCAAAAAATCTTTGGCCAGAGAAATAAATAATAACTTCAGTCGGGCAAGTAATCCAAGTGCACCCCACGTAAGGGACTCCTGGCTTTGCATATATTACTGTAGAGTGTGAATACTGGCTGTGCCATTTATAAGTTATTTCTTTTTGTGCAAGTCAGATAATCTTTCTGAGCCTTAGTTTTCTCTTGTGTAAAGCAGGGATAATTACACTTACCTCACAAGTTATTCTGTAAACCAAATAAGATATAAGTGAAAGCTATTTTATAAACCTCAAAGCACTGTACCAGGGTACTACATTATTTAATAAAACGTTTGTGTTATCTAAAGATTCACTATTGAGGAGAGGGTTGCATCATGAGAAGAACATCTAGACAGACCAGTGTTTCTGGAGTTCCATTTCTGTGATTTTTTTTTTAGTGTGTTTCAAAGCCCTTGAAGGGCTGACGTCTGCGAGAACACCTCTCTGAGGGGTTATGGTGTTGATGATGGTGGTGATGATGTATTTAAGGTATGCAGGATGGTCACTGGGACATCTGGTAGCCCAAGTTCAATAAATGGTAAGTTATCTGACTCCAAATCACATATGTTTTTCTAATGGCACTAGAGCTCTAAATTTTGTTCTGTTATAGAATTTAATTAGCTCAAAACATTGTTAGATTATATTTTTATGTTGCTTTTACACTGTTTATGCTTGAGAAAATTGGGGTTAAGTAAGGTTAAATGCAGGAAATTAGGCAGATAAATGTTTGAAGACTACTCAGCATACGGATAAATACAGCTACCTGGGCAGAAGCTAGCTCCTATAAGAAAAACGTGCACTGCCCCTGACCTGGAAAAGAAGGGAAAGCAGAATGTGGTGGCTTTGTAGATACATTAGAAACTGAGGCTAGAAATCTGAGAAACCCTTAAGATGCGGACATGAAAACCACTAGTAAGTTCCTTCATATTCATAGGCAGGGACTCCTACTGTGTGTCCGTATTATAGACAGAAGATGGCTGGGGAGAACTGTGTTACTTGTCTGAATTAAGAGGTGAGGGACCTGGAGCTATATGTATGTCCCAAAAAGGTTACACTTAGCAAATGTTTTTTTCTTCCTCCTATAAGTCAGGCTGCAATAAAGAGACTGTGTAATGTGTAATGTAAAACACATCAGCTTGTGGTTTCTTACTGTTCACTGTCAAGTACAATATACTTATGATGAAGGATTATTACCATGTGATAAGTGTGCTTTGGAATGGATGTCTGTAACATCTTCATGCCAGGTGTATTAAAAGGCTTACTATGTTGGACAGCGTCCAAAAGCGAAGGGTTTTTTCTTTCTTTCTGAGCCTCCTGCTATAATCATTCAAGAAATGAGATTGTCAGATGTGATGAACTTTGTATCTCGCTGCTGTGAGCTACTAAAATTTAAAGATCTGGGTGGCAATTTTCATAGCTTTCAACAAAGTCCATAAATATACAAATGCCTAACATCAATGTGATGACAGTCTTAGATTAAACAAGATAAATGTTTCATCTGATATGGAAGGTCATTTTCAGTGTATGACTAGCAGGAACCAGATTGAAATATAACATAAAAAACTGGTTTTGTAATGTTTCTGAGTTATATAGTTGATTATGTCACTTTCTTGCTCAAAATCTTTCAAATGCTTCCCAAAATAACATTAAAATAAATATTACAGTGTAACACATGAGGCTTTTTATGAGCTGGGACCTTGTTATTTCTTCAGACAAAGCCTGTGTAGTCATGCCAACTTGCTACCAATTTCTATTATTGCTTCTCTGCTCTTCCCTTTGCCTGGAATACCCCATTCTAGCTCTCTGCCTAAAAAATTTGATTAAATTTCTCCTTCAAGATTCACTTCCAGTTTTTTCTCCTCAAGGAAATGTTCTTTAGTCCATTATATCCAATCTCCATTCCTCTCAATTGTACTACTTGTGCTAAGTATCAACTTAGTTATCTGTCTCTCCAGCCAGACTGTGAGTACCCTGAGATTTGGGTCAGGCCTTCCATCCAGTATTACTGGCACCTGCAGGCTTGCCTGGCATTTAGTAAACATTTGGTAAATATGTGAGGATGTTTGCTTCTATGTCAGTTTTAAACTTTTCATATGCAGCCTCTTAATGGAATTAACTGAAATTGTATTCCACTGTCACATATAAAAAAAGAATTTTAAAAAAATTTTAGATTAAATACTTTGAAATATAACCTTAACTACACTTGAGTTAATATCTGCCTGGTATTTTGTACAAACCAGATTATACTCATTCTCATCAGAACACTGAAAAAGTCTTACACTTTAAAGCTGAATAAGCTCAGAGAATTTAAGTAGCTTCAGAAGTCACACAGCCAAATTGCAATTCACAGCTCTGGTTACCATAATCCCTTCCACCTAAATTCATGTTGTTGATTTATGGGCAAAGAATATTGATATGAAGATAAGCTTTGGTTGATATTATCATCTCTGAACTAAATTTCAATTTGCACATGAAATTCTAAAATCAAATTTTAGATGAAATAAGTTGTTCTGATGTATTTACAGAGAAAATGATTTTATATTTTATCCTTTTATCAAGGCTGATAAAATGAGAGCTTCAAAACCAAGCCTTGTTTTATGGTTTTTGAAGAAAGTCTTAAGCTCAAGATGGAGTAAAGAATGACTCCCTGGAGGACATGGAGATATTGAAAGCAATCCTGAAACTTAATGGGTGAGAAGAGTGAGTGAAAAATACTAGGCCAATAGAAACTGATTCCTTAATGGCTCACACAGCTCAGCAGCAAAGACCATTTAGATAAAGCCCTGTATCTCTTCATTTTCTCATTTCCATTTCTCATTTTAAATGAAAATGGCACCACATTTTCCCACAAAAATTTTTTTTGTGGGAAAGACATGTCGTGTATTTTGGCATTCCAAAGAGAGTCCTGCAGAAATAGAGGGATCGTTACTGTTCTTACTAGGAAGAAGAATCCCAAGGATAGGAATCAATGCAGCCCTTGATCAATGGCTGTTGTAATTTCAGGCCTCATCAATCAGGTTTCTTAGTCTTACCATTCTATCAGCTTTTCCTAAAGGGTTCTCCAGATTAAGCCAATTAAATTGTGGAAAGATTCATAACTTCCTTATGGTTTCTCAGTATGTACAGTAGAAAAAACAAGAATCAATATTTGCAAGTAAGACAATTCTAGATTCTTGGATCTTTCCTACAGAACCCTTTTCACCTCTAATCCACAGGGGAACCACTTGGATGGCATGAATATTTTCTGACTGTGCGAAGCTCTGAAAAGTGCTAGCCTGTCATTTTACATTATCCAAATAAACTATGATTGACTGGTAAAGTACTCTCTGGTTGTATCGGATAAAAGCTATTTAAAAATCCCAGGTTACTCAGGGAAGATCAGAACTAGTACCTCAGTGCTCCTTTTGCTTAAATAAACAACTGGAATTGGCGTGCCCTCTAGTTAAGTCTGTATGAGTTTAAACGCTCATTTTAATGCATTAGGTATCCAACAGAACCACAGGCAGGAAAATTAACCTACAATTAGAAAGTTTCTTGGAAAAACACAACATAAAATCAATGGCATAGGTAGAGTGGGCAAAATTATACTTGGCATGAGTTAAGTATTTGCATGTCATTAATGGCTGTATAAATCTGTAGAATATTTTTCCCAATTCAGATAATCCCATATGAACATCAGTGCAATGGGTATGGATTAACATAGTAATTAGAAGGATACTTAATTAGAAATCTAAATGAGAATGGTGATTAAGAAGTACCAGCCTGATAAATAGCACCACAGGAACTACCCCCTAAACTTCTTCACCCCAATGAGATCAGAAAAGCAATAAAATCCAGAAGAGCAGAAAGTATAAAGCACAAATCCTCAGTGACTAAGAAAGTGCCTAGCACATAATGGATGTTTCATAAATACTTTATAAATAATTAAATAAGGATAATAATTACCACTTCTATGTGCTGGGCTCTACACAAAGCACATTATTTATGTCACTTCATTTACTTTTCATCATGGCCCATGAAGAAAAGATTAGTAGCCCAATTTTATAGGTGCCCAATTTTACAGGTGAGGAAGTAGACCAATTTAGGCTAAATGATTTCATTGCAGCTACCAAAAGTAAAGCTGAGATTTGAACCCAATATGCTCTGATTTCAATGTTTTAGCTCTACACTAAATACAACACTGCTATAGTATTGCAACTCTGTCTCACAAAATGCTAGACCTATGAAGAAATTTAATAAAATCCAAAATTATGTAGTGTTTGTTTCTCCTGAAACTGTCAAAACAATTACAACCATGAGGCCTTATTTTATTGAAGTTGACACTAGTCTACCAAGACTTGGGCAGCTGCTAAGGAGCTCTCTGTAAACCTCTAATCCAATAACTTAAGAATTATTGGCTAAGGAAGGAATACAATCATTGGTGACTAGACATTAGAAGAAGATAACTGTATTTTAATGAACTGATCCATTATGTGACCCCAATGTTATGGTTTATGTCTGGGTGTCCCCCCAAAGCCACATGCAGTTTAGAGCTTACCATTGATTCATGGGTGTGAGTGCTACACCTGCCCTGGGGTGAATAGTTTGCATATGTAAGGGAGAGAAAAGAGTGTACTGGCCACCACTCCTCCCCTTTTGCTCTTGCTGCTTTTGCTATCTTCCACCACCATGAAGGGTTGCCTTCTGCCATGTGTCGATCTGCCTTGGAGCCAGCCGAGTATGGACTGAAACCTCCACAGACTGTGAGCAAAATAAACCTTTCCTTCCTTAATTCTGGGTGTCAGGTATTTTGTCTCAGCAACGAGAGAAAAGTAACCAAGACACCCAATATAAAATGTAATACAACTCTGTTACAATATACAGGTGAAACAGCAAATGAATATGACTAATTTTTAGCTGGCAGAAATGTATATCTCAACTTTGCTACTGTACTTAAAGACACAGTTTATAGTGCTTAACACAAAGGACAGTGTAGATTTTTAAAAGAGCATTATGTTTTTATTTACTCTGAGAAGAAGGTTATGTGTCTCTAACTTTCAAAATTTCCTATGGCAGAAGAAACAAAGAGAGGAGTGCAGAAGGTGTAAACTAAACTGGTTTAGTGATTCTTGCTATAGTTACAGATGACAGGTAACGACATATGGAAAGGACACATATACAAATATCATCCTTAATCAAAGAACCACCATCATCACGACAGAGATAACAAAGCTATAGCCTTATCTGGAAAATAACATCATTAAAAAGGTCTCTTCAACGAGTAGCCACACAGGGTGCCTCCCAATACAGGCCTCACAATATATATCTAGCTATTTTTCCCTTTCCCCTCATCAGCATCTGTAACCCCGTGGAGACACTGGCATTTAAAAGGACACAGCAGGTGGCTAATAAATAGTAGCAGTTGAAAGGGATTCAAGCTAAAGCTTCCTAGGTTGGTAAAGCACTGCTGCTTTAGCTTGAGACTGATTCCAAGGTAGAACAGCTGGAAATAGCCTCATTTAACCAGCTGGGACTCCGCTTCTCAGAAAACATCAACCAATCTGGAGAGACCATCTTTGACTTGTAAAAGATGAGGTGCTTATAAGCGTCGTCAGAAATAGTTTGAAAACTCAAATATTAATTACAAGAACTAAAAATAACTTTAGCTGTGCATAGAAAAATCACATCAAACTACAAAGCTGGACACATAAAAGGTCCAGCCATCTTAACTTATGTGTGTGATTGTATTGTGTGATTGTACATGTGATTTTGTATGTGTGTGATTTTTTTAAGTGTACATCCCTGTCTTCTTGTCTTCGTAGCATTCTTTTATTTTAACTGATACCACAAAGCATAAATTGCACATATTAACTGGGTGCCATGTAACGTTCAATCCATAATATGTTACATAATGTTTAAATTGGGTTCAACATATTTATGCCCTCAAGCATTTATTTCTTTGCAGTGAAAGCATTCAAAACTCCTTGCCTTTGGAAACACAAAGTACTGTACAAATAGTTATCTATGGCCATCACACTCTGTACCCCAAATCACACTTTATTTTGCACAAAAAATTTGCAACTTACCATCGTACTCTGTATTAATCCCTACACACTTTAAAATACACAATATGTATTTTTGAAAAAGAAAGCACCTCAAGACTACTCCAAGTGTCCAAACCATTTATATGAACAAAAATCATAATATTCAAAGCACAAAACTCTCAATAGCTAACCAATTATCATTTAAAAATTGTTAGAGTTAAAAAAAGCATTCACAGAATAGACAAATACGGAATCTGAAAAATTTCCAAGATCTTCAAAAACTCACAACTTTTTAGTGGAGAGGTTTCAACTTAAGTTACCTTGTTTTCAGCACCTCCATATCCTTACCTTCCCTAAAAAGCCCAAAGAGGGTTTAGGAAGTGATACAATGGTAAAGCACTTCCTAAGCCTTGAATTTGATCATTAGACCACCAAAAATATTATCTGTTCGCTCAAGATTCCTATTTAGCCAACAGATCTGAAGGACTTAAAACTGCTATGCTTTGCATTGACCGCAAGCACAAATAAAGCCCAGCAAATCATGTTATTGCTATACTTGCTCTAATCTTGGTGCTATTACTCTCTGCTGGTCCCTGATGTGGTTAATTGTCTCCGTCTTAAAATGCCTGAGAAGGAAGTTATTAGGGTTACATGTGACAGGTACCGTGGCCTTCCTTACACGGGTCAGCAGAGCCGCTGCTTTTCCATCAGTTGGTCCTTATTTGCATCCTCCAGAGGTGGGTTAATTTGGAACTGAGCATCAGCCCCACTCTAACTATAAAGAGACCACCCTACAGTATATTAAAAGGTTCACATCAATATATGCAATTTAAATGCGCATGCATATAATTAACTAGACACATTACCAGTGTGAGCTGCTAATTTGGAAAGAGATACAAAAGACTGGAATGTGCACCGAGAAAAAAACTGTAAAATTAAAATGACTGCATAATGAAAACTGCTTCATGCTGTGTCTACCATCTCCATGTAAACTTAATATAACTGTAAATATATTTTAATGAACAGTAGAAAGAGGCAATTACAGAGAGCAACGGAGGGCAGCCCAACAGTGAAACATCATCAGAATAGCTCTTTGCCTTCGTATTAAAAGTGCTGCCTGAAGACAGAGGATGAATTATAACTTCATAATTTCAAGGGAAAAATGTTTTCTATATTAAAGATATATACCTATTTGCCAGCCTGCTGGGAATGAAAAGAGAACACGCAAGTGAAACAAGGGGAATCCGAACTAGCAAACAGAAGAGAGAGAAAATCCCAGCTTGACATTTTGGTGTTAAAATATCTTATTAGTTTCTTCTTCATTTGTTAAAACAGCTTGGCATTCCTCCAAGAGTTCCCCAGAGTGTGAATGAGTTCTCGATATTCTTACACATCAAAAAATCATCATAGGTATCCTATCCCAAAATATATGTGAAAATTTGGGAGTCTTCATTTAAACGCTATCCATATCTTGGAACAAGTGAAGAATAGCAACTGTAAAATGAATGTGACAAATTCCATGACTCAAAAATTTTAGAAAAAATGCAAGATTTTGGACACTGATGAATTTTTGTTATTAGTACCACAGTTCAGGTGGGAGGAAAGGAAGCTAAACTGTTGGAAAACATCTACTGAATATCTCCAGGGTCGAACCTGTGAGTCACTTGGGGTGGAGGGTGAAGGATGTTTTTGTGAAGCAATGTGGAAGTTCAGCCCATAGAATATTCCATGAGCTCTAATTCTAAGAGAGGCATGGATTTTGCCCCACATTGGAGGATAAATTGTCTACACGATCTTGAAAGGGAAATAAGCGTGGGTAGTAAAGCCAGAGGCACTAGAAAGGTTTGCTTAACGCATGTGTCCTAGTTTGCATGTTGAACAATCCTACTTTTACTTTCGGAAGTTGAATGAAGATGTCAGTTAAAAGAAGATGAATAACAGCATCAATTATTGTCCTTGCTTTATGGTTCTAAAGCCAGTTAGTACCAATTTATAAATTAAATAGGAAGGCCACCGGGCAGATATTTTAAATTCCACTTACAATGGGGGTAGAGTTACTCAAAATTCTAATTACTCAATAATACAACTGACTGGCAAAACCCAGAGGGCCATTCGCTTGGGCCGAGTAAATTACTGTACACATCTTTACGTAATAGTTACAATAATTTTCAAGTGGACTCAGCATTTCTATGCATTATATATTTACAACATCATGGAGTTTTTGAGCGGAGACAGATTTTACAAATAACCTAGGATAAATACTTCACTAAAATGCAGAAACCGACTCCAGCCCATCTGAGTTAAATGATCGGTCCAGGGAATCTATCCAGCCAGCTTACTGTTTTCATTCTTCTATGATGCCTTTCAAGTAATAATTTTAGAAAAATAATATTTATGGAGTAATTACATCATAATCTCTGTTTTCATTTTCATATTTGTTTTCTTTGATCTAGTTTCACCTCAACTCGGTAGTATTTTGGTCAACATATTTTATAGATGTAATTTTAAAATAGTAAACTTAAGAAAACTAATAAATATTTTAAAAGGGCCAAAGTGATGCGTTTCCTTGGGTATTTCATGAACATGAGAACTGTGAAGTAGGTGTCATTCATTTTATATAATTTTTCTTAGCAATTAGATCCGTAGTAGCACTTAAGTGCTGTTATATTGTCACACTCATTGCCTGCAACTGAAGTGAAGCTAAAATAAATTTTGAAAGCATCCATCCCTCCTATTTTTGATACATCTGATTCAAAGGTAAATACTGTTAATTTCAAAAGAAATATTCTTAAAGCATAAACAAAAATGTGATTTTCTGAATAAGATTCACAAAAGCTTGCCACAGAGTAATCTTTTAATCCTAGAATTCTATGTACAAAAATTTACTGAAAAGCAAACACTGGAATGTTGATACCCCAGGGTGTTAACTGTGATTTGCTGGCTCTATTTTCATATAAACCTAGTCGTGTGAGTTTGGTTCCTATATGATATGCTCCATTCATTAAATAACCTAAGCATATTAACAAATGCTTTGATAGTACTTGGTCCATGGAGATTTGCACTAATTGCCTTGTGCTTTTAACAGTGCCAAATACATGGTACAATTGTTTATAATAAAAATGGCGAGAAAGCAGTTGGCACTGCTTGCCTCCCATCAGATTAATGAATATTAGGATGCCCAGAGAAAGCTCTATCAGTCTACATGGTTATGTAGAGACCAGGCATCAAAACAGGTCCCTTCTCAGAGCAAAGAAAAGCACTCTGGTTATTCTGGACTGTAAAATATGTAATAGTGATTCTTAGTATCTGTGAACAATAAAGATTAAAATGCAGAGCTATTTTCAGAGTCCCCTGATCTTCAAGAATCCCAAAAGACAAAATGAAAGGGAAGATTTCAAGCTACACTTGTGGTGTAAATTTCTAGGGGTAGAAAACATATTTAATTCTAGAACCTCTCATAGCATCTACTAACACTCTGGCCTATGAGAGGCACTTAATAGAGGCCTACTGGTTGCTCATGACATGATATTAATACTCACCAGGACTGTTAGAAAAGAAGGGGACCAGAGAGAGAATGTGGGAAGGAAAAGGGGGGTGCAGGTACAAGAGTGAGCAGAGTGTGTTACATGTGTGTATGTGTGCACCCAAACAAAGCCCACCACTCTGTATAGTGAGATGCACAGAAAGGAAAGACTCACCAGAATGATTTAAATAACTTCAGAAGCTGAAGCACTTACTTGAAAAAATGAGAGGCGATGTGGTAAAAAGTGGAAATAGCTCTGCCTTTGAAATTGGACATTTGGGTTTAATTCTGCTCTGAATCAACCAGTTGTGTTACTTTTAGCAAGTCACTGAGTCTCTCTGAACTTCAGACTTCTTGTCTGTTAAGCAGGGATAATAACACCTGCTTCGTAGAGGCAAAGATATTAGGATGAAGTGAAATGGTTTATCCAGATCACCTAGCACAGTGTCTGCATAAAAAAGAGTGCTCAGTGAACAGAATCGCTGTTCTTGCACAGAATCATGAAATTTAACAAAATCAAGACGGAGTATCAATAATCTAACTTATTGGGATTTCATTACATGTTTGCACCTAGGCACACTCTGCATGACAAAGATACATTCATTAAGTCAGTGATCAAGACCGATACACATGTTCCATGGTAGACTAAATAACCATGAGAAACAGTGCTGACACAAGCTGCCAATGGACAATGTCTTCTGGGGGAGAAAAACACATTTATTTATTAATTTTAAGTTGTAAAATACCTGCAGAATATACTTGGTACTATTAAACACCACACATTTTCAACACCTTTGGGCACTGTGACCTATCACACTTACCAGTAGCTTCCAGTGGAGGCAGGCATATTGCATCCAAAGAGTAACATATGATGGACAGTATCCATGCTGGCCCGAGGTTTGAAGTCGACTGTGAGGAGAAAATGATACATGAACATGAATACAAGTTACACATCCGTAGGTCGGTGTCACAGCAGACTGTATCTTTGAACACTTTGAATTCCTATGTAATAAGCAGGTATTTCCAAGTGGATATCCAGGTCAAAGAATGTTTCAGTACTCTAATGATAGAATGCTCTAATGTTTAAATATCTTATTCTTTAAAATGAACATGATTCAATAATTTGATTTAGTAAGATAGTAAACTATTATGTAGTAAAAGAGAAAATAATAATAAGCTGGATATCATGCACACACACACATTTTTTAATGGAAGACCCCTTTTAAAATGGTGAGAGCATGATGTGTGTATAAAACGAAAGCTCCCAGGTGTGTATTCACAATTTTTTCCTTCCAGATTTCAGTGCTGAGTACCATAAAGTGCTGAGTACTGTAAAGCACTGCAGAACAGTATAGCCAAATAGAAGCCACAAGACACGGTCAAAGCATATGCAAAAGGTTTCATACAAATCTATGACCTTAAAGTTATGGGAGTCACTGAGCTACACGTGGAAGTGGTTTACCAAGAAACTACATAAACAGAAACTGTACCTTTACTAAAATACAAAAGATATGAAATTGGTCACAGATGAGCGTACTGCACTCCTTAAAGGATACTGAAAGTTATGTGTGGCATTTCTCTTTTATCCCTAATGGTAGTGGTTGGAAGACATTAAACTAAACCAAAACCAGAACAGAAGTAAAGCAGTTTACAAAAGTTATAGAGGATTATCTATGACCAGCATTGAGCCTACACTCCTTTTTCTGTGTAAGGCTGTGTTCTCATTCAAAAATGCTACCCAGTATGCAGTAGCAGTTTCTAAAGCATCTTTACATACAAAAATGCTAAACACCCTAAAATAAGATTTCTTAAGTTACATGTTGAGTGCAAAACTGCATCTTTTAGTTATTTTGGTTTGCCCGCTTGACAAAATTAATAAGCATTGTTTGTTCCTACAATACATAATGAACATGAGTATTTACCAGTGAAAAAAGTTCCATATCAAGCTACAGCATCATGACTTCCAAAGTGTGAAACCCAAATCTTGAGGTTTCTGTATGAGGATTTTAAAGAAAACAAAAGGAGTCAGGCATGGTGGCGCATGCCTGTAATCCCAGCACTCGGGAGGCTGAGGCAGGAGGATCGTTGTGAGTTCGAGGCCAGCCTGGGCTACAAAGTGAGCTCAAGGCCAGCCTGAACTGCATAGAGACATCCTGTCTCAAAAAGATCAAAAAATTAAAAAATAAATAAATGCATAAAAATAAACAAAAAAATAAAAAAATAAACAAAAGAAGACAGCTGTAAAACGGTCTTAATAAAACCCGATACTGTTTTCTATCACTGAAGAGTATAATGGAAAGTAGAAGGCTAAAGATGCTTCGAAAGGAAAGAATCAGCAGGAAGTTGCAAGAGTCCACAATTCATGGGGAACCACAGTGTTACGAGACTGCTTGTGAGCCAGAGTAACAACGGTCCATCTGCACAGACCACTCCTGAGCGCAGGACTTGCTTCTTCCCTACGGAATTCTCTCAGGATCTTTCCTGGCAGAGAGACAATAAAAAAGATCCTGAGGTACAGATACATGACATTTATCTGTCTTTTTGTACCTTACATTTAGTTTGATATGAGAGGTAATTTGTAATCTTATACTCCTTTTAGCCAAACTGCTTATTATCATCCTACGGAGAGCTATAAAATTTGTGGTTGACCATATCCTCTTCCCATTCTTTCTCTTTTTAAAAAACATTTCTCTGCAGCTCCATGGGGCGCGTGGAGTCAAACAAGAGACTGATTCCCCCGCTTTTTTATAACCTGTGTAGATGACTCCGGGCTTTACAGACTTGCTCCTACTGCATCCTTCTCAGGAGTTTGGTAATAAAAAAACTTGGCCAATTTAAGTTTCAGGCATCAGCTAAAAATTCCAGTGGAAATATCCTGTAGGAAGTTATATGGCTATTGTTCGAAAAGAGGTCAGAGAATTATCTACTTGGGAATCATTCAAAGATGAAACACAAAAGCTGTGAGGATAGGCAAATGCAAAGGAGATGAAAGTAGGGACCACAGGAAAAGCTCAGGGCAGAAAAACAGGAAGGCTCTGAACTCTTGGGATCTGTTCGGGAAATACCAAAAGCGTCTCTTTATGACCGGAGTGTGTGCGTGCACATGTGTGTGTGCACACGCACTCCCACTGTTGTGAAGCAGAGCAAAAATCTTTTTGGAGAGAGGTTTGGAAAGCCACAAATAATTTTATAAAATGAAATGTTCATCAGCAGAAGATTCAGAAAAGAGATCTGTCAGGAGAGAATGGAATAATAAATAGAAGAGCATTCAATTTCTGAGACTTTTCAGGAGGAAATGAAGTTTCCCTGAGCCCTTGCTTCTGCAGGAGGAGCTTGCCGTCTTCTGTAAACTCAAGGACAAATCTTAGTTACTCCAAGAGTAAATTCTCTACCCATGTTTTGCTTTTGTTCTGATACACTCTTTTCCATCCTACTTACGTGTTCTGCAATGAACTCTTACTAGATATGTGCTTAATTTTTATATCTAAAATGAAAAGTGCTTGTAAAAGACATTTCCCCAGTGTTCCCTCTCTTTATTTTCACTGATTCACACATCCCTCCCAAAACTGAAGGTCTAGTGTAGATGCAAAGTGATTAGCACGAGGTGGAAACAATCAGCGAACTACCTCTTCCACATCCTGCAGAAAAAGCATATCTGAGTATTTATACAAGTATAGCTCAAAGTACAATTCATTACAAAATAAAAAGAGAACAACTTACGGCAAAATAGTCATAGCAAAATGCAAATCTAGAACAAAGAGTAGACGCTTTAAAATAATGCAATATTTGAATGATTTTATCAGAAAGCCTGCTGCCAGTGGTAGGAAGGGACAAAAGCGGGGGCAAATTAGTCTGACGGGTTCATTTTGTGGCTTTGCTCCATTCCTACTTAATACAGGAATGACATTAGGACCCATCCTTGTGAGTAGGAATAAGGTCCCCTGGGCATGAGACACACATAGGACTTCGTGGGAGGTTCCAGCAAAAGACAAAATAGAAAATGAAATTAAAATAAATTCTTCCTTTCTGTTTTTCCCATCAGACACCACAGAAATAATGGATCCAAGGGGAAGTGATCTAGAGGATAATAAGGAAAACTACTTTCTTTAAGTGTGCAATTCTGACAGGCAGAATAAATGAAGGAGCCTTGGGACGGTGACAAACAGCTTAAAACACAGGCTTGTGAGAATGCAAGGAAATTTTATATCTGATAAGACAGGAAGTGCCACCAACACTTCCAACTTAATACGAAGATGAGGAATGCTTAAGTGGAAATGCTATTTCAGTTCCAGGGGCTGTCAATCAATCAGATCACCTGATGTAAAAGATTGGGCAAAATTTTATAGGCACATCCTGGGGGCTAAATACAGTACCTTTGTAGGACTAAAACTCTACAAAGGGCAAGACTCACTAATTACAGAAAATACGGTGACGCTGAAAGTGCATAGGATGGAGGATTTCTCAAAGGACAATACCATTGGAAGTGAAAAACTTGAAAGTCTGTTCCCGGGCAGCGGACTGAGCAGAAGATAACTGAGTCCATCTTCTAGAATTCTATGCAGAATTTTTTCAACTGCATGACGTTGTTTGGGATTTATGGCTTCTTGTGGGCAACATCACACTATAATCAGGGCCATAAAAATTCTCTAACAATGTGACCTAGGAGAGAATTCCATTTAGCACTTGGCTTTCTCTCCATTTTTCCTTTCCAAGTGGATATCCAGGTCAAATTTCCATAGATCTGCCAAGCTGAGACCACAGAAAGTTTGTAAAGAATACACATAACCAAGTGGAGGAGCCAGTGATTTTGCAGGTATCTATATATATGTACTTATAACTGTTCCCAAATTACCACTGGAATGGCGGGAACATGCTGTTAGCTAACGAAAGACATTAGAAGAATACCAGTGTAGACCATAGATAATCAACCTGCTCAATACACAAGAACTGACTCGAAAATCCAAATCTGACTGTCCACAGTTATGACTGGCATGCTAGAATTTTGGTATTCTAGAATTTATATATAAAACTGTAATTGTTTCATTTTGTCCCAGTAGAATCACATGGTACAGAATAAACGACTTTGTTTACTGTGAATGACTTTGTTTACTTTGTTTACTGTGAATATTTTTACACACTGTTAAATAGTTTTTTTCAACAGTACTTTTCACCTTGGGCTAGTCATTAGAATTTGATATGTGGTTTGTTAAAAACAAGGTGCCCAGGGTCAATACTTGATCAATCCCTCTCCCCAGTCAGACACTGAATCAATATCTTTTTTTTTCTTTGTCTTTCTGAGACAGGGTCTCGATATGCAGTTCAGGGTGGCCTTGAGCTCACTTCTTAGCCCAGGCTGGTCTCGAACTTGCAAGATCCTCCTGCCTTGGCCTCCTGAACTGGGATTACAGGAGTGAGTCAGCAAGGCTGGCTGAATCAGCATTTTAATTAAATGTCCAGCAATCATTCCCAGGTAAGCATATCTTTTAAAAGTTTCCCATGTTCATCACAGGTGCTCCTCACAGCAGTGAACACTTTTAGTTGATGAGTACCTCCTATGGTGTGCACACATTCAGTTAACTAATCTCAGGCTGGGATTCTACTTCTCTTTGAAAAGTTCTGAGCAAACAATAAAAAAGAAGTTTCTTTGAAAACAAATTTTCTATAAAGAGCTTCTGAAGATAAAATTAGTTGATATTTTAGAATTACTGAATGGAATTGCTGGGACTCTACACTACATCATGTAACTTTAGCTGCATGATCTAAAATCCTTTTGGAGCTGAGGTCTAAAGCAGGCATACTAATGGACATTTTACTGAGAAAGGATCCCAACAATGGTGAGAAAGAGTTAGTATCCTAACACTGCTAATGGTTTTAAAGCATATTTGATAGAATGGAGAGGTGCAAGGTTTAAGAAACAATAATAAAAAATGAATATCGTGGTTTTTAAAAAAGTTATAGAACCCAAATCCTTAACATTACTCCCTTAAGCGTTTCTATATTTCTCAAATATAAAGATTATGCTTCAAAACCTGAACAGGAAAAAAGGAACTGGAGACAGTAATGCTCTGAACTGTAATTTAAGTGTAAGCTATGATCAACTTTAATGCTGGAGATCGTGCAGTCAGGCCAAAAGGGTACAATTAAGTGCACACCTCACAGCGCTGGAGTCCATTTGCCAGCATGTTGGAAACCAGCAGCAAGGGCGCATTATTTCATCTTCTGCTAGTTTCCCCCAGAGCCATGAAGCAATTCTGCAGTAAAGAAAGACCTTCTCCCTGAACATTTTTAATCAGAAAGCTCACTACAGAAATTGTCATTATTAACTCTTAGTATTAGGCTGGGTGTGGTGGTGCACGCCTGTGATCCCAGCACTCAGCACTTGGGAGGCTGAGGCAGCAGGATCCTTGCAAGTTCAAGGTCATCCTGAACTACAAAGTGAGCTCAAGGCCAGCCTGAACTGCATATCGAGACCCTGTCCTAAACAGACAAAAACAAAAACAAAAACACACCTCCTGGTAGCATGGACAATGATACACAATTCATGAGGAATCTTTAACATAGTTTATGAGGACTTTTTGCTGCTGTTGCCAGATTAGCCAAGAAATAAGACACCTTAGCAAGCCTATATATTGAATTAATTTTAAAATTAAATTGAAAATGAAATAATCCTTATGTCTGAATAAAGGAACTTCAACACAAAGAACTAAATTTCTAGATGATAGGTTGTTTAAAATTGAACTTTATGATATGTTCCAAACCAACTAAAGAACCAACTATAAGTGAAGCTACGTAAGATAAAATAGCATAAGCATCATTAAGCTCTGTTTTTGTAATGTCAGCCCTCTAACAGCATCCTATTACTTTCCTATAGAATCAAATTTATATCCTCCTGTTAGCATTTCAAAAGTGTGTATAATGTACCAGTCTCCTAGCTCAACACTCTTCCAACAGGACGGCCCCTACTCCTGTCCTTCACTCCCACTAGGCAGCCCCTGTCTCTTAATAACAGTGCCTGCTAACATTTACGAGGCACTCGTTTACTGAGTCTGGTCCCTTTTCCTCTCACTCAGATGGGCTTTGAGCAGAGAAGGTTGTACTCACTGTCTCTGGTCAGGAACTAGACAGTGGTGAGGCTGGTATGTGAATGCATAATAGTCTGGCTCAGGGTTAGCGCTAGCACTACAAAATGCTGTCACTCATGCACGTCTGCTGTGTTCCTTTATGTGCTCAGACTGTTGAGCCCTAAAATATTCTCCACCACTCTCTATACCCAAACAGGCTGCATTCCCAGGTCCTGGTCAAATATTGCCTACCTCCTTCACAAAAATCTTCCCAAGTAGACAAGGAGCATGGTCCTCTTGCAGAGTTGATCAGTACTGTGAGTAACTAAATAGCTCAACTGGTTACTGCAGAAGGAATGTCACCATCCCATGAAAGCCCCACCATAAAGGATAACTACACAGCAAATGGGACACAGATCTGGGGTTTCTGAATTGGTCATTTTACTAGGAGGTAGCAATTTTTATATCATTGCACCAAATAGTTACATCAATACGTTTTTGGTAATTACTAGATCTACCTAACTGAAAACATTCCTACTCTCAGGTTTATAAACTATAATAAAATGGTTCTTTCTTTTCAACCCTTTTTTGCTAACTGAGAAAAGTCTGAGAGTGATAAGGGTTGCTGTGTTGGAAACATGGATAGGTGGGTGACCAAAGGACTGACAACATTCAAGAAATCCTCAGACTGTGACAAGGTAGACAGCAACAACTTCTGTTTAATGACTATAACCAAGGAAATCATTGTATCTGCTCATCAAAGGCCTCTGGTATAGTGCATCTTATTTGTGCTATCAGTAATAGCTCTTTCCAAGTACTTTTTATAGAAAAAGGAGAACTTCCTTTGGTGGCTGTTGAAAGAGTCTCAATGGTCTCCTGGAGACAGAGACTCATGTTGGAGAAAATCTTAGAAAGGACCACAGAATGAACACTCAGTCAACTCTTTGGAAGCAGAAAGATGACAGAGTGATTTCATGGGGTGGGGACTGGCACACACATGCACACATATATCCTTTCATTTACTGTCAGAGCCACAAATGTGGGTATAAGTGATGTATCCTGCCAGACATTGGTCTTTATGATCACACTACCTGGTGACCCATAGCATGAACAAAATTAGATTGTTCCTGCAGTTTTCAAAGTATCCCAACATCACCTGAACATGTACTTTGTTCAAAAAAGGTCACCCTTGGAAATATTCAAATCTACCTATGCAATTCTGTGATAGAAATTGTTCTACATTCAAAAGCACAACCAGGAAAATGAAGAGCAATGAATCATTAGATTAATTTCACCTATTTCTAAATGCAGTGGTTTCTACCTCATTTGTGTAGTGCTATTTGATAGATAGGGACCTGCCATCCTTCACTAAAGAAAAGAAACATTTATTTACTGGTCACCCATGTGAGGGAAAGGAAGTGGATGAATGTGACAGTCACATTTCTTGGCTGAGTGGGCGGCTGTCAGAGCCAGTTCCTCTGAGGGTCTGTAAAACACCTTTCAGACAGCACCACAGTTCAGTGGTCAGACACGGATTTTATCAGACCTTCACCCATTCCAATTCTGTGATTTCTTATTAAAACAATAAGCAAAAGTGATGCTCCAAGAGAAGGTATCATTTTGTTCAAAACAAACGTTTTTAATCTTCACCAGAGTAGTTCCACAAATACCTACTTTGATTCACATTTGATATTTCAACAGAGATGTATTAACACATCATACATATTGTGTGGTCCTATGTAAGTATGACAAGCACGTCTAAACAAATTCCATGATTGTCATTATGGTATTTTCTCAAAGTTATGAAGTACATTTATCAAAAATAGCTTAGACAGTCACACGTAAAGCCATAATTGTGAATTATTCAAATACAATTTCGACTTTTAAGACTATCAAGAGAATTTGTCATGTTTCAATAACCAATCTGAATCATACTCTGCCGTGTGCACTTTTATTTAGTATCTTGAAAAGTACAAGGAGAAAGTTATTTTAAAAATGTCTTAACAATTCGTATTCTTGTTTCCCAAATTCCACTAGGCTGTGACCTCCTTGAACATGTATTGCACTTTGGTTATCCACTGTCCAGACCAACAATATCATAGAGAAAAAATGTGGCTTACTGATTAATGAGCAAGTGCTTTTCTCTTTTAAAAATCCAATTATTCCTTACATTAAAATAAGAATATAATTTAGGGCAAAAGATAAATTATCTATTTGAAATGCCATATTAAAAAATGGCCAATAAAAGTGCTTTATAAGTCTTCATTCAGCAGAGAAGTATTGAGTTTCTGTCACATTGTGTGGCATATATCCTGGTGGTATTCAAAAGCAGAAAATGCTCAGAAAATAAACACAGAAGATTTTTTTAAAGTGTCTTAAGAATGAAAAAATAAAGCTTTTACAATTCTTTGATTTTTAAAAATAAAGTATTATGAGTCATTAAGATGTCTCATTTTCAACCTAAATTTATAAAAGCATTGTTATCTTATGATAATGCATTTTGAGATTTGATATTTGGGACAAGCCACCAAAAAGCTAACACTTCATTCTTTATGTCATAAGAAACCTTTTTAAAGTGGAAAATCCAGCTAGGGATATAGTTCAGAGCACAGTGCCTGCCTGGCAAGCTCGAGGTCCTGAGTTCAATTTTCGATACCAAACAAATAAAGTGGAAAGTCCTTGGGTCTACAGCTAAAATTTCCAATTCAGGAGGTTGAAATATATGTACAATCACCCTCCGAACATATAATCTGAGCAGGCAAGCCCCTTTCCCTTGCTTATCTCTTTGTGTTAATGATTGGTATTTCTCTTTGGTTTTCAACTTTCTGGTTTTATTTAGCTACACCTAAACTTCCGTGTCAAATCCCGAGAAAATAGTACATTAAAAGACTCACACTAGGGATGAAATAACTCTTTCTGAACAGCTAGCAAAATCTTTAGCATTCATTCAATCCTGCCAGCAATAAAGAAAGAAAGAAATACTAAAAATAGTTACTAATCTTAGAAGACCATGTAAGGACTTTAGAACCTTGAACAGCTTAATTTTCTAAGAGCTTGGCCTAAGAAAATGAAGAAACGGTGAAAACGCTGGTTCTAATGCCGTCCTTTATGTGTTGCCTGCGAATATTTTGCTTGACTGAATACTGTATATTCACTTGTACTTTTAAATTTTGACTTACGTGAGAGTAAACACGTTTCGGGAGCAGTAACACATTGCAGGATAAATATTTATAGTCCTTAGAGCCACCAGCCCTAAAATCATACTGTCACCATCCTCAGACACAAACCAGTAACTGTTAATGCAGACCTGCAATATTATTGTGCCTCAGGACTACCGTATTTATTCAGGTGTGTACCAGGCCTTTCTCTTTAAGACAGTAAAAATGGTAGGAATTGAGACTATCCCTGAACTTGAACAAAGAAAGTATATTAATTAGTAAAGGAAAAAAATCATGTAGAAGTCCTTTAATAAGTAAATATTATTTTCTCCTATGATGTCAAACACGTGCATATGAAACTTTACAAACCTTGCTGTTAAGATTTTAATAGTGAATTTATATTCTAAATGACATTTGGGTTACTCAGAGAACTGCAGTGAGGAACTTAAATTCTATCTCTACCTTTAATGTTATTTAACTGAGGACCTGGGGGGTGCTGTCCTTCCTAACGTGTTTCATGCCAGTTTCCAGATGCTATCCAAAATGAAAGTCAGGCAAAGTGCAACTTCTCACAAGATGACATTTGTGCTCAGCGATGAAGAACTGAGACAATTCTGTTTAGAGAGTGCTGTTACAGATTGCGTTGTTTGCTGTGATCGCCACCAAAGTGTGTGGGGGAAATAAATGCACAATGTTTTGGCTTTGCTGGTTGATAATGTACATCCCCGTGGGAAAACCCTCATGAAAATTCATCCTCAGACTGCCCCAGGGCTATGTGGAACACATTTTACAATTCACATAATGGTCATTTCAGACAGCCCACTTGAAGATTAGTTTCAAGGGACCAAAGTACAACTCTCATTACCATCTCTCTCCAAAATCAACATTTTAAGCCAGAAAAATGAAGCAGGAAAATCAAAACCCACATGAATGATTTGCCAATGACACCTCTTCCCTAAATAGTTAAAAGTCTGTCTTAAGGGATGTTTAAATTAAAATAATCTAGATGGAAACAGATGGTGCTTTATTACTTTTCCTCTCTGATGAAGGTTCCTCCTTCTTTTTCTCCCTTCCTCCCTACTGCCGCTCTCTTTTTTTCTTTTTCTCTGCCCTCCCTATTCCTTCTTATCCATCTACCTGTTTGACACATAAGATCTTATATTACCCAATGCTGATTCTAAATGCAGTTGATTTACAGCACGAACCAGCAGCTAAATAAACAGTCTGTTGAGTGGAGTGGAATTAAGCGTTTAGCCCCAGACAGGAAGCCAATACCATACAAATGGGACCACACGGTATTGGTGACCATTGACATCTGCACGCAACTCCTTAACTACTATTACTCATGAATCTCTCCGGATAGTTTGCAGCCTTGTCTCTCAGGGGCTGCTTCTAGTTTGTTTCTGCATTAGGCATGATAAATGCATTTTCAAAACTGACAGTAAGAGATTAATACACTCATAACCATCAAAGCGAACCTTTCACGGATTTCAAATAGCTGCTTTCCTTTCAACTGCCCCTCCCACCCCCATGCCATCCAGTTAATACTTACCTACGAAGGCTTCCTCATCCACTGGCAAACGCATTGACATGCAGAAGTAGGTATCAGACTGTTAGGAAAGAAAGGTACAAAACCTGGTTAAACTACTGCTAATGCGAAAGAAAGAGTGATGATTAATGCATGGCTTCTATGACTGAAAAAGAAGTATTGGTCCAGTAAAGTGAGGTTTCCCCCTGAGGTGATCAGGTTAGTGGAAGAGCTGCTTAGAAAGAATGTAAATATCCTGAAAGTTTGTCTAAGACTCTTCCCTACCCAACATTAAATCCTATCTCTACAACCAATTATCATGAAAGATATTTCCAGGACTGTCATGGTTAAAAGGCAAACTTTTGGGTGCTTATATAAAAAAATATGGAAACATTTAATGCCATGCATTTGATTTGAAAATGGTGAGAGTCAGTTTGACCATCTTTGCTACTTGTAAAGTTAAGTAATTTGTGAACGTCACAAATATTAATTAGAGAAATACAATGAATTAAAATTGTTCTTAAGTATCATACTGCACACGGTCATTTTTCCTTACTTTGGAATGTTAATGTAGTACATGAAAAAAAATCAATATCCAGTAAAACTGTTTTATTTTCCAGTTATTGGTCCTTTATGAAAATGGTCATTTTTCCACTACCAAATATACTAACAACCAGACTTTTCAGTAAGCCAGGCACAGTGGTGCAGGCCTGTAGTCTCAGTTGTTGCAGGGCTAAGCCAGGAGAATTACTTGAGTGGTTCAAAACCAGCCTGAGCAACGTAGCAAGACCCTAGCTCTAAATAAAAAATAATGAAAAGCAAAAGGAAAAGTACAAAAAAGGAAAAAAATTTTGAGTGACAAAAATTTCAATTTAAGGAGACTATCCTTCTGAGGACTGGTTCTTTAATAGTAACCCACATTCCGCAAAGCATGTTCCATGGCTGATAACATACCCAACACATAGATGAGCGGCATTCATTTAATAATTCATGCTTCATAGATTACTACTGCACAGTGCTGGAATCAATAGACTCCACTAACAGGAATAGGGATTCTTGTAGTTTCTCTAAGTCTACTGGTTAGCAACTAAAAATTATGAATGGGGCCTAATAGTTTACTTCTTTGGGGAAAAGGGAGGTTTGAATATATAGATGAAACAAGGATATTAACATTTGAAAAAAAATGTGTGTAATTTGGGACTAACAAATATTTTGTAGCTTCTATAGCTATTGCTGCTACTATTCCTATTTTTAGCCATAATACTCTATTATGTGCCCAACACGATTTTCACTGTTTTATTTCTATTTTGCTATTTAATAACCAAAGCAACCATCTTTGCTGGACAGACATTATTACCTCCACTTGAAAGATAATAACATTTATTGGGAGCTTAACAAGTGCCAAAACTTTTTGTTTATTCCCCAAAACACCTTGCTATGATGTCGGTTCTGTTATTATTCCCATTTTACAAACTAGGAAACTGAAGCAAAGCAAGACTAAGTAGTGGAAAAGTGTGCTAGCAAGTGACCAAAGTAATCATGCTTCTTTGAGCCCACTTCTCAATTAGGCATCAATCTTAGCCTATAAAGCCTTCAAATTCTCAGCTTAAATTATTAGTGTGTCCCTTCCCTCATATAGAAACATATTAAAAGACTTGAGCAAACACTAGCATAGCTTCTATCAACTCCAGGAGGCTGTGTTTCCCCCTGTGATTCCATCACTCCTTAAGGATCCTACCTGGGAGAGTTCAATGCTGCCAGGAAAATTTACTGCCTTCAAACCAAAATCTTATATGCAGGTATAGGCCCCTGAACCCCCTATTCAAGAAGTTACTTTAGAAAACATAAGCAGTCCTTTCTCTCCCCCTTTAAGTTATAAATCATCTACTACACAAACTGCCTTCGCGTATTCCCTGTGCCTTACTCTAACCCACACTCCTGCCTCCTGTCATAAAGACACAGGCATTTTTTCTCCTCCCAACAAACGTGATTAACAAACTCAGATGTTTCAATTACATGAGCCAATCCGTCCTCACACTCCTCAGTGAGTTTCTCAGCCAATCCTCAGTGGATTTCTCTCAGTACATTCCAGCCTTTAAAAGGTCTTCTCCCTTTTGTTTTGGGAAAGTTCAGGTACATTCACACTGTGTATGTCTCCCTATTGCAATAGTCACTACTGCATCCGAGCTATCTTTACCACCCCAACTAATGTCAGGCTTGTTTATCTTTGACACTAACAAGTATGGCACCTGGGATGAGAACACAGGCCTTCTGACTAATATACTACAGATTATTCAAACTAATGGGACAAAAAATGACCTAAAAGCAAGGTTTAAAAACAAAGTAAGTGTAAAGTAACTAACAAAAAAGGATTAAAAAAATGTGATGAAATGCAAATAGAACCAAGATTCTCTTTAACTTGAGCTAACAGTTCTTAGTTTTACTCCATGTTTTACTTTTAGTATAAAAGTCTGCTCAAGTTGCTTTTGGAAGAGGCAAGTTATAGGCCTAAAAAGACATATCAAATATAGCAAGCTGGTTTGCCTGATAAGAGCAAAACAAACAACTATGCACAACTATGTATAAAATACAGAATAAAAGAAACTGCCAATGACACTCAGAAATGGTCAGTTTTTTCTCTTACCATCAGTTATTCAACATAATATACTAGACTAACTTAGGAACATCTTTATTTTGTCAGTTTACATTTTCAGCTGCCAACTTTCCAAATAATGAGAATGGGTTCAGATTTTAATTGTTCATTTTCTGAGCTACTAAAGCCAGTTGGGCAAAAAGAAGAAAGGGAGGTTGGAGGAGGAGAAAGAGGAGGAAGAGGAGGAAGAGGAGGAGGAAAAGATGAGAGAATATCAGGATTCTACACAATTATTTTGTGACTGCAAAGTCGGTATCAGACAGTGTTCTACCATGCGCCCTCATACTCTGACCTGGGATTTTTCTTATGACCCAATTCTCAAGATAAAGGGTAATTCTGTTGGAAGAAAAGAATGTAAAACTCTTTTTTGTAAAAAGAAGCACATTTAAAAATGCACTGTGTATCAAATCAATAATTCAGCTTTAGCTGAAAGCTCTGAAAACCACAGTTCAACAGGACAGAGATTAGCAAAAGGTAATTTATTCTCCCTGAACTGTGATTTTGTTCGGGAGCACTGATGATTTTGTTCGGGAGTATTTTTGTACAATGAGTTGGTTTCTAGGATTAAGTTGCAAGCTCATGATTACATAAAGAAGACCAGCAAGAGCCACTTGCACGGTTCATCTGCAGAAGCCGAGTCTCAGAGATGACTCAGGGAAAACTTCTGTCCATGCCAGGCTGGCTGAATATGAGGAAGTTCTTTGGGGGGGAGCGGGGGGCGCATATAAATAAATACATTCTTAAAAGCTGTCACTTCGTTTTATCCTCATAAGTGCTCTTTGAGTAGACGTAAAGGGCACTGCATCTTTTTTTTTTTTTTTATCTTGCATAAATAGAAATGGAGTCACAGAAAGATAACTCCATTGATCCACATAAGGCCACCCAGGTAGTCACTGTTCCAAGTCAGGACTAAAAGCCTTTAGGTTTATGCTTTCAAAACCAACAGACAGCAAGGTTTAATCTAGTGAAATTGCGATTCTGGCTCATCCTTTAAAATCTTCATACCTCTGTTTTTCTAAGAGACAAAAGTCCATATTTAAGTGAAATTAAAGTTCTTCATAAGTGAATCGTTTTTTAAAAGAAGACACATTTGCTGGAGAATGAATTGAACAATAGGCTTTGACAAACTCCTATAGGTTCATTACAGTACAGGAAAGAAAGATTATTTTGGTGGCTACAAAATATTATTTCATCAATACAGGTTAACTTTTATGGTAGGTCAACAAAAATGGGTGGCTATTTAAACAGAAATTCTGTGCTACAAAAACAGAGAGAGAGAGAGAGAGAGAATTCAATACCATAACAATGATAACATGTTACTCTGACAAACTCCAATCAAGGAATCTTTCTTTAAAAGTATAGCCTTTAGGGCTGGGGATATAGCTCAGTGGCATAAGAGAATGCCTGGCAAGCACAAGGTCATGAGTTTGATCCTCAGTACTGAAAAAGTAAAAAAAGTACAGCCTTTAAAGGCAAGAATGTCAAGAAAAGTTGAACAATATATTTCTTGAGTAATAAAATCATATTTTTATTAATATGAGCAAGTAACTAGTTTTTTTCTTTTTTGCATAATGAGTGCTAAGAACATTATTTAACAATCCTGACTCTATATTTTCTACCAATCAACAGTATTAAAAAAATTAAAATGCTGTCAGTATATTATCAAAATTTAATACATGATAACTTGTAAAAGGGAGGACATTTACAGAGTCTCTAAGATTACACCTTAGTTATTTTCCAGGACAATGCTATCATAGACGTTATTAGTTATTACTTATAGTTTTAAAGATGAAAAACTGAAGCTAGAGAACATAAATAACTTGTCTACAGTCAAACAAATAATCTAAGAATTGATGAAATGAAATTTATGTTCAGTTCTCTAAAGTATCTCTCTTTTCCTAACGAAAAAAATAGCTATTAGAATGTTGTTTTTCAAGCTTCTCTAATATTTGAAAAGAAAATGTCAGTTCTTAGAAACAATTTTAATTGTTCTTGATTAATGGGATAAGGGAACCAAAGACACATAAAATTTCTCAGCAGTGTTAGTCCAGATCCTCTAAATTTTCAGTAGCCCCTGAGAATATTTCATGAAAGCTTGCTGACAAACTAAAATGAATCCGACTAGACCCACAGCTGTTTAATTTTGTCATCATTTTGTGTCTGCAGTTATTTGAACACACACACAGATATACATATAACTCACATCAATGTTTCTCCCTAACAGTTTCTGAAGACACAAACATAGCACCTTTCTGCCTATTATAATAGTCTTTTTCATTTGAACATACTGTCCTAGAAAGGATGTTTCTATAATTCAATCCAAACCACCCAGACAAACTCTCACAATCTTCCACACATCATCACGACGAATCCTTTTCTTCTCTCTGTGGGAAGAACAGTGTGTCTGACTGCGTGCCAGGGGACTGTCTGTGAAATTCTGCAGAGTCTAACTGCTAGCATAAGGCTCATATGTACAAAATGGGAGAACTAATATGAATCTACCTAGCCACGTCTCCTAGTGCAGTCTGTTTTGACACATCAGCCAAATCTGAATCAAGAGGGATATGATACTGCTGATGCTTCCTCACTGCTTCTATTGGGAACTATCAAGAAAAGCACATTTTTTTCTGACAAAAGATGGTTTGCCAGAAGTGGAAAAAAAGGAACTAAAGAGCTTCTGTGATACCCTTTTATTACACATTTTTAACCAAGACTTTGCACATCGCTGAAGTATTCAGTAATACTCTGTTTAAACCACCTGTATTTTAGAAAATAAAGCATTCTTTATTTTGATTTAGTTGTTTGTGAGACAGAGATGCAGTGGTTTCCATAGAAAAGAAAGTTAATAAAATCAACTGCTTATTTAAATTTATATAGGACAAGCAAAACCATCTCTATAGTATTACACATAAAAACCATTCACATAAAACCAGTAATTTCTGTTTTGGGAAACCAAAGGTGCCATTCAGATTCTAGTAGTGAGTGCTGTATTTTGATCCTCATTGGATAACGTCATTTTATTGTGCAGGCTTCAAGAATCCCCCCAGGCTGTCTTTCTTCAGGAGAGTAGGAATGTGGTAACCACAAGTACATAAACAGACACACAACGTGGCCTGGTTTTATCCAGACGCTATCCTACTGCTTTTCTAAAGAAGTGTTTTTATGAATACACATTTGGAGTACATAATGATTACATTCATTGTGGGGAGCTGGTACCTGTACATAACACATCTTCATTCTCTTTATGTTCTCTTCTGCTCCTCTCCCTCCCTTCATCTCTTGGTATCCTTCCCATTTGCAAGATTTTTCCCCTGTTCCTTACACTCATTTTTGTGGCTATGTGCAAATTAACTGTTCTCTGTATACAGACTGTTTGCATGATATGGTCTCTGATAAGCTGTTAGTCATTCCTTGTTACATAACCAGAGATATAACAGAAAAATAACTTTGGAAGGTAATGGACAGATTGACTTGACTACAGTAATACTTTTACCTTATATGCACATATCAAAACAGCATGTCACAGACCACACACACACACACACACACACACACACTTTAAAAAAAATACAAACAGCTTGGAACCATCTCCTGGGGGCACAAATATGATTTTGTGCCTCAGAGTAGCTGTCAGAGTGAGGGTAGTATCCTCTACCCCAGATCACAGACTTGCAAAATCCAGTGGAGCTAAACTGCTAAAGTTCCACAAAGCCTCACATTTTCACAGTACTCAATCTAAGTTTACATATCCTGAGTTCTACAAGAAGTTACCTGAAGTCTTAAAACTGTTGGTATTCTGTCAGTCCAATAAAGGAAGAGCACGGAAAGAGGTCTGGTCTCTCTGACAAGAATTCTGATTATGAGAAAAAGAAGGTACTTGGAAAATTGTTTTTCAACGTTTTCTTTTAAGAGATCTGAAATGATCAAGTTTAGACTTCACTCCATTAAAGAATATAGAGAGACACATTGTTTTTTCTGTGTGAGGGTGTTTCCACAGAGTTCTGCATCCACGTCTGAAGGAAATAGGTAAGAATCACCCTCAGTGTGGGCATGTGCCTAAGAAAAGGCAAATTCACCCAGCTCCCATAGCTAGATACAGTCTTCTCCTACTCTTGGATAGCACAACCCTGGTTCTCTGGACTTGGATTGTAAGACTTACACTAGCCACTTCTGGATTCCCATGTCTTTTACCCATATTCCAGGGCCTCCAATTTGTACCTGTAAATGGTCAGTGACAGGATTTCTCAGTCTTCATAATTACTTAGGCAATTTCCCTACTAAATCTTCATTCATAAATCTGTATCTATTTTAGATTCTGTTTCTCTAGATAACTCTGATAAATATTAGTACAATAAGCTAAATATATAATAGAAACAAAAAACAGAAACAAGTTCTTCAGTGATATATGAATAAGCACATATATATTTATCCATATAAATTATATATATATTTTTTTTCTTTTTTTTTTTTTTTCATTTTGCTTTGTGATACTGGGAACTGAACCCAGGGACTCACCTATGCTAGGCAAGCACTCTACCACTGAACTACAGCCCCAGCCCTTTTTACTTTATTTTAAGACAAGGTCTCACTAAGCTGACCATGGAAGCCTTGAATGTACAATTCTCCTGCTGTTTTTTTTTTTTTTTTTTTTTTTTTGATACTGGGAATCTAACTCAGGAGCTTGCGCTTGCCAGGCAGACGCTTGTGCCGCTGAGCTATATCCCCGACCCTGACAATTCTCCTGCTTTAGCCTCCTGAGTAGCTGGAATGACAGGTATGTACCATCATGGCAGGCCATAGTAAGATTATATTATCTCAGTGGTATATGCACTCTTCACTTTATCCTAGTATAAAAGGAAGCAAGAGCAAAGGAACATTCAAAAGCATAAAAGATTTTTCTAGAGCACAAAACTCAGGTTTAAAAAAATGTACTTCTCTGAGACCAGAATTCACTGCAGATAACATTCCTTAAACTGTCAAACTGTCACTTTTGTGAGTAGTCCATTTTCATCTTTCTTTCCCTGTTGCCTTTCCTTTGCTGTATAAATTGCATGCATATAGGATCTATAAGAACGGGTGGAGATTTTATGTTAAAACATCCCAGACAATTCTCCAAAATGCTTCACTCTTGCCCTTAACATTAGACTAAGCTCCATCTTCACCAGTTTTGGAGACAGTTATTCCAACACGGAGGCTGATCTTCTCATGACAGTGTCTGTCAAACACCCTCAGCGTGTCGAATAATGTCTGGTACACAGCGGAACATCTATAAACATTTGTTGAGTTTTCCAGGTATCTATCTCCTTTGGTAGCAGTAAACTCACTATTTAAGAAAGGCTGAACTGAAACCTGCCTAATTAGGGTTTTATACAGCATCACTTTTTCATATGAATTTTATCCTTCAGTTGATTCATCCCAGAATCTCATTTGCATTTTTAAACTATAATCACACTGAGGCTGATGATGACAAGCCTCTCAATGCCAAGTTGCTCAAATGGAAGCGACTTTCCTGGCAAGGGCCCTTCTCTGGGAATTGCAAATCTGAATGAGCAAATGATGAAGGAAAAGAAAATATTTTGGTGAGGGAACATCTGTCTTAGAGCTTTTGCACACTTTTACTTATGAAGAAACAAAAAGGAACCTGCTAATAAAAGCCTGTAATTAGTGGCCTGTGACACATCACCACGGTGATACTGGTAGAATCCCCCACAGCCTCCCGGTTACAGGAGGGCGGGGCTGGAGTAGAATTATGCGAGGGAAGCTGCTCTTTTGGACAGGGATTGCTGATGACCTATAGCACTGGTCTTTGCCAACCTTAAACTAGTGGTTTATGCTTTTCATCCAGATTCCCTGAATAAAGAAGCAGTGAATTTTCTGAACGTTGTGCTAACCCTAACCATTCATATCTAAGTTTCTCTCCTCTAGCACACATGACTGGAACTTTACTTATCAAATCTACACAGAACAGGCTCTAACCTAAGCACCTTGCTTCTATGCTAAATGGCTTACACTTAATGGGACAGCACGGCATCACAGCAAAGGAGCTTTCAGCTTGAAAGGGTCAATCAGTGACTTCATTACTTAAGTAATAAAATGGACTGTCAGAAAACGAAGTGACCATCGATGTCTGTTCCTTCTAGGCTGGTTTTAATAATGCATCTTGCCGTAGTCTTTCTTTTAATACTTGCCTACCCTTAACTTCTTTTCAGCATGTATAGAAACACTTCTCCCACCCATGTATCCATTCAGTTAATAAACACAGATGTTAAATAGCTCCAAGAAGCCAGGTATCGTGTTACATTCATAACGCTTTGAGCAAAAGTACATCTACAGTGGTGGCTCAGTTCATAAACCCATCTCTCTCCACAAGTCTGGTTGCAAGCCAAACCAGAAGAGAACCAGATCAAATTTTCCCTCAGGTCAGTGTTGAGCCTAACCATTGAATTTGTAATCTCTGCCCTCAAAAAACTTAGTCTATTATTTAGAAGAGAAATAGTCACACAAATAAATGTGAAAACTTTCCTGTCTTAAATACTACTCAAGAGTAGTACAGTTTGGTATAAAAGCCAAAGATTCATGGAAAACTATCCAGAGAAAGAGCTGGCAATGTTTTAGCATAAGAAATGGTATTTTCACAGGTCCAGTAATTAGAAAAACACTTGATGTGATTGAGAATCATACAAACAGACAAAGAAATGTGTTTTAAACTGGACTGGAAAAGCAGGTGTGCCACATAATGGAAGGTCTTATAACCCATATTAAAGACCTTTGCTGTTTTTCTTGACAGCAACACAAAGCCACTGAAACTTTTTGTGGGGAACTGACATCACAAGCAGAATTCGATGAGAAGGCTACAAAAGGGCCATGATTACTGTATTCAGAAAAGTAATGACAGTAGCTTGAAAACAGGTGATGGTGGTAGGGAAGAAAAGAATACAGAGTCTTGATACTTTTATAAGACAAAATAGATATGAATGGATTTCAGTGGAAGACAGGGAGACAGAGACACGGATGATTTCAAGGAGGGTTCTCAGGACTTGAGTTGCATAACTGAATGCTCTGGTAGTATTATGGATATCAATCATTCAGAAATAAAATAAAAACGACCAGGTGTGAAGAAGACAGTGAATATGGTATGAGGCTTGTCAAATCTGAAGAGCTTTTGGAAAAGTGAACATGTAAATGTGAAATAAGTAATTGCCCAAGCATCTTGAGATCAGAAGAGAAGTTTGAACTGCATGTTGACAGAATATAAAAGTTGGATGGCAACTGAGCAGTGGGAAAAGAGAGGCTGCTTAGTGAGAACAAAAAAGAAAAGAAAACCTTGGACTTAGATAAAAACAAGGTGTCTCAGGTCATGAAAGCCAATTCATGAGAATGTTTCACCAAGGATACAGCAGCTGACAGTGACAGTAAGCTAAGAGTGTCCGCAGAGGCCTGACTACAATATAATATTCATGTTTGGACATCTACTTTTTACTTATATTCCTAACCTATTTCAAAGAACACAGTTCTTTCTTCTGGGTCCTCCTCCAAGGACTGTAACTGTGGGCATTCTCTTCCCAAGATTCAGAATCTTCTCAGGGACCCATAACACTCCAGCTACTTTCATTGTCCTTACTTTTTTTCCACTGTCCCCAGCCTCTCCAGCAATGTCACCTACATTGTCCCCATGACAAAAATGCTGGTAGCAATAATATGTAGCGGTCAGCACAAAGTTTTCCCACCAGCTCCTTCGGTGATGGTCACAGGGCAAGAGGTTACTTGGGAAATAGGAAGAAAGAACATCAGAGAGAAGAGAAGAGAAAAGAAAAGAGAAGAGGACAGGAGAGGAGAACAGAGGAGAGGTGAGGGAAGGGGAGGGGAGGGGACAGCAATACAATGACAACAATAAAAATAAAATACAACTTTAGAAGCCTGAAGAAAAAAGATAGGTCAATAGGGTAATAAAAACTTCCAAACATTCAAAATGAAACAACGTGTGGAAAGTTGAACAAAGAGTAGTATTACGTAAGCGTTCACAGAGTATACTGCCATAAATTAGTGACTCGCAATGCATGCCTGCTGATTTTCAATCCAGGAAACTCTGCTCCATGGTGAATGGTGTCATCACGCATTTAGAAACCTGAACACCTGCTTTACCTTTTCGGCACATACTAATTTTCTATAATGCATTAAAAATTAATGAAGTAGTATGCTACAAAAGTGGACACTTCAAAGGGAAGAGTAAGAAAGAGCAAATACTACAAGATTAAAATAGGCGTCCTGAAGTAACAATCCAATGGATTTTAGCATATCTGTGTAAATGTTACAGTGCGGGCAATGCTCTGGGTCTTTGGACTATATATTTGGCAGGAGACTCATACTGTTGTACTGACGCTTGACAGGTACCTCCACAGGCATTGTTATGTTCCCAAGGAAGGAGGCAAGGAACAAACATGCCATAGAAGAAGACCCTCCCAGATAGAAGAAGGAATCGAAAGAAAGTTCTCTGCCCACACAAAGGTTAATTCTATAATCACAGTTGGCAGAGTTGATGTCAAATAAGGGAACAGAACCCAAGAACTCCACTCACTTGATATTTCTTCTGTTGTCCAAGGCCATATGTATAAGACCATGCTTTCTAAATACCCAGATACTATATTGACAAATAAAAAAGAGAGAAAAGAGTTTAATAATAGTTAAACTGACTGTTCCAACCATACGTGAATGAACTATCATTAATTGGTAAACAATCTTTAGTAGCTTCCTTCCCTTGATATTCAGAGGTCAGAGCTCAAGATTCTATATAGATTAAGCTTAGAAGTAAACTATTAATTTTCTTTAAACTTTGAACAATAGTGTGTAAATTCTAAATCTGCTACACATAAGAGTGAAGAAAATTTGTAAGTTAATATTGAGTGTATGGTTTGCAATTTTATTTGTTAGACCTTGATAGCTGGTATTACCATAATACACCATTGCCTGATAAATTTCCTATGGAGACAAAGATATAAAGTATACAAACAATGTGATAAAGCTCAAATGTATGTATGCAACCCTGGTAACTCTTAGCAGAATTTCCAGCTTGAAGGATGACTAAACTTTTATTCAATCTCTGATGGCACATAAAAGTGGCACAGTAATTTCAAAAGAAGCAAAGTGGCAATGCATTATTAGGGATGTGAAAATCTTTATCAAAAACAGTCCTTTTATCCTGAGGGTATATGAATATAAAATCATCACCACAGCCCATGGAGCAGACTGAATCAAACACTGTATCCCGATCAATATGTAAGTCTGAGAAAATGTGTGTCATCACTAGAATGCATGTAACTACAAAATGCAGAAAACCAACTCAAAATTTCTTAAAATAACAAGAGATATAGTCACTTACAGCAGAAATCCAGACATAGGACAGAGACAGGAATGGTTAATACATCCAGAAATCATCAGCATTGGCAAAGAACCAGGTTCTTCCCTTCTTTCACCTTGGTCATATTCAACCCACTGACTTTATTGCTAGGATTTGATCTTTATGATAACATGATGGTTGCAGTATCCTCTTATATTACCATTGCACAATGGTATTTCCAAATGCCAGCAAAGGCAAAGTCTCTTTCTTAAGGACCTTTTCAAAAGAAGACAGTTAGTTTTCCAGAGCACTTCAGCCCCAGGAGACATCCCTCATATTTAAGTGGGCAGAATTTTATTATGTGCCCATCTGTAATCCAATCATTAGCAAGGAAAAAGGAATGGCCCTGATTTACCTTGTCTAATCAAGATTAAGTTTCTGGGCTAAGGAAGTTCCATCTGCAGCAAAAGTAGGGCAGTATTAAGCCAGAAAAAAGAGAGACATCTGTAGAGTAGGCAACAAAGAGGGCCTGACAGCACATTTGTGAAACCAGGACCATAATCATCATAATTCTCGTTTAGCGTGCAGCTTACAGTATAATCATTGGGCAACTCAGCACCTTTCATTGTATTTACCTGGCATATTTAGGATTTTTAGAATCCTTGGCTTCTTATCTAGTAAAATAACAGTGTTAAATATATTCATTTAGCCTTTTTTCCTGCATCTCTTAATCAGTGGACAAGATACACTAAAATATAAGGGGAAAAGAAAAGATAAAATGCCAAGCACAGTTCAGTAAGCCTGATGGTCTCAAGGGAAATAAAAGATGGAACCTCCACTCAACCTTAAGTTAAAGCAACTGTGCCTCTTGAAAAATGATACATATCCCTTCCAAACAAGAGTGGCCACATGTCCAGAGTACTTGTGTTTAATGATATTTTTAACTGCGTATGATCAAGGGTAAAGTCATCCTGTTTCTCTCCACTTCCCTCCCAGTGATTCTTTTTTTTATTTTAAGAAATAAAAGAAGGAAAACATATTAACAAACAGACATCCATTTACAGAATAGCATAAGAACAATACAAACAAAACAGAGTTACAGACAAAGTTGTAGGAAATTAACAATGGTTGTTGTATTACTTATTGATATCTTCAAAGTGGTTTCTCAAGAAAACAAACAGAGACATATAAAATTGATCAAACAAGTAATCATTAACTGTTCCTTTCTGCAGAGCAATAGAAGACAGTAGTACAACTATGTTAGCTACCCTGTATACATACAGTTACAGTGTAACATACTCATTTTCCTTACACTCCCACCTCATAAAGGAAACATTTCAACAGATTTGTATCCCTTGGCTTGAACTTTTAAGAGAAACTATAAAATCTAATATAAAAATATTCCTTGGAATGATTTTTTACTTTCTTTTGCACATAATAAACATCTCTATTTCAGCATTAGGCAGTACAAAAAAGCTTCTTTTTTGCTGGCCTGTCTCCTGCTACTGGACTGTATTTTAAGGGTTCAAGTCTTAATTTATTCTTCTTTGTGTTTACAAAGACTACCTGGCACAGGAACTGGATACACAGTGAATGTTGGTTGAATTAATTTACTGAATTTTGTTTTGTACATGACTAATAACCTTTCATAAAGGCCATGTTCCTACAAAAATAGTTCCCCCAAGGATTGAGTCATGTTTTCCAATAAGCACATTACTTATGCTTTTTTTTTTTAAGAAAAAGGCTATCAAACCAAATTTATCCCACTGTAATTTTCCAACTTCCATTCAAATACAGTATTAATAATGCAAGACAAGGAATGGCTTTATAGAAACAGTCTCTAAACTCCCAAGGGTGGAAACTTATCGTACAATGAATGGAACTATTATTGCAATGAACCAAGTATCTATAGAAACCATGAATGCCCATTTTTCAGATATGTTTTTAGTTGTCATCAGTTTATTTTATTACTAAAAACATAAATACTGAATTTTAGTACATAATATCTTTATTCAAGCCATTCTGGAAAATTACTAATATTAGATAAAAAATAAATCTAATGTTTAATATTCAGGTTTATTTTTTATTTTTTCTCAAGCTTACACACAAAAGCATAAACTCAAAGCATAAATAAAGTAAAAATAAAGAATCCTAAATTGTTACCATTAAAATCAGTGGCCCTTAGCAGGCTTTATAAGAACATTTGAAAGCTGGAAGGATGGTGCACCCTATAGTCCCAGCTTCTTGGGAGGCTGAAGTAGGAGGTCCCAGGTTAGCAGACCAGCCTGGGCATCTAAAAGAGACCCCTGACTCAGAAAACAAGAACAACAAGAAAACAAAATAAAAATCAACAAACAAAAAATCCATTGACAATAACAAAAAGAACACTTGACCTTTTGTATCTAGTTGTGATATAACGTCAGTGGGAAAAATAATATAAACTGTACTTTACGGTAATTGAACAGTTACTTTGTATAAAAGTATTTCCACTGGAAAATTTAGGAAAAGTGACAAAACTGGAATAGTTACCATATGCAACTTCTAATGAATTTCAACACTAAATAATCTTCCATGGCTGGTAACCAATACTTGAAGCATTGACAGGCAATGTCAAACATGGTAGATGAATCAACTCCCAATTAAAAACAGATCCAAGAGCAAAATAAAAGACAATATGATATGGGAAAATATCTCTTTGGCAAGGAGGAAGAACACTGGGAGATGGAGGGAGTGGGCAGAACAAGGGGTATAAAAAGAATTAAGATATGTCATGTACATGTACCAACCACCCAAAATGAACGTATTAACTATGTACTTAAAATGTAGACAAAAAAAAATGTCATGAGTAATATTAACATCACAAAAGATGCATAATCAGATAGTATGTGTCTCCCGTTGTTAGTACCTACTACCACCTATAAAATATTCTTGAAAACAACTCTGAACTAAATCTGACCAAGCCTCTGGACATGGCAGCACAGGAAAACCAAAGAACAGAGGGACATGCTGAATGACACAATGCTGATGCAATCAGCAAAACCTTCAATGCAGGACACTCTATCAGACATATATGCTAGTTTCTTTACAAATATATTACAAGGAAAAAGGGAAGACAGGGCTCCTCAAAATTCTTAAGAGAAATTCAACAAGATTTTCCATGTGGATAACATTTAGATCTTGATGAAAACAAAGTAACATTTTAAAAAATAAAAGGTGTCAGGATGTCAGGATGGCCCAGTGGTCTAAGGCACCAGATTCAAGATGCACATCTTGCCCAAGGGTATTCTGGTCTCTGTATAGAGCAGTGGGTTCAAATTCTACTTTTGACACAGTCTTTGCCTGGCATGGTATCACACACCTGTAATCCTAGCACTCAGGAGGTTGAGGTAAGGATGATTGTCATGGAGTCTGAGGGCTGAGTTATAGTGAGTTCAAGGCTGGCCTGAACTACACAGCAAGACCCTCTCTCAAAAACAAACAAACAGACAAAGATACAGAAATCTGATGTGCACTAGGTACTTGGTGGTATTATGGTAATAGAGCAACTGGTGGTTATATTTTTAAAGCAAGAAACATATCTTTCAAAAATACATACTAAAATATTATGAAGAGACCTCCACCTCAAAAACAAAAGTAAGAAAACATAAACTCAGCAAATTTATAACAGATGCCTCAAAATAATTCAGTACGTTGTGGGATAAAGTAGAAGAACACAGATAAAATAAACATCATCAAGAGTTGACAGTCACTGATGTGTGTGAGTTCATTATACACGCCTCTCTCAACTCTATATATATTAGAGGTTTTCCATTTAAAATGTAAAATATAAAAAGATGTAGCTTATCTCCAAGAATCTCTGCTACCAACCAATCAACCCAACTAACAACATACTCAACAATAAGTATTTATTATTGAATACATATTTAACTCCTGGAGCATTAAAATAGATACTAAAAATTCATATCTTCCAGAAATTTTAGATCCTAAGGAAGTAGACAAAGTCCACCATTAAGAAGTAGTGAAATGTTAAGATTTGTTTTAAGGGATAAAAAAGTCACGAGAGTTCAGAGAGCAGAATTGGTCTCAAATAGAACACACTGGGGTAAAGTGAGAGGGCCATGTGGTTACAGGGGAAGGAAGAGACACAAGACATGTGAAGAAAAGGATAACGTTCATTTTACAACTTTCAAACTCTACCATTTACAATATACATGAGTTAATATATTTCACAAATCCTGCCTGCAATTACATTGTGAATGGTTCTCTATATTACATAATACCATTTCTTTTTTTTTTTTTTTTGGTTTTTCTCTGGTACCGGGAACCGAACTTACGACCTTGTGCTTGCCAGGCAGGCACCGCTGAGCTAAATCCCCAGCCCCACATAGTACCATTTCTATAACAAAGTATTAATTTGCTTTTCTTAATATTGAAACAATTCAGTCAAAGTTCCTTTAGAAAACAAGAGGGTAACTGCAGACAAAGCAACTAAGGACAATGATGTGGGCGAGGTTGAATGCAAACCCACGAGCTGTTAAAATGTCCCAGGGACTTATACAGCAGCATGCTTTTACTATCCAAAGACCTGGGAATAGAAGGGGAACATGTGCACAAACCAGAAATTGGTACAGCTGGAGGAGACAGTAAGAGCTGCAGCAAAAGGAGAGAGAAATCAGTCACTGTCGACTGACCTGCTGCCCAGCAGAAAAGGAGCCAAGGAAACAGAGTCTGACCTCCTTCTCCTCCTGTGCGCCAGTGTCCTGCCAATGTCTCATCAGACTAAAGCCAGCTGGAGGCCTGACAGCAGGCAGCACACTGATGTGTCCATAAAGGTCAGTCTCTTGGAGCCTAGAGTAGGCTAGAGAAGAACCCATCAGAGAAACTAGTGGGGAATATCCAGCCTATAAACTACATCACTTCCTTTGTGTTTCTGCTTTGATGTTTCTTAGTATTTAAAAAATTATAAAATGGAAACCTCAAAAACAAAAGGAAGTGACCCATATTTCTCCCAGATTCTGAGGAGCCCTCAGTAGAGGAGCTGGATTTCTGTACATGAAGGGCAGAATTCAGATAAACAGAGTAAAAAGAAAAACACTTTGACCTGGAAAAATTAGTTTAAAGAAAATCCTGAGGTGGAAGTTTGGTGGAGGAAGACACAGTATGGTTAAGTGGATTAATGTAGGCACAGAAATTACTTTTAGAAAGCTCTGAACATGGAAGTGGGACAGACTGAAAAAAGCCAGATAACAAGAGGCCTGGGAGGGGCTGGGGATTTAGCTCAGCGGCACAGTGCCTGCCTGGCAAGCGCAAGGTCGTGAGTTCAATTCCTGGTACTGGAAAACAAAACAAAATAAAACAAAACAAAACAAAACAAAACAACAAGAGGCCTGGGAGATGGAGGGAATTTAGATTTGAATTGTGAATGGTTTCTAATTAGATAACAGAATTTTGATTTGATTCAAATTAAAATTTAGATGTGTGTAGACGTGATGGCAGTCCATGGTGAGTGAACATGGTGTGGGGGATAAAATTATGCACATGTTCCTTTAGGAAGACAACCCTGGTATAAGTGAGATGGAACAATGAAAATTGCTCCTGGAAACAGACCAGGAGGTGTTGTCATCTGTTTTAGTCAGTTTTCTGTCAAGGTAACAAAATGCCTGAGATAATCAACTTATAAGGAGAAAAAGGTTATTTTGGTTTACAGTTTCAGAGGCTTCAGTCTATGGTTGCTTAGCTATATTGGTTTGGCCCTGCAGCAGCACAGTACATCGTGGCAGGAACACATGGCAATGGAGACTGTTCTCATGGTGTCAGGAAGCAAAGAAAGGTAAGGGGATGAAGTGCCAATGTTCACTTCAAGAGCATGCCCAGTGACATAAGTCTCTCCCACTACGTCCCATCTTCCACCTCCTCCTACCTCCCAAGGATACCATCATCAGAGGACCAAACCTTCAACACACTCAAGATCCAAACTGTAACACTACCAAACTGGGTTAAGTCTTTAACAGGGTAAAAGTGATGGAAACTTGCCCCTTCATTCGCCCATATGTCTTTCTATCCCAGAAATGTATACCAACTCTACTATTACCACACACAATGTATGAGTGAAACCAAATGTGTTTCCTGTCCTCATAGTCTGTAGTCTGCTCGGGCAATAGAGGCATGAATTAAATAATTAAACAATGTCTGGTGGTATGAGCAACTGATTTGAAGGCAATAATATGCAATGGAATTACAGTGGTGAACTCCTATCATCTTGTCTAGTGAAACTCTGTATTATCTCTACTGTTTTACTGAAGAATTATTTTCTTATTCCCTATAATGGTTTGAGCAATCTTTCATTCTTACATCTGGTAATCTGAGCAATGTAGTTGAGGACAACGATATGTAATGTAACAGCCACTGTTGATTCGTATCATTTTGTCTTGAGACTCTGTATCACTTTGAATGTTCTTGCTTTGATTTGTTTACTGGTATGCTGCTGCTGTTCTATTTCTTTGTTTCTCATTTACTACTCTCTTTAAAATAAAAAAAATGTAAAATGAATTATGAAAGTTGCTCTTAAAAAGAGACCATGTACTATGACAACAGCAAGCCCTCAGAGGGGAAAACAGGAGAGACAGAGGAAACAGGAGGTGGCTAGGAAAAGCTTCTCTGAGAAAGTGACTAGGGCTAGGATCTGAAATACCAGAAGACTAGAAAGGTAAACAGGGATGGCCTGTTGGGAGGCTGAGGGTGGGGGTGGATCATGTAAGTCAAGGGCTTTGTGACCATCCTAGGTAACAAGACCCTGTCTCAAAAATAAAATAAAGAAAACAGAAAGCAGTGGGAGAACAGTGATTACAGCAAGAACAGAGCATGAACCAAGACTCTTGAGAGAGAATAGAGTAAATACAAGAGACCAAAAGAAATTAGTGTAGCTGAAACAGAGAGGAAAAGGGACCAATTTTATGACATTTCAAGGAAGATATGAAAAACATTGCAGATCCTTAAAGTTCAGACCATTGAGAAGGTGAAGAGTCTAACGTGTTTCCAACATTTTAACCAAAGAAATGAGGTATTTACTAAACTATGTATTATTTGAAGTCAAACCATCTAATCAATCTGTATTTGCTAATAGGCTCTGGGTCATGACCAAAGAAGGCAACTAATAAATATCTATTTTTAACAAATTATCTGGCAATGTCTACTAAGTGTCAAGTACTTTGTAAGTAACTAGGAATAAAGTCCTAATCAGAGAGACCATCTTTACTGCCCTCATCCATAGATCATCAACCAATTTGTTTTCTTGTATGTACCTACGAGCTGAATAAACAGCTACAGATTCTAGGGAGATCTAATAATCAGCAAATATTCACTAAGTAACTTTCTTGGGCAAGACACAATATGAAATACTGTGCATATAATAGGTTTTCTGCGGGCAAGTAGGAAGGCACTGGCTTCTTTTAAATATAGATTGTGAGGTTTCTTTGTTCAGTATGAACATACCCTGACAAAAATATGCATAGAGATGAATAAGATGCATTTACTGGGCTCACAGGCCATGAGTTTGAAATTAATTAGTAAGCAACAATATAATAATCTATTAGAGTGGTGCAAATTATGTGGGTCTGAAGGAGTGAGGTAGGTTTGTAGGGAAGAAACACACATTCAGTAACAATGAATAGGGTATGATTTCAACAGGTGACAATACAGGGTAGAAAGGTAAGCAAGCAGAAGAAACATCACAAAGTTTAAACACATCTACTTGTAGGAATAATAAATGGGCTAAGTACTGCAGGACACGGGGGATTCAGGAAAGAACAAGTAGGGATTTTTGAAAGGTGGCATAGGTGGAGGCTACACTGCAGAGAAATTGAACGCAGATTATAGAGTAGGGGGTGTACTGGCCAGAATGAGAGGGTCACTGAAAAGTCTTGAGTAGGAGAATAACATTACCTGGGACTATTACAAAAATTACCATTGGCTGAAAAATATACTAATTTCATGAATAAAAGCAGAGATTCTGGAGTCAGACTGCCCGAGTTAGAATCCAGTCTCCTCCAGAAGCACTATTTGACATAAAAAAGGAAAAAACTACTGATAAATCCAATGTCATAGATGAATCACGAAGTATTATGCTAAGTAAAAAGAGACAGATACAAAAGACTGTATATACCTGTCATTACATTTGTACATAACATAAATGGAGATAAAGCCAAACAGCAGTGACAGAGAGATTAGCAGTTGACAAGGGTTACAGAGGACAGTTAAGAATGAATGCAGGGCATGAGGCAAACGGGAACTCTGGGTGATGGAATGTCCCTTGTCACGCCATGGTGGCAGTGACCCAACTGTAAAAATTTGTTCAAACTGTGTGTTTAAGATTTGTGAATTTTTATTTTGAAGTGATTATATCTCAATATGCTGGTAAACAGGGAGGAAAAAGTCTTTCAAAAGTACAGCGCTAAGTAGCAATTGAAATAAAACATGTAATATTTCTTGGATATGAAGAGCATAGCACTGGGGGATGTGTAGTTTACACTCCACGGTTCACACAGAAACACCAGTTATGTTTGGGGGTGGAGGGAGAAGCAGGAGATATTCTCGGTATGAAGAGAACTCCTTTTAATTTACAAAAATATTCAACTAATCCCTACTGAGCACTAAGCATTTTTTTACATCCAGGGATATAACAAGTAACACGATAGACAAAATTTTCTCTAAAGAAACTTAAATTATTTAAATTGGCAAATAAAATTGTATGTATTTACCATGGACAACATGTTGGCTTGAAATACATATATGTTCTGGAATAGTAGTTACATCTAACTAATTAATGAATGCATTACCTTACATAGTTATTACTTTATGATGAGAATATGTATAAGAAACATATTCTATCTTTTATTTGGGGAAGGGGGTCTCACTATGTCCAAGCTGCCCTCAAACTTACTATATAAGCTGCACTAGCCTTCAAATTATGATCTTTCTGCCTCAGCCTTTTGGGTGCTGGGATTACAGGTGTGCACCAGCACATCCAGCTCTGAGAAACATGCTCTTAACAGTGTATTAAACAGTACATCTCAAGGAAAATAGAGATAAGGCTATCTCAGTGGAGATGTGTACCTGGTGTGATGAATATTCGAACCATCTTGACTGCTTCCCTTTTCCCCAAAAGAAGTACTATTATAAATAATGATAGTTAGCAAGGTCACTGTTTTCCCTGCAGTTCACTAGAGGTTAGATGCGTTGCAGTGACTGACAGCTAAATATTTAAAATGAGCATAATGATAAGAAAACATTATTTGATAAAAACCTGTAGAGGGGGATGAGAAGTAGTCTGGCAGACTGATATATGTGTATACACATATATATATGTGTATATATATATATACACATATACATATATATACATATATATATGCCTAGTTGCCAATAAAGTATAATATATAGATATAGATGACCATAATGAAAAGACAAATAATTTTAATTCATTCATTCATTAATATTGTCCTTCATAAGAACATACATAGTTCAACCAGTCACAGATCTGCAAGTATCCACTCTCTATAAAATTCTCAACTACAATAAGTATGTTCTGGAGAGTTTATTTTACAAGTAAAGGAAACTACCTTGGATTCATATATTTGTAAGGTTTTTTTTTTGACACTTGACATGTTTGGATCTTGGGGAATACATGTTGAGCAAGAGAAAAGTGAGGAAATAAGTGAAACACAATCTCCCAATAAAACTGGCATTTTCAAGCAGTAGCAGACGTGAAAGCATTAAAACACTGCTAGATTTGGCTTTTATTTGCTTCAGTGACGCTTCAAATCTCATTGGCTGTTGTAGAAGGTTTTTCAGGTCATCACAAACCAAAGTGCAAAGGGAATACTGTGGCCAGCAATTTATGAAATAGCTTATTTATTTCAACTCACTCCTGCCATAACTGATTGACAGACTTGAAGTCCCCTTATACCCAACACCCCTAGGTTTCCAGACCCAAGCTTACTGTGCTGATTAAATAAATGATAGGTGGAAGATAGAACAGTATTTACCTCTGGCAGAGTCCAAGAATTCATGTTGAGTAAGATAAATTTTTTGCTCTCAATTCTAAGCTATTTAGGGCAGGAACTTAATTTTCTCACCCCTGAGCACCATGTCCTCCATCTTGTATTATGGAGGGAATAGGACTGCAGAGAAAACAATACAGGTACTATTTGTTAACTCCTAAACTTTTCTAACCCCATGACAGTCACCTCTTTAATACTGCGTTTACTCAGGCTGTCAATTTGCCTTCTTTTGTCTATCTACTGTCTACCTTCATAGTCTGAACAGCACAGGTATTACTGTAACAGTAAACTAGCTGTGAATACTGCTGTAGCATCTCTGAGAAATATATTAAGAAGATAAAATTAATACTTTAACATGTCCAAAGTATTATAACTGGTATTGTCCAATGTAGAATAGTAAGGCAAACAGAATGTATATTTTCATAGCAAAATGACCACTCAGTTGGAAGTAAATGATTTCATCACAATTCAGTACAGTTTACTACATGAAATAATTTCTATCTCTATAAAAGCCTTTTAATGAAGGTTGCAATATTTTACTGGTATTTTTCTGCTTGTATTTAATTTCCTATCAGTTTTTGTGAAGAGTTTGTTGAGCTTTTTAGGTATCTCCAAATTATATTTAATCATAATCAAATTACATATATAATTATTAAATAAGATTCTTAAAGTGTTAACTGCATGTACATCTGAAATCTATAAAAGGAAATACTCCAATCGTGGAGAAACATCATTTGCCTTTTGTAAATCAATGTTGCCATGGAAAATTTTTTCAATTAATACTGGATTAGCTGAGGGTGGGAATATGACACATTGTAGAACAGAAATGTACTCACTATTTTTATATACCTTCTTCTGCAAAAATGCTCTGCGGTTCGTTGGGTGGGATGACTTTTGACTGTGAAGACACAGCTTTTCCTCTAATGTATACATCAGATTTGTCCCTTTGTACATGATTAAATACAATACATTATCTGTGAAAGGCAAGCGGTGCCTTGAAAGAGTGTGTTCTGCACTTTTGCTTAAAGAATGCAACACTCATGTGGAATGGTTGCAAGTGCTTTTCTTGAATAGGGTTATTGAAATATTAATTCAGACTACATAAATCTCAAAATAAGTGAAACAAAGAGGATTTTTCTGGTGGCTAAGAAGTGCAAAGAGAATCACTTCTCTTGCTAATGTGGAAAGATACGCATGGCTGCCTTCCACAAATATCTTTAGATGGACTATAATAGAAGAATGACCCCCTGCAAATCTGGCTCTATTTGTTTCTAACCGTGTACCAAATTTCCTAGATTCTTTAATTAATCAGGCTCTCTTAATAGCACTGCTGCAAAGCAGAAGACTAGGAACTAAAAATGTATCAATTAGAGGCACTGTATGGAAAACCCCTCTAGAGATTTCTGAAACATTAAGGGAGTATATCAGAAATGCACAAAACTAGCTGTATTCTTTGTGTTGATGATATTGTTTCTTCATTAATATTTTACAATTACAAAATAACAGATGATGATTTTAGTGATAAAATAACTTAGATAAATACAAAAAGAAATCTACTGTCATCTCTCTCCACTGTCACCTCTCCAAGGGAACCAGGGTTTACAGGTTGGATATGCCTCTTCTTAACCTCCTCAGTGCCTGTAGAAAAACATCTAGCCAAATACACATATCAGCCAAATATACATATATTAGAATTTTGTGATTTTTAGTAGGATAGGATCACCTACCACTCTGAAGTTTGCCTCTGTTGCTACATAAGGATAATCCTAGGGTGAAAGATGTATACCTAGCTCAGCTTTCCTTAAGTGCATAACATTCTATAGAATGATCTCCCACAACTTTAAGATCAAGTACTTTTATTTTAAAAGATAATTCTGGATGACATTACTAAACATCTGTCTCACAACAATGAATGAGACTGTCCATCATAGCTCTTTAGAATTTTTGTCCAATTAACAAGTTAAAGAAGATAACATTTTCCCCTCAATTTTAATGCCTACTTATTAATAGGGTTGAATTTTATCATTCAGTTCATTTATCATTAATATTTTCTACTTATTTTTTCTTTGGAGTTGCTTATCTTCTTAATATTGTATTTTGTAGGACCTCTTTCTATAGATGGTGTATTAACCATTTTTCTTTCATATGTGTTTTCAATTATTTTTGGTCTGTTGTTTGTTAAATGATTTTTAGTTTTAAAAGTGTAACATGTAAATTAAAGTTTTCCAGTCTTTTCTCTAGTCAATGGTCTTGTTTAGTGTTTTTGTAAAGTATCATTTTTGATCAAGGCAGCTACTAAAAGTTTTCTAGGAAATCATTCATTTCCTCAGGATAATAAAATTTACTGACAAAGAATTGCATATAAAAGTGTCTAAAATTCTTTTGATATTATTTGTAATTCTTAATAATGTTCCCTGTGGGCATTTTTTAACCCCTTAGGTAGGCTTGCCATGAATTTTCCGTTTTAAAGAATGTTTCAAAGACATGCTTTCCTGTTTATTTTTAATCTATTTCTTTTTTTCCAGCCTTTTTTTACTAATTCTTTTTTACTGATCTATTGACTTATAATTTTTTAAGTTGAATATTATATAATTATAGTTTTCATTATATAAAAATGCAGGTTATCAATTGTCTTGAATATTACAATAGCTAGAACTTATGGATTTTATTGGCAAGTATTTTCCTTATCACGACCCTCCAAACTATCTACAACTTCACTCTTTGATTTCCTCTTTGTGTCAGACACTCTTTGGAAGACTGGTCCTTAATTTCTAAGTAGTAAGGTTTTCCATCACAGTCTTTCATGGTCTGTTTCTAGTTTTATTCAATTATTATTGGAGGACAAGGTTCTAAAAACTCTGAGTAGTGTAGTCAGCTAAAGTATCTTAAAGTTCAGCTATATGATTTTTAAATTAAATGTTCCATACATATTAAGAGTGTAAACTGTCTTAAAATATAAATTTTGTCAACATGAAGATGTATTAAATCATAGTTACTATATATAATCCTAAAGTTATTTTGGTGATTGAAATATTCAATACTTTATAAACCTGCTTTTTGGGATATATTTAATATGCCATATGTCCCTTCATAATTGTATTTTACCCAACTTCAATCTGAATTTTTATTTCACATGTTTGACAGTGATGGCTTTGGGTGCCTAAGGCATATAACTGTTCTCTTTTTAAATTGTACATTTAATAACTACTAGTCTTTTAAACAAAAATTATAAAAGGAAAAGATTTTTTTCTGAAATCTGTACCAAGATTGAACCTAGGCCTCCACACTGAACTACATCCTAAGACCCTACACCTCTATAAATTATTTTTTTGGAGACAAGGTGTTGATAAGTCACTATGCTGCTCAGGTTGGGAGTCCAACTTGGTGATCTTCCTGCCTCAGTCTCCCAGAGTACTGAGATTGCAGGCATTGCCACCACAGAGGCACCTTCTTTAACCAAATTCTAGCCAGGTTCCTCAGCCTTCCTCTCTGCTAAAGACTTCAACAGGACACTAATATGTCAGATGAATGCCACACCCCTAAGGTGACCCCAGCCCTCCTTAAAATACTTGCTTGAAAAAACTCAAGGCTGCTAAACAAATTTGCTGTGTGTTCAAGCCAATGTCTGAAAAAATAAACCTTCTGTCTGCTACTCTCCAGGGTAACAGATCAGAACTTTGATAATTGCCATCTAGCAAACATAACTAGTCTTTTGTAATTTTTTATTTCCCTTACTCTACTCATTGCCCCACTTGCTTCCATTCCCTTCGATCTCTAGTTCTCCCTTTAAAAGGCCCAGTTAGTTCTGCACTAATTGAAGCTGACTTCAGTGCATGCTGGATTCTTTTCCCTATGACAACAGCTATTACTGATTCACATGTGCCCTTATCAGTTTGCTAGAAGTGGCGTTGTTTATCTTTAACTTGACTTAGACACAACAGGTAAGAGACAAGAGTGAGAAAAGACTTCAAGAAAAAATGAAAGGCTTTCGAGGTCATTACAAAGTCCTTGGCTTTAAATGATAGTGGTGCAGAAAACTCTTGAAAGGTTTTGGCAGAAGGGTGATGTGACCTGACTTTGGTTTTATGAGGATCCCCATGACTGGTGTTTGGAGCACACTTTATGGATGCACAGATACAAGGCTGGAGGAAGGCTACCATAATAATTCAGGAAGGAGCACAGTGCCCGGGTCAGAGTGGAAAAGATGACTGTGGTGGGAAGAGGCCAGATTATGGAAGTCATTAAAAGGTAGACCAGGAGGATCTGCTGGCATGTTTTTTTTATGGTGGGTAGGGGGAGAGTTAGGGAGGAAAAAAGAGCGAGAGAGAGAAGGAGCGAGAGGGCCAGAGATCATTTACTATTATTAAGATTGAGAAGTTTAAAATACAATATCCCAAATAAGAGAACTCAGACTATGATCATCTACTCATGACAACTGAACAGGTAACTGAGGAACAACGATTAAACTGCTGTTAAACTTGCATTGATACTTTTATTCTTTATATTCCGCAGGTTGGGAAACATGTTCCTGAGATGCCAAAGGTTAAATCCATTTATTAGCCTAAATGGCACATGCAACTGTCTCGACTGAGGATTTAGAAACTACAACCCATGAGCTGGCTGCCTGTTTTGGTACATAGAATTTTTTATTGTAGTATTGCCAAGCTATTCATTTACATATTATCCATAGCTCTTCCTAACTACCACAGTTGAAAGAGAGATTATATGGCTCACAAACTGAAAATAATGTGTTAGGGAATAATTTGTTAATCTCTGGTTTAGATATAGACAGGAATAATGAGAAAATTGTGTTGCAATAAGCTAAACTAGGCTGCTCATTAGGTGTTCTTTCAAGAGTCAAGTGATCAGAAATATCTTAGCAGAATTCAGATTAGCAGCATTTCTTTCTGCAAGAGCGTGACAAGACATAAGAAAGGTTATGTTATTCGAAGTTTTAGAATGGAACAAGTAATCTGCATTTTCTTTAACAAAAGACAGCCATATGTATGTATATATATATTTGTATAACAAAAGTACAATTAAAAATTTATATGTACATGTAAATCTATAGATGGTAATAACCCTTTGATTATACATCTCATTTTTATTTTATATGCTTAACAGAAACAGTTTTGGTGCTTTTAATTTTTGATATTCCATTTTTATTAAATGGTAATTATTAATAATTACTACATGTCTCTATACACCGGCTGTTAACAGATCGGCAGGACAGAATTACGAAATGAACTTGAGTCAAAGATTCAAGTAATCTGTTTTAAATCCTTGTTTTTCCAATTACTGGCTTTATTTTAATTCTTTGTTTTTCCAATTACTGGCTATTTGACTACGGACAGGTTATTAATCTCCTTGGGTCTCAATTTCTTCTGTGAAAAATGGAGATAATAAGACCTTGAACACAGTTTATATGAGAATTAATGAGACAATGTAAAGTGCTCCATACAATTGTGTAACATATAAGCACTCAAAAATGTTTTCTCCATTAAGAAATTTACAATAAGCAAAAGAACCATAAATCTTATTGAGAAAACAGGTCATCATAATGGAGCTTCTTATACCATAGCTACTTTTTGAATATTCTCTTAAACATGTTAATTCACAATACTAAAAGTAATTAAAAATAAAGCCTATCTTCTGTTTCTCATTTTTAATGAAGGAAAATGGTCAGTGCCTACTCATATGGGCAGTTTTGAACCCAGAGAGGTGACATATTTAGTTTATTCTCAATCATGTTTTCACTAAGCAGACACGAAATAGGTTTCAGTAAAAGATGAAGCATCATAACTTAAATTTAAATAATTAGCAAAAAACTACATACCCTTTTAATTTGTAGTTTACAACAGCCATGTAACATTTTTGTGTTTTACTTAATTCATATAATTATGCTTTGCTGATGGGGTGAATATGCAAAAAAATATAATTTGAGATTTGATATGTAGCATCTTTAATACTCAAATACTGACTTGTCAAAATAGAAACAAACAAACAAAAACAATGTGAGATAGCTAAGCAATCAAAACAAGAGCTTGGTGACTGTCCCTTCTAACACACACTGAATTTTATTCAGTATTATTTTTGCCAAGGTTGAAATGTTCATAGTATTACTTCCTAAATTTGGGGAAGGATACAGCATTTTAACGTCTTTTGTGACTTTTTTTTGTTTGCAAACCTTAAGATTTAATACATAGTGACCAAGTCTGTCCAAATAATATGAGTCCAGAATTAGGGCATTTGTCCTTTTTCTTCCTTCAACAGCAAAGTTACCCTCTTCCTTTTTTTCTAAAGAGGGAGAAATAAGAATAGAAGAAAAAGAAAAAGCTTAAAGCTATGACTCACGTTCATTTTAAGACAATGACTTGATGTAATCAATCCTCACCCACCGCCTGTCTGTTCTGACAACACAAATGCACTTGCGCAGGGCGGGCGGCGAGCAGCCCGCTGCAGCCAACTCTTCTGTCTTCCACTCACATGGAGCGGTCATGCGTCAGTGCACACTGCCCCACCCTGCCCAGATGTGTCTCGAAATTCTTATCACTTTCCAGGCAGCTCCTCCCAATCAAATGGACGTGGATCAAAAACCAACTTTCATTTGCTACGTCTGTTTCAGTGAACAGATTTAACTAGAAGAGAGCGGGAGCTGTCATGACTGACAGGTCAGAGGACTAGGAAAAGAGGATGGAATGTGGCTTCTGACCACAGGGATGGTGTGGAGATCCACAGCCTCCTGGGATAGCTGGGGAATCCTCCTTAAATGGCTCCCAGCAAACACACAGTAGCGTTAGAAAGTGTGGGTGCATTCTCCTGAAGCAAGTCCAACAGACAACCTACCAGATGGTGCTCAAAAGATTGCTAGTGTCCACAGATTACTCTTCTCTCCTTCTGCTTTGAGGCTTAAATTAAAAGTCAAGTTAGCCTGTGACAGGAATCTGAGAAAATCGGACTGTAGGATGTCTCCCTTCTTTTATTTGTACATCCAAAAGAACACTTCAATTTTAATTTCAAAAATCATATACTAATAACTAGAGGAGATCAGGAAATCCTAAACCACAAAGAACTAAAATAGTTCCAGGAAGGCTTCATTCTCATGGGATCCTTGCTGTTTCGCCTGGAATTTTTAACACTGACTAGATATATGTATGTCTTTTTTCCATAATGATTAAATTTTAAAATAAAAATATTCAACATGTTATAATGGCATCAAAACTAGACAACCCTACACTTCCTGTTTAACTCTGTCTTTAAATGAAAAAGTCTAATCAGCTTTCTGAACTAAGATAAACAATTCTGCACTGGACCTTAGATAAAACATGTATTTTGAGCGACCGGTGCTTACACATAATGCACTGATTACATCTTGATATTTTAAAGCTGAATCCTTAAAGGGCACAGAAAGAAAAACCCGTGAAAGCTGGAGTGTTATTCCGTGATTATCTGTGCATGATAGAGGCAAGAAATGAATAATGTTAGTAAACAAGTTTAACAATTGCTTACTGAGGCAAAATAGAAGAACAGCAGAAAAATTTGAGAAAATTTCACAGGGGTACTTTTTTATTCATTCTGTTTTCCATCAGTGGCTACATACTTTTATCAGTGTTCTTAAAAATTAATCCTAATTTCAGGTTTTTTATCCTGTTGCTCAGTATCTGGTGTGCTCTTTAAATTCTGAATTGTTCTGTCTCCTGGAGACAGATATTTGTGGTCAGAAACCCAAAGGAAGGATGTTTATTTTATCTCAAACCATAATCTATGACTCTTTAGAAGACAAATACTGAAGGAGACAATACTTTGCAAGAAGCTCAGAGAAGGGAAGGTGTAACCCACTGTAGTTCTCAAACCACTCCCAATACAAGAGAAGAAATGACTAATGATAACCTAAAACATCTTCATTGAAAGGAATTTAATTATTGCAAAGTTTTCAGATACTAGTCTTAAAGAAAATATTTAATTTGGTTAAATAATGTTTTACAAATTAATTTGTACTTGTAAGTCCTTAAGCCAAGCATGCAGAAGACCTAAGTGGAAGGCGCATAAATAGAAAGTGATGTAAACCTAGGATTCGAAAGAACTTGTGTTAGAAAAGTGATTTTTAAAAACAAGGTCAATATGTAAAGCCCTCAGGAGAGCAGACATGGAAGAAACAGCAGGCTGTTTTAAAATAACATACACATATAAAAACAGTCTCACAGAATTTTGCTACCTTCTTTTGCAAACTTTTCTTCCAAGTAATATAAAAATGTATGAACACCTTTTGAAAAAAAATCCGTCATTAGCATCCAGTAACTCTTATCACAGGACCAATTTCAATGGAAATGCCTATTTAAGAATAAATATCCTGAAAGAATTACTTTTCCATTCACTTCACCCGGGTTTCGCTTGTCCAAGTTCGTACTTTTTATTTTTCTGATGTCTCCCTTCTCCACGAAGTCATGACTGAAGGCACACAGGGTAGCAGTTTCATTCTAAGGCTCACACACACTCCTCTGGCACATTAATAACCAGAATCACACCCGGGCTCATTTTTCTGACAGCCTACCCCGCGCAGGGCAACTGAACTGAATGTGGGGCTGTAGTCACCTCTCTCGGTCCTCAAAATAGCCTGGCTAGGTAAACTATTATCCTGCTTACAGAAAAAGGAGCAGCACTAGCTGGTAAAGACACATACCTAAGTAGACACTGCAACTGGTAGAATAAGAATGCTGTCAGCCTGGCCCCAAAGCCAATGTCCTAACCCTTGGATATGACTCAGATTTAGACAATAACCTTTATATAAAATCACTGTAATTATGCCTTCACTCACTGTATCGTAAAATCAAATCCCCATAGGATAGATAACTCACCAGATGGATGACAGAACTTTACTATAACCATGAATGAAATGGCAGTTTATCAAACTGTTCTGTTGATGTGAAAGTTGGTGGTGGCAAAAGGGTCCCAGGTGAGTGAGGGAATCAAATGAGGAAACGGAAGTGCTAAGGGGGTTATCTCCAGACACCACCACTTTCGGGTTCTGCCACATTTGAAGCCAGGGCGGCCACACACCAGGTCCTTACTTTACTCCATGTGAGAGTATTTACAAGTCGCCTACTCTTCACGCGGAACCCCCAAATCCTGCAAAAACACTGAGTAACACTGACAAACTTATGAAAGAGAATGAGCATTTATTTTGCAATATTCAAGCCAGAAGCAATTGAACTTAGTTGAATTATAAAACTGATGCTGTAGGTCTTTCTACTGTCATTCTCATAAAGGGATAAAGGTAACATACTATGTAAATGTTTATACAGCAAGGTCTGTTTTTAATACCAGAAAGTTTATATCTTACGTATTCGTATTCCTAATATTATGATTCTCAGTGCTGGAGGTAGAGACTTTCAGAATTTGAGCCCTTGACCTTGTGCAGGACAGAATTATACAAGCAGTAGTTGCACCCCCACCAGCCCTCACCTTCCTTTTAAGGAAGCTGTTTCAAAAAATATCTCTGTTAAACTTCCTTATTTTTTATTCATTCAACTGTCTTCTTTGTAGTATTTGGTCAGTATGAAACTATGGGTTCCAGGAACTCTTCACTAAAAAGTCTTTTCCTCTATTATTTATCTATTATCAGCAATGTATTGTATCATATTATATGGTGTCATATCATATCTTATCACACTGTGTCCTACCATATTGGATTTACAGTGCTGTGAATTGAACGCAGAACCTTGCATATGCTAAGCACAACTCTTTCACTAGGCAACATCCTTTTTGTCAATATCTAATGTTGAGTATGTGAAGAACGCTAAAGTCTTAAAACATCTAAATGCTTCTTGTATCGTAATAGACAATAAGCTAAATTTCCCATGACCTACTGGATCCAGCTTAACAGGAACAATTTCATTGCCCATTTTTAAATCCTGTGATACGGTAGAATATGGTATGATTTTTAGGCCTAACATAACTGCTTATCCTTTCATGAGACACTAATCTAATCATGTATTCTATATGCAAATTAGTTGTGCCACCAATGTTGTGTAGGATTCTCTTTAGTTGTATTCTCTAGCTCCTGTTTTCCTACTCATGCTTACTTAATAATCTCATCTTCCAAGGGAAGGATTTACAGCAGATTTAATGGTGTGAATTTCATTATCATCCAAAGACATACTCTATAAAGAAAACATGCTGAGTGGATATATTTCTTCAACCAAACTAGTAAGGCAGAACTACCAGCTCAAGTGCTTCCTCTTCCATTTATCCTCTCTTTAAATTTTGTAGCTCTTACTGAGCCTCTATCATTAAAAGAAAAACTAACCCTTCAGTGTCTTTTGTACAGTATGCTCTCTCTTTCTTCCTCTTTTTCCTTTTATGATTTTTAAAAAAGGATTCTCTTCTTTATATTCCAGTTATTCCTGGAGTTTTTCCACTCTGTTTTTTGATCATGTTATTTTCTTGGACATTGTTGGTGTTTTGGTCAACTTTTCTTACTTCTCTTTCATTGTTTGTTTCTTTCAATACATTTTTCTTTATTTTTTTGCCTGCCTTTTTATCTTCTTTCCTCTTAAAGATCTCTGTTAAACCTGGATTTTAAGAACAGAATATGTTCACCAAAAGTACTTATAAAGTCATAGCTCTGTGTCTACGTCACCTAGCAAGCAACCTTTGGAAGACTTTCTGGGAGCTGCCTGGGTCCATCTTTCCTGGCATATTCAATAGGGTGTTGATCATCTGTCATGAAAACTTACAAGATGTGCGATCTGTACATCAGTCAGAGCAAGTCAAGCACTCACAGCACATGCTCAGTCAACCAGGCATGTTGAGGAAACATGGAAGAACTATTTGACAACCAGCTCTTAACTCAATGGATGGGGCAACTGAATTGGTTACCCAGTGAGACAGTTTTAGATGAAGTAAGGCAAAACCTACCTCAATCTTACTAAAAAAAGAAAACCTAAAGTAACTAAAAATTCCACGAATAGTGATGTCACCAAGAACTTATGATCTTATTCCCACTGTATCACTGTCCATTCTACTAGTTTTATTCTCAGCATGGTTCAGCCATGAATTTGGCAGAACCTAGATCAGTGACACTCAATCTTTTAGAGACTAAGTGCCCTAACTAAATAAAACCCCCTTATTTATCACAAAGTGCCAACACTGCAATTAGACCTGAATATTGAGGTTTTAGTTTAAAAAAGACAATTCATACACTTGACTCATGTGCCAACAGAGGGCTCTGCATGCCAGCTGCAGCACGGGTGCTATAGGTTCGCCAGCACTGTTGTAGGTCACACACAACAGAAAACTTCCCGGCAAAAGTCTTAAGATTTGATTGGACCTGTCCGAGTCACACACTTTTTCTAAACCAACCACTGTGGAAGGGGAGGTGAGATGCAGTGGTTTTGCTAATCTCAATCCATTTGCTCATTTCTGTAGCCTGTGTAGACAGCGCCAAATATTTTGTATTTCAAATTCTTGGAACCATTTGGTTTCAAAGAAGGAGCAAGGAGGAAACTAGCTCCTTGCTGGGAAGGCAACCACTGCACACAGGGCAGCTGAATACAGATAGTACAGAATAAAGAGCGGTCATTTAAATGAGTTCTTTTCACAGAGAGTTATTTTGATAATTATAGGATTAAAAAATGAATACATATTTTGTTTTATGAAATGGAGCCTTCCTCTGTTTTAATAATACATTCTTCTAGCGACTTTTTCTAAGATTATTGACCCAACTGTTGGTTATTATTATTACTGCTGTTAAATAATGTAAACATTATCTCTTAAATAACAATGATAAGTAGAATAAGAACAAATAACAATAATAACTATTTGACTAAAACAATGATATTCTTGTTAGAGATGACTGCTCAAAGAGCAATGAGTGAGTATTTTCAAAGAAAAAGTATAGAACTAAGGTTAAACAAAAACAGGGGAAAGATCACTTTTGAAAGTGAAGAGACATAAAGAGGCCCACAAGTGAGCCTCCGTAAGTGAGGCTCATCTCCCCTTGTCTTAATCCCATCAGACACTTTGAGGACTAAATACTAAGTGAGGAGCTTATGAAATTAAAGGCCAGGATCATCACAACAGAATGCACATAAAAGTCACCTGCACGGTCACTGGGGGATGCAGAGAGACTGAGGGTCGCATTTACAGCAGTAAAGTAGTTCCTTAGAGACAATTAGATCATACCCAAGTCTGCAAATAAATGAATGCCTATTCTTACCCTCTGAAAAAGAAAAGGCCCAAGTATAGTTTCTACAGTTTCTGCATGCCAATTTTGAAAAGATTTTCCTCTAATAAGTAAAATCCCTTTATTTTTCCAGTACTAAAAGAGGAAAATTGAATGTTATCTGCAACAATGAGTCATCAGCCACTGCAGCTCTACAACAGCTAAGTCTTTCCCTGTCTCTGCAGCCCTTCAAAAGAAGAGGGCTATCTTCTAATGACGCACATAAATCCCTGCACTGCCTGGCCACAAAACGTAATTAATTCTGGCCTGTGTATGCTTAATGAAAAAACCTTGCACCTATGACCACAGTGGGTTTGAGCTTCTTATGTATATGTACCTAAAATCGAGGAAGCCCTAGCAACAACTTAGTTCTATCCCAAATGTTCCACAAAACACTTTTCTACGAGCTGTACATCATTTCTCTGAAACACATCTCTTGTAACATGCAAATCAGGCTAAAGAAAACAACCGGCCACTTGTATGAACACTTTTCCTAACTTCTAAGAGTGTGGAATATTTTGTATTTCAAATTCTTGGCAGTAAGCAAGCTTTATTTCTCAACTTGTGCTGCTATAGAAGAGTACACAAACAAAGTTATCTCGTAGGTGCAGCTGCTCAATATCATTTCCTTTTATTAGAATAACATTTCATATTTTAGTGCATACTTACAGGCTGTATTACAGAGGACATTATTCTTTGGAGAATCCAAATAGGTAAATGTCCAAGGTTCCGTTTCAAACCACAAATAAAGGAGTAAAAATTTTTATAGGAGTAAAAATTTAAAAACTACACTCAACTGAAAGATTTACTTTGAAAGGTTTTCTCTACTATAATATTCAATTATTCTGGCTCTCTCTGAGGTGTCTTGGAGCAAACGCCTACTTTAAAAGAAGTGTCACCACACTTGTAAATATAGTTTCCTTGCTTTAATTATAGACTGTGCACAGAATAAGTGAAGAGTGAAATACAGAATGGCTCTCACCTGTTTAGGTGTAACCCCAGGCATGTGAATATCCAATGCGAAATCTGACGAATCAATGCGGATTACTGGTCTGGTGGTACCAACACATTCATTGGAAAATGATCTAGTAGTTTCTTTAAGCCTTAAAAGAGAAGACAATTTCAACATTCATGAACAAAATGAGAGGGGAAACAAAAAAGAATTATATGGCCTTAAGATTAAAGATTACTGATACAGACCCAAATGCAAACCCTAAAGCTGTAATGACTAATCCTCTTCATTATAACTCAGAATTATATTTTACAGTCCACGATCAACATATGCCCAATTTGTAAAGAAGACAGCCAAAGCAACAAAGCAGGCTACTTGAAACCTCAATCCAACAAAATATTGGCAAGTACTGGCAAAATACCTGTTTGTTTCTAGTTAATATATAGTATTAATACATCAGAAATTAACACTATGACCCACATTTTCTAATTATCCACCAATTTTCTAATGAGAGAAATCTTAACCACAACTCAGAACCACTTCTGGTAGCTATTGGATGAATGTTCAGTGTTACCAGTTGGAAACAAAAACTCAGCATCGTCTTGCTAGGAGGCAGAGGGAGCCGAGGAGGAAATAAAAGACTGTGTTGTGAATTACAAATGTACAAGTGCATAAATATTTCATACGGTAATTACGAGGCGTGTGTGCACAGCCCTGGGTTTCCTAGCGAGCGATTACAGCCCATGATCAGCTTCTCCACCGCCGATCTATCTGGCTTGTTCTAGCCTTCAAGCTCTTATTAACAGCCGGGCATCCAAGTCTAAAAAGCTATATGATAGTTTCTGAAATATGTCCCCAAGAGGAAGCGATTAGTACTGGAAATCACAACTTCTAATTGAAGTTCTGAAAACCAGAGCCTAGGCAGCAAGCTGGGCTACGACACAGCGAGGGTTTTATCTCTCCCACCATCACCACCCCCTCCTTTTTTTTTTTTTTTTTACAGGGGATAGATATCAGGCAGGTTAAGGACTCTCAGGCAGC
>NW_004955418.1:11108939-11146040 GCF_000276665.1 Chinchilla lanigera
GGGTGCGGGCGCTAGACCTGCGGGCTCCGGGGCGCTGCGCAGCGACGGGGACGGCGAGGGCCACCGCGCGGACCCGCGTCAGTCATCGTTCAGAACCTGCAAAAATAGAAGCAGATAATGGATGACTAACACATTACAGCATTTGTCCTCAGCAAATCCCAGCTGAGGCGCTCTGATATACAGGAGGAGTTGCACGCGCTCGCGCCCGAGCCTGGGGAAAACGCTGGTGTGGTGATTTGCACCCGCTCTGCACCCCCAGAACGAGCCCCCAGTCCCCCTGACCCCCAGACCTTCGCCCCGTGCCACCCTGGCTGCTCTTCCTCCCTCGCCCGTCCCGTCTCCTACCCGCCCTTCCACCCGGCTCACTGCATTTCTTCCCTTACTTCCTCTATCTCTCCTTCTCTCACCAAAAACGCACGTAATCCGCTGATGAATGTAAACAAAGTTATTCACACGAATGACGGACTGGAGCACAATGGGGAAAAAAAGGAGAGAAACAAAGACAACGCACTCGGACACAGCAATAACCAGACAGAAAAAGACTTTCAGAACAAAGGCACGTTGGCATACACACGCCACAGAGCTGCAGACACCCGCCGCCACCGAGAACTCCGAGGATCACCTCAGAAGGAACGGCCCAAGTTCTCAGAATTATTTTAAAACGAAACTCTGCAGCTAACCTGCTATGTGAAATGTGAATTCCCACTGACAAACCCGGCATCTGCTCCACAAAGTAATAATCTCTTACTCACAAGGCATCCCTCCCAAGCATACTCTGTCCTAAATGAAGTTTAGAGAGTCCAAACACAATTACAGAGACTAGGGAGGATCTCAGCCAGCGCCAAAGGAGTTTTATCTAGAAAGGCTAAGATCCAGAGCTTCCTACCACTATAAATGAGAGATGTCAGGGCTGAGAAGAGCACCCCCAAAATATGCTGCATTTTGGCAAGCTCAGTGATTCCCTCTAAAAAAATTTAAAAGGCCTTAAAGGCTCAGGAGCACGGTCCTTCTAACCTTTCTGGACCCTCTTCTCACAAGAGCCTGGAGAGGGTCTCCCTCTCTTCACAATTCCCTTATTTTCCTTAAGATCAGACTGCAAAAGGGAGCGCAACCGCTTTGGGCCCTCACCTTCACCCCACTATCTATGGAGCACAGGAACGTGACCCTGCTGGATGGACTCACACGACAAGATCTTTGGGCTCACACATATTCCAGAGAGATTCTCTGGGCCCGTTGATTCCTCTAGTAATCATCTTGCAAGCCCTCAGAACTGTCCACATTCCCATTCTCCCTTTCCTGTACTGAAAAAGGGATATATATGTTACGAATAATTCAGGACTGCATAATCCAAAAATAATTTTGTATCACAATCCTGTGCTTGTCCCCTGCACTGTGACTGCTTTTCTCCTTTCACAAGTTAACAAATTTGTGCGCCTTTCTCCTCCTGTTTAATCCTTCTCAGTTTATTCTAGGGAGACTTCAGGGGGCTTAGGGGAAATTTCCTTTTGCTCCTACCAAGGCCACACAGAACTAGACTGACATCTTAGAATTTCATTCAACTGGGCTACATTTTTAAATATTTATGCTTTTCACTTTACTGTTGCTCTCAATTTATTTCAGATGCTGTATCCAGTCTGCACAGTACAGTTCCAAGGTGTTAACTTAAAATGTATCATTCACAATGTAAAAAACAATTCCAAAGATAAAGATTGATTAAAATTTTATTTTAATCAGTAATTACAACCCTGCTTCAGACAATGTCAGATCAGTTGGCCAGATGGATAACAGTAAAAATCAAAACTCAGAAGTATATAGTACAGCTCAGTGTAGAGGTCATGCATAGCGTGCACGAGGGCCTGGGTCCAACCTACCCCCCGCACACACACACAAACACACATCACCAAGATCACATACACGTTCCCCACAGTAACATATTAACCTCTGTGTTATCCTCTGGAAATCAGAGGTGATAAAACCAAACCAAACCAACAGAAAAACAAACATGAGCCGATAACCAAAGCAAACAGTCACCTTAAACTGAATGATATTCTTCATGGTCAGTACTTGCTAAATACAAAAATCACACCATACTTCCAAAATAAATAAAATGCAACTTCATATTCAACCAATTCAAAGGACACTCGAGGCTCACCAGCACTCAAGTACCTCAGTACATTTACATAAGCAGTGACACTCTGAAAGGATTGATAGTATTTGTTGGAACTTTCTCTTTGGCTGTTGAGCTTTCAGCCACAAAAACCTGCATCTTTGTCCACGTCCTGTGAGTAAAGGAAAGAATTCCTTTTGAAGGAGACAAAGGGCTGAAGGCGTGCTCTAGCCTTCACGCCAAACAAAGCACATTCCTATCAAAGCACAATACTCACTGTTCTCTGAAGGTCTCTTTTTTAAAAATATATGCGAGAAAAGGGTTATATTTTGCTACTTCATTCAGAACAGAATTCCCGGACAGTTCTCCTGATACAGAAGAACTGTACCTCCCAACCTGTTAGATGTCAAGTTCCTGGTTCCACAACATCCAGGAACAATGTTGAAAACCAAAGGAAGAAGTTGGGAGAGAATTATTGGAAATAAAGAGAGAAGCATAGCTCCTAGATTTCTGGGGGCAGGAGGTCCCCAAGTGGGTAACCCTAAGGCCCTTTGTGGGGGAAATTTTTACAGTGAAGTCACATTGGGCAAAATACATTCAACCCATAGGATTACAAGTATAGGCGCTTGGCTAATATTGGTCCAGCAGTGGAACAAGGCCTGTGGCAGGGGCACATGGGAAGGACAAAGGCCTTTGGGGAAGGGCTGGGTCCAGATGCTCTGGTCCCCCATCGGGCATTGATGCCTGTCTGGACTCACTGGACCAGTGCTGCTAATTTCAGTCTAATTTCAAGTTGCTGTTTATCCCTTAGGGAAGCATGCAGGCCTGGCGATGGCCTCTTCACCTTGAGGCCTGGCCTTCTTCAGATGCGCCTCCAGCCGCGATTGTGATGTCTGCATTCTTTGTGCTGACTTCCTTGAGGGCCCAGTCCACCCTGAATGTATATGAATTTCTACATTAGTTAGCTACCTATGATACTTATTCTAGTTGGCAAGGGAGATTTGGGAATTTTTTTTTTTTCCGGTACCAGGAATTGAACTCACGACCTTGCGCTTGCCAGGCAGGCTCTGTGCCACTGAGCTAAATTCCCACCCCCGAGATTTGGTATTATACAAACACTTGAAAACAAATTTATTATTAAAATTCTCAAAGAGGAACACACCTTTACGTACTAGCCTTTGGGAAAAGAATCCTGCTTATCTCTTTGATTGATTTTTACTATCTTTGAGGTCCCTACACCACTCACTTAAAAGAAAATGGGATTGAAATTGGGGGTTGAAGCAAGGTTGATATTTGTAGCCGTGAACAGAACACCTTTTGTCAAAGAAAAGAAAGCAACTATGATTTTTGTTTCTTGATACCTTGTAAAGACAAAATGTAAATTACATGAAGAAAATCATGTCTATTTGATTGGTTATAATTTTAAGTAATGTGGATATATAATTATTAAATTTCATTAGTCTCTTTTAAGATTCTTTTAAAGCTCTTCATGCTCAGTACAAAATATTATAGTAAATATGGGAGTTTCATAAAATACATAAAACTAAAGACAAGATAGTCTATTAAGGGAGAGGACTGATTAACCTAAGGTAGGTTTAGAAAGTACTCACCCTAGAAGGGAACTATAAAAGGGACTTGCGGTATTTTGAGGCAGGGATGATGCTTCAAGAGGAAGGAAAGCAAAGGGAAAAGGATGAAAGCAGCCTTCCCCAGAAGCAGTGGACTTTGACCAGGGCTCAGAGCAGCGTTACAGTTTCCGCTCCAGGAGGTAAACAAGGAACATGGGGGTATAGGATGCAGCAGGGGCAAAAGGCGCCCAGGCAGGAAGCAGAGCATGCAAAACATGTCATAAAAGTTCTACCTCCTAGCTTGAAGCTGCAGGCCCAGATTTATTATTTTACAGGTAATGCAAAGCAAATATCCTGTTTACATCCCCATAAATTCTTCAGGTGAGAATGATTTATAGTTCAGACCTGTATGGATATTAATTCTAGGAGCAGCGTTATTAGGTAGTAAGTATAGGCGAGTTCAGAGAACTATAAAACCCATCTGGCTCTTGCAAAATAGGTAGTACATTCCCTCTAATATTGATTTTAAAAAAGAAAAAGCCACAAGTGAGCTGAAATTTGCAGTTGGTGAAACTCAGATAAATACACTGGCCATTCATCTATGGATTAATTTACTGAGCAGGGGAGAACCTGTATAGCATAGTGGCTACTCACAAACTGAAGGAAAACTGCCCGATTCCTGGCTCTATCATCTACAAGCCGCATGAATCTGTGCTTTAGTTTCTTCATCTACAAATAGAAATAATCATCCTACCTACGTCATAAGAGCTGCTGCCAGGAATAACTGTATTAATACCCTCAGGACAGTGCCAGGCACATAATAAATGTTTGTTATTACTGCCGCTGGAACAACCACATATTGAGTGCCCGAATGCTGGGGATGGTGATAATCAAGACAGATAAAGTTCCCACTCTTACATGAGTTCATTTCTAGTGGAGAAAACAAATAAAAATAACTACCAAATGATAAATTGCATTTTCTCTTAAGGAGATTTTAGGCAGGTCTAGAGAATGACTTACGATTGAACTGATTAAAAGATGCATATTCATTCACATAGCAACTTGGTTTCTGAAGATTTATTCTTGGGAAAAACTGAGTAAGGACACAAATATGTTTATAAGGCTATGGAGGAGCATTGTTCAAAATAACAAGGAACTAGATCTTTACAACAGCAAAGAGCTAGAAGTAGTTTAAATGCCCATCTATATGAGGTTGGTAACAAACAAGTACATTTTTTAAAAATTACAAAACCCAAAATATTATGCATCTTTTTCAAAAAGGGACAATATAGGCCTATTTTAAAACCAAATGCATAGTCTATGACGTATTTCCTTTTACATAATTAAAAGTATTTTATACAAACCCAAACTTTCAGAAATCTTGTAAGTACTATACAAACAAGCTTTTTTCTGTAAAAGGAAGTTACTGATCTGATTCTTCAACACTCCTGAATATTTTACTGTATTTCCTAGAATCAAGCACCTCCTCCTATAAAACCTCAAAACAGCCACTGAAATAAAAAGTTTCACATAGACTCGTTATCATCTAATTCTCAGGGTAAATTTTGCCAGTGGTAACAGCAATATTCTTCCTGAGTAAAACAATCAAATTCAGAAACAGGCGCTGCATGTGAAGTTGTCAGGTCTCTAGTCTCAGGACAGTTTCTCAGTCTGCCTTTAATTTTTAGAAACTTCACTCTACTGAAGATCACAGGCTATAGTTATTTTGCAAAATGCCCTCCATATTTGCTTGTTTTATGTTTCACCAGGACCAGATTCACATTATATAGGTACCTTTGGCTTGAATACAGAGGCAATGCTGTATTGTACTCACCGCACCTGTATTAGCTGCCCATAGCTGCGTATTAAATCATCCCAAAACTTAGTGTTGAAAACACTAAACATCAGTTTGTACAGTTTCTGCTCATCAAGAAAATCCTGGCTGGGTGGTTCTCTCATCAAGTCCCAGGGGAGATGCCAATCAGGACTGTAGTCAATGAACTCCTGACTGGAGCTCAGTCATTGGTTTACAAGGTTGCTGGCTCATGTGACTGCCAATTAGAGCTGGATGTGGGCAGAAACACACCCTCACTGTGTGCGGGATGCTTGGGTGTCCTTACAACATGGCTTCTGGGTTTCCCCTGCGTAGGCAGTGTCTTTTACGATACAGCATCACAAGGCACATAGCCATCATTACTGTCACATCCCATAGGCTATGCAGCTCAACTCTACTCAGTGTGGGAGATGACTCCCTATATATACTGTAGGAGGTGAGGATCACCTTCAGGGAATCCCCCTATATTCAGGCCTCCTCATTTCCTCTGAGTTCTATCAGCCACTGCCTGATCATTCTTCCTGAATGCCCATCTTGCTCTACTCCACATATTGTTTTTTAGCGCTATTATTCAGCAAAGGAAAGGAGGGACGCTAATTTACAAAAGCAAAATATACACATATATTTTAGCATAGAGGTACTACAACTCAAGTTGTTTTATCTCTAGTCATTTCATATGGGAAAAGGGGGACTTTTCACTTTCTGTCAATATACTTCACTGTCTTTTAATTTTTACCAGCTTAGGCTTCTTCTGTAACCAGAAGAAAGTAAGAGTATATGCATCTTAAATGATTTTATTGATTTATAATTCTATAGATGTCAATTTACATGTTAACTTCTATTTGAGAGTTAAATAATGCTTTGAAACGAAAAAAGTTGTCTTCTTTACTTAGCTAGAGCATTTCACACTGAGCATTGTGGTGGTTATATGCCTAGAGTGCAAGGGTTTTCAAGGTCAGCATTCAATAATTTGGGTTGAACAAAACTTTTTTAGGGTAGGGGTTGTCCTGTGTTTTAGAAGATGTTTAGCAACACTCTTGATCTCCATCCACTAGATGCCAGTAGCACTCTTCTCAGTTGTAACAACCAAAAAAATGTCACCACACATTGCCAAATATCTTCTGAAGAGTAAAATCACAGTGGTTAAGAACCATTATTGTAATTTGGCTCAGTAAGATGAAACTTAAATTGTAAATTTAATGCAACATCATTTCTTTTAAAGAACTATGGAACATAAATGTCTAAAAACTGTGTTTGCAAATATGGGACTTTGCAAGAATGGAAAAATAATCACAATAGTAAGTAACATTTATTGAGTTATATGCTAGGCAATGACTATGTATATTACATCACTGAATTCTTATGACTTTAAAGTATGGGTTATTATTCTTCTTTTATAAATAAAGGTTCTAAGGTTTAGAAAAATTAACTTATTTGTCCTGGTTACATAGTGGTAGAGCAAGAACTAAAACATTCACTTGCTGACTCCAGAATCTATGCTTTTAATTGATACCTTTTAGCACAAAACATTCACTCTACATTTACCAATACCACACTGAATGACATTTTTTGCACATGGATTTACTTAGGACTTTTCTCTTCTAACATGTAACGAATTTGAATTTTTCTTTCAATACAATAAGTAGGCAAGTAGACAAATTCTCTAAGTTCTATTTTAAAATAATAATAGTGTTTATTGAGGAATTACTATATCCAGGCCTTGTGCTTAGCACAGTGTAAATCTTCACAGCAATGGTGTGAAATTTGTACCCTCATGCCTACTTTACCAAAATGGAACTTGGGATACAGAGAGAATTAGCAGTCTAAGTCAGAATTCAAACACAGACCACCTCAGGCCTCAGTTCAAGCCTTTAAGTATTCAACTACACAATGTTACTTAGTCTTTTTTCAATTCACATACTAAGTAAGCAGCTTTAACATTTTCTATACAATCTCACAATGTTACTCATCTAGTTAACTCCAAAGAAAACAAAACAAAGGCATATAATTTCAGTTCAAACGTGGTCCAGAAGAAGGCCTTGTTTGACATGAACAGGTCTTCTGCTTTTTCCCCCAAATGTGAGCTCTCACAAAACAGTTCAAGACAAAATAGTTCATAGATACTCAGATTTCCAGTGTCTCTGGAAGAGATAGAAAATCTGGCATCGTTGGGCTCACATTTCCAGGCAGCAATAATCAGCAGGGCCAAGCAGTGTGTCTCTTTGTAGCTGCAGCCAGCAATCTGCAGACAGTCTACCCTGTTCCCTGCCTGCTCAGTCCTCACAGAAAGGAGCAGTTGTTTTAGCTCCTACTCAGCACTGAGGTGCCGTTGTTTAGTGTTCATTTGGTCTTTCCTTCCTCTCTCTTTTTTTACTTTTGTTTTTTAATACCTGGCCCAGTTTTCTTACTAACATTACTAGCTGATACCTTAAAACCACATGTGTTGAGATCTCTGAATGGCGGCACCCTTGCTTTACCCGGGAAGGTAAACTTCAGACCACACTTAGACACACTAAATTCCTTCTCTCTTTTTTCTTTTAAAGGTTCTCTTCAGTAGCAAGAGGGAAAATCGAATGGCATTTTCTCCACACAGATTTATTTGGGACTTATCTCCTCTTACACGTAGCCAATCTGAAGTATCCTTCCTTTGCAAGTCAAAATTGGCTGGGGATCCGTGAGGGTATATGGGCACTAAAAAAGTCTCAGGGGCACCATTCAGCATATGATACCAGTGCACCAAGAACTTGCCAACTGTAACAAATTTTACTTTATTTTATTTTTGGTTTTCATGATCAGTACCAGATGCCCCTTAAATATGTCCATTAGTCATCAAATCAGTAGGTCCTGTAAATACTTCCCTGGGGAAAATAACAAGGGACATAATTCTTAATTAAATTTCTCAGCTTTGACTAATACAAATGCTACTTCCTAACACATGTCTCTAAATTCAGTGCTAGCATATTTTACTGAAAAATAAAACAGATCCCTGTGTTCCAAACAGCACACGTCTTTTAGCTCTAAGGACTGCGCTGGCGTGTCCTCAAGAGACTACTGAACTGCACAGCAAAGCATTAGCAGTCCTGATGACATCACAGCGTTAGAACGGCTCCTTTGTGTGCTGCTCATCTGCCTGCCAGGTACTTTATTTATTTATAAGCTCAAATGGTCACACAGAATTTAGGTTCAGAAGAAGAGGGTGAGATGCCTCTGCAGCTAACATCTCGTTTCTCCTTTAAACCTCCCTGTACAAGCTTTATCTTGCAATGCTATTTAATGAGGTGAGAGCTCTTGATCACTTTGGCCCTAACTCAGGGAGCAAGACAGTGATGAGAACCTATCCACTTAGTCTATATCCATAAGAAATGGATAAACGTGGTTCTTCTGCAGGGAAGGTTTTGAGGAAGTAGCTTGAAACTAATACCAAAGACCTGACTACCTTTCAAAATGTCAGATCTGGCTCTTTGCAAGAAAAGATCAGGGAGTAACCCCCTGACCTAGGTATTGAGAGTCAAATCTTTTGCATTAGCATTTTGCAGTCTTTCCCTATGGGTTCTGTGGTAGAATTTTCTTTTATTTTTAACAGGAAGGTACTGCAGAATGGAAAGAGAGAGAGAATCAAATTTAAGAGCAAATACGTAAGGCCCTGGGATCCTGCTGACTAGGTCTAAAAGTGGGGATCTGCCTTTCCTTCTGGATTGCTATTGTTGCCATCAACTCAGTACATTCTGTGAGATGTTTGAGATTTTTCCCATACCCTTAGGCATAATTATTCCTGAAGCATTTTCACTTACATTTTGTTAAAAGCTCTCCAATAGCTTCAGAAGCACACAAAAACCTCACTCAAACCTAGAATGTACATCTACAAAATAAATACTGTCTTTTCTCCAAACCAAATAGGAAATGTCCTGACTTTCTCTCTTTCTTGTTTTGTTTCTTGTTGTTGTTGTTGTTTTTTGTTTTGGGTACCAGGAATCGAACTCAAGACTTTGCAGGCAGGTGCTATGCAGCTGAGCTATCTCCCTGGCCCTCAGACTTTTACTAAAAGTTATATTTTATCTTTTACCTCTTTGTGCTACTCTCAGCAAAGCATTTTGTCCTATAGCACAGACTATTTTCAAATGATTCTTATGTTTTCAATTTCCAGTGTTCAAATCCTTAGAATAAAATGTCCATAAAACACTCTTCTTATAATAAAATTTTTGCTATTTCTTCAAACCTCTCAGCTGTATAATTGCAGTGTTTAAATTGAAATCAGTAATCATATAATACTATTATGTAATTGAAAAAATTAGGGGAATTTTTCTTAAAGATCATGAAAGAATGTCAAAACATTCTCTCTCACTTATGTAATTCTGCTCAGTTGGGTTTATGTAAGCTAGAGGGATTCTATAAAATATACACCTCATACTGCCCCCTCAATCCATTTCAATCACACAATTTGAAAGTTGTTAACACAAAATAATACAGTTACTTAAAAACATTTTCATGTCTTTTATTTTAAGATAAAGAAGCAAAAACACAATTTAGCTTAATTGTAAGATGACTATTTGAAACTTAAATGTTCAGTTCATCACTGAAAGAAGTATAAGATACTGAAGTAGCTTCTATGCAGGTATTTTAATTTCTAGTCTATAGTCATAGTTTTCTTTGATCAGTGTCCCCAAACTCCCCATGAACTCTCAGTGAAGAACCTCGTAATTTTCTTCCGGCTGAAAATGATCAAAGCGTTCTTATGTTTGTTAGAACTCTTTGATGTGGCTGCACAAACAGGTGGTGAGTTTATTTCATTGCTATTAAACAGTTTCTTGCTGTCTGGAGCTTAGGAAGAAGTGGTTTATTTCAACCGAGAACTTATAGACCAGCTTGCTCTTTTCCCACTTGTAACTCCTCTGTACAAGGTTTCCCATAGAGATTTGCAACTTAAATGAAAGCAGAAAAATGATGAAGCCCATAATCCTCCAAGTCTGAGAGACCCACTGGCTGCATTCCCCATGGTAACATTCTAAAACAGCCAGGCCTGAGCACGCCCAGGTGATCTTTTTTGCTTTGTCTCTCCACGACTGAAGTTGCAAGCCTTGATCATGAGTTGTAACCCAACTAAAGGCTGTTTTTAAGTCCCAGGAAAACATGAAATATCTCGGTTGTGCTTGTCAATAACCACAATAAAGCGATCCAAAGGCAAGATGGAGTGGTTCCTGTCCTTGTATCTTTAAAGAGGGAAAATTCCTCTTTATTTATTTATTTATTTTGTGGTACCAAGGATCAAACTCACGACCTTGCACTTGCCAGGCAGGCGCTTATGCCACTGAGCTATATCCCCAGCCTGGAAATCCCCCTGTAAAAGAAGGCCATTTACCGAACATATATTTTATAATAAGAACACTACTAGTAAGTAAAATAACATTTTAAAAATGCTGAATATTTGTTACATTTCAGCCAAGACTGCAAATACTTTTCATATATTATGTCATTTAATTCTCACGGCATCCTATGTACCATTTTCTAGCGGTGTCTCCATCTTGCAGATGAGGAAACGGAGGCAGAGAGAGACTAAGGAACTTGCCTGAGGTTGTGTATTGACACACAGGTCTGGCTGACTTCAGGGGCAGGTGCTGGGAACCAATGAGGCTGCACTTGACAGAGGCCGTATTTCTGGTATTTATTAGGAAAATGCATAAAAGCAATGCTTTCAAATGAGTTTATATTTTATACCACACATAATTTAAATCAAGAGTACACAGGAGAGTGAGATGTGAGATGTGCCATTTATTTCTGGCCAGGGATTCTGGCTCCTTCCTCTACCTCCGAGGTTCCCCTCTCCAAAGGATCCCAAAACAACCACTGGAATGAAATGGAGGATGCAGACTTTACTTCCAGCTAGAAATTGTGGTTCCAAGTATTACTTTGTAAGGTTCACTTCATACTCCTCACCTTTAACTTCCACACTTATATAAGGGGCATAGATAAAGGCACTAACAAAGAATTATAACGAGCAGCAAGCAAAATCCCAGCAAATTCTGAAGAGTGAAGTCCCAGAGCAACCATAAGCTGTTATCAGTGTTTCAGGTTCAGCTTTATTAATAGATAAAAAATGAAATCTTCCTTTCATCTTTCTAATTTTGCACTGTTCTTTCTGAATCTATTTATAGCTCATCGTCAAGTAACATGTCAGAGTACTAGAACAACCCCTTCAGGTGGCAGACACTGCAAGTATCCTTAAAGAGTCAGAAACAGAGCTAAAAGGCCCCAATTCAAACATTCTTCCTAACGCTAAAAATGACAGCAAATATAGTAACTGCATCTGCAAAAGAAATCGCAACCTAAATCATTTGAAATAGTCCAATTGAGATTCAGTAATTTAAAACCCAAGGGAACTGTCAGAGTTATGTCAAAATTACCAAGGGACATTTATCGGGTGGCAGCACTGACAGGTACTATATATCTTGGCCACAAGTTTGTGTTGCGTGAGTTAAGGGAAGCAGGGAAGGGCAGATTCCTAGAACCACCTGCCCCAAACCTCAGCAGAAAAGGTGAAGAGCGTGCATTTATATCCCAAACCCAGTGAGATATTTCTGAAAGAAATAAAATACAAAATGGTAGAATGAACTAGGTTCTTCAGAGTTAAAAGACACAAAGAGATTCTATGACTAGTAGTTGACTATCTCCTGATAGACACACGACAAGGAGTGTAACCCACTGTTGAGAAAGCATTTGAAAAGGTGAAATGTGGTCTCTGACTGCTAAAAAGTACAGAGTAGCAAATGCAACATGAGTAATCAAGTTTATCATTACTTACTTGATTCTGCTAAATTAATAGATGGATTATGAATTACTTTGCTGGAAGACTGCTCTTTTGAAATGGAATTTAAAAGCTAGTATGAATGCACAATTTTCATTTTTAGAATTAGCTTTCCATTATAATTCACATGAGTTTCTAAGGTTATGCCTTACTGAGTGATAAAATCATGCAAATAAAGACTTCTTCAATCACAGAACAACTAACTCATAACAATAGATGAAACTTTAGATAAAGCAGACAATGTGCCTCCAATAATCCCACAGAAAGACCGTTACCTCTTTTGAAATGTCATATTTCTAAAGATTTGGTAAAAACAGAAACAAAAATGTAGGACCTTATGCCTTTAAATACACTATTCATAAATATAAAGAATGTACAGATTTAATACAGATCATATTTACTGTTACTTAAAAATATTCAGGTCAGGTGTGGGAATGCCTGCCTATACTCCCAGCACTTTCAGAGACTGAAGCAGGAGGACCATAAGTTTAAGCCTAGCCTAGGCAACTTCACAGTTTAATGAGACACTTTCTCAAAATTTTAAAAAGGACTAGGGATATGTGAAGGCCCCAGGTTCAACCCCCAGGACCACCAAAACCAAGCAAGCAAGCAAACAAACATTAAGGTCACTGTCAAAATTTTGGAAGTTCCGTTAAAAAAAATAAAACTGTAAAATAATCAGTCATAATCAGCTTGGATCAGAAGGTACTTTTCAAAAGTTGATTACATTATCTTTCAATATAATTTCCTGGGAAATATATGTGTAGATCAGTGCATTAAACCTTTATGGCCTGAACTTAACTGCTCATTCCCAGACCTGTAACGGCGGAGGCAGATGACCGCATCATTGACCCAAGTGAAAAAGGAAAATAGCGTGTGAATAAGATGAACTAGAAAAGAAGGCATAACCTTTTAATTACAAAATTCCAGGACACATGTGCAGAACAGTTCTCCCACCGCTCCCTCCAGTAGAGTGTATATCATGTAAATAGGACCAAGGTCAAAAATCATATGATCCTATCAGTAGATGCAGAAAAGGCCTTCAACAAAATCCACCACCCCTCATGATAAAAGCCCTGAAGAAAATAGGTATAGAAGGACAATACCTGAATATGATAAAGGATAACTTATGACAAGCCAATAGCTAACATCATACTAAACAGGGAAAAACTAAAAGCTTTCCTCCCTAAAATCAGGAACAAGACAAGGATGTCCACTATCACCTCAGCTATTCAACACAGAACTTGAGACATTGGTCAGAGCAATTAGGCAAGAGAAAGAAATAAAAGTGATATACATAGGAAAGAAAGAACTCAAACTATCATTATTCACAGGTGACATGATACTCTACATAGAAGACCCAAAGAACTCCACCAAAAGCTCTTAAAATTAATAGCTAACTTCAGCAAAGTAGCAGCATACAAGATCAATGCACAAAAATCATTAGCATTTGAAAACACCAACAATGAACAGGAAAGAAATTATGAGAGAGAAATTATGAAAACAATACCATTCACAGTAGCTTCATGAATAATGAAATATCTGGGAATTAACCTAACTAAAAAAATGAAAGATCTCTACAGAGAAAACTGTAGTGTAGTACTCTGAAGGAGACTGAAGAGGACATTGGAAAATGAAAAGGTGCCCCTTGTTCCTATAAAGGCAGAACAAATACTGTCCAAATGACCATGCTTCCAAAACTGTTCTACAGACTCAGTGCAATCCTAGTCAAAATACCAACAGCATAATTTACAGATCTAGAAATAACAATCCTTAAATTCATATGGATCCAGAAGAAACCCACCACAGTAAAAGTAATTTAGAGTAAATTTAGAGTAAAAGCAATAAGAGTAAAACAGTAAAGAGCATAGCAATACCTGACTTCAAGCTATCATAAAAAGCAGTAGTGATCCAAGTGACACAGTCTTGAACCAAAAATAGACACGTGGAACAGAATTGAGGGTACAGAAACCTCCCCAGGCATATTCAACTATTTGATCTCTGACAAAGGGTCTAAGAGTATGTTGAAGGAAAGATAGCTTATCCAACAAGTGGTGTTGGGAAAACCAGTTATCTACTTTCCTACTTTTACTTGGCCCAAACTTTTTGGACACTGTTTCTTCCCCTACCATTAATAAATGTAAAGCTTTGCTACTGTTTGCACTTGCCTTGACCAATTCTTTCTTCATGACAGAAAGAACCTAGAAACCATCTTCACAATGACACTCCAACACCCGAAAATCCAAGGACATAGAGACAGACACCAGAGGGAAAGAGCTTCTAGACTGGTTGTGTCGGGTGTCCATCTAGAAAAATATGAATACAGTGACTACTGAACTTTTGGCATAGTGTAATTTATATTTTATTTTATGGGGCCTGCATTTGTGATATTTATGATTAAATAGAAAAGATAAGCTGAATGACAGAGATGAAAGAATTATATTATTATATGAGTAGACTTCATTCAAGTATCCTAGAAAAATATAGTGAAATTTTTTCATCATTAATGAATTACCATTAAGAAAAAAAATTTTTTTTTCTTTCTGAAAATTTTCCTCCATAAATAATAATACAACAGTAAAATGTATGGCATTTTTCCTGAGCTCAAGTCACAGAGTTGTTTCAATATCTCATAACAATATTATTGTTTCATTCTGATTTAGCCATATCAGTATTTTAAGATGGTCTAATTTATTTCTTATTTGTGACATTTTGTAACTGCTTCCTTATCTTTTCACAAAACATTAAAAATTTGTTTGATATCACAGAGGTCAACACCTTATATCAGTAAATTTTACCTTAACTGAGCACTAATTTTAAAATCAGGAAAATGAATGAATTCAGCAATATTAATTATTAGCCTAAAAGAGAATAAAACTTCCAATAAGCTTTACTTTTCATTTTGAAATTTAGATCACTATTGATATCCCACTGTAATGGCATAATGGTTAATTAAGGCTGTCTTTGTTATGTAAAAACAAAACATACTGGAGGGGAAATCCTTTACCGAGTTACAATTATCGTCCTCATCCAAGGATCTAGCAAATGAGATATCATTAAAATACTTAAGTTCTATTATGCACCATATTCTAGTACCTTATCAAAATACAAATGTATTCAACCTAACCATATCACTCATATTCCTGAAATCTTTTGTATTTGAATTTTTCTCCTAAGAAGAAAGCCAACATGAATAAAATTAGAAGTTCTAAAGGGGAGCAATCAAACCTTTATGCACATAAAATACTATTTTCTAAACTAACCAGAGAGTACATCCGGTTAATGAGAAGAGGGCTGCCTTGCGGTCAGTTCTGGGTCCTCCCAATCCTGTGTACCTACAGCTCCAGCACAGTCAGTCCTCAATCAGGTCATCATTCTGTCTTTGATTTTTCCAAATGAATCAGCTAATTTGAGCTTCCTAGCCCCTCGCATTTGCCCCCCACACTGATTTGTCTGAATCTTCTTTTTACATTACTTTCTCTATTCTTCACATTAAAGTTTCCCAGATAGCTTATTTTTTGCAGGGCTTCAAAGACATCCAGAGGCTGTCACCTCAACGCATGGCATTTTTATACTCTGGCAGTATTTTAATTAAAGGAACTTGGAGAACAGCAAATGCCTAGGAAGCTGTCCTCTGATGTCTCCTTGTCGGCTTCAAGTCTGGAATACCCGGATATTTATCACCGTTTTCCCCAGTTTGCGGCAATTCTGCTACCAATTAACAGCTCCGTACCTTATATACTGACTGCTTATTTTGCAAGGTGAGAACTTTGGGTCTCTTGTATCCCTTTCACATCTCACAAGCTTATCAACATACCAATATCACAGTGATTTAATCCATATTTAAATTGCTAAAACTATACAATAAGAAAGAAAGAAAATCATTTAAATATTGCTCACACTGAGACAAGTAAGACACTTTGATATCTTTATGGTCTGCCATTTTCTTTTTCCTGTAGCTAGGAACATGGTTCCTGAGTCACGTATGAGATATATTTATTCTCAATTAACCTGTGTTGTTATGATTTAGATCTAGAGTCCCCCCAAAGTCCAACATGTTCAGGGGTGAGGCTTCTGGAAGATGAATGGATCATGGGGAACAACACCCATCAGCGGATTAATCCACTGATAAGTTCATAATTCAATGTGCTATTAAGTAGGGCCTAATTGGAAGAGGTGCATCAGTGGGGACATCCTTTGGAGATTGTCTTCCTCCCTGGCATCTCCCTTCTCTCTTTGCTTCCTGACAGCCAGTTGGTGAGCACTTTTCCTTTGTAATGCTCTTCTGCCCTGTTGTCTCTGCCTTAGATTCTACCAACCATGGACCGAATCCTCTGAAAACCATGAGCCAAAGTAAACCTTCCCTGCTTTAAATTGCAAATATCAAGCATTCTGCCATAGCAACAAGAACATGACTAATACACCAAAGGTATTCATGCAATTGTGTTTGGCTGAAAAGAAAACGATGACAATCATTTTCTCTAAAAAATTTAGTGGTATTTTACTTTCCATCTTCAAACTTATAATCATATTGTGAAAAACGCACATGCCATTCCGATTTCTCATAATTTATTTGTAGTATCTTTCAAACGTTCCTTTTATCTATTCTCTGGAAGCTTTTAAAATACTCTTCACTGTGGACTTTTATTGATGTTCCCTAGTATGTGTTGTCATTTGTTGTCCTAGACATTTCCCATGCACCTTGCAAGGACATTTCAATTTGAAAACTGATAATGATGACAAATACTCTTATGTGTTCCTTGATAAGTTCTCTGCATTTATCTCAATTATCCTCCTTATAACGCCTGTATTTGGGGGTTGGTACTGCTTGAATGACCCTCAAATTTCCCTACTATTTTTTTTTCTACTTTCACTTTGCTTTGTTTTGTCCTGCCTACTTAGAGATTTTCTAAACTTTTCTTATCACATCTTTTTATGTTTTAGTTTTATCTCTTCCTTGTTTCTATTCCACCCTCCACTGTTCTGGCTGAGGCAGCCACCGGTGCCGTCTGTCTCAGTTCTCCCTCTGAAAACAGACACCTTCCTGAAAAGTCAGGCACTCTGGGATGTGCATTTACAATTAAGAGTGAAACATGGCGAAGCTGTCTGGAGCTGTGAAGGGAGGATGACTGAGCTTCCCATTGGCCTTTTTTTGTGGAACCCCATCAGCCAGGAGAGGAAGGCCCCCTCTTCCATCCTGGGGTTTTCTGATTCCTCTAAGAAGAACGTGCCCATCTCTTGAAAGAATGAAATATGCTACCGGTGTTCTGGGAGCAGGGCAGGGGGTGGAGCCTGGAGCAAACCCTCACATGAATCCTTGTTTCTGCCCAATTTAACACCTCTACTATCCGATAAGCAAGAATCATCCAGCTTGAGGCTGTCTCCGTACTGTGAGGTCTTACATAACAAGCCACGAACTAACAGTATAAAAACAAATGGAAACATAACTGAGAAGTATAACAAACATTCCATCAGAAGCACGTCAGTTTCAGCCAATCACAGGCAGCCAACTCATCAGCCCAAATGAGGCAGCTGCCTAGCTACAGACAATCAGGTGATTTCTCTATTTTGGTTTTCTGTCTGGCCTATAATAGCTCACACTGATGCATGCTCTGAACTTCTATTGAAAGATCCTAAATGCTGTCTGATTTATGAATCATTCTTTGCTCAAATAAACTCTGCTAAATTTAACTTGTCTGTATTCTTTTAATACCACTCTCCATGGTACTGGTATGGCCCAGGCTTGAGCCTTTGGTATAGTGTCTGGGCAATCAGCTCGCTTCCTGTTGGCCTTCCCTGATGGTGAGTAATTATGGTAGATGAAACAGCTCTTGTAATACTGAGTTCTCAGTCCTCTTTTTATTTTCAAACGTATACTATTGCTTTACTTGCTAGAGACCCTCTCCTATGGTCTGTCTTTGTAGGTTTACAATTTAAACTTCTTTCATCATCCACTGTAAGAGGAGCTGGGGAGGTGGAGCAGAGAAAAATCATGTATTCCATCTGCTACATTGAACCCAAAGTCTTAGAGGTAAAATTTTAAAGTAGATTATCTAGAGATTATCTAATTCAATTCTTTCATTTGATTACCAAGGAAAACAATCAAAGTTAAGTGCTCTGCTCAGAGCTGCTTCTCCAAGTTCAGAGTAGAACTAGGAATGAAGCGCTACCTACCTTGTTCGTCCAGGAGTTCTTTAACACTCAACCTCATGCTAGGAAAAGCACCTACTGGCCTTCGATTGTGAGAAAAGAAATATGCCACAGAACCACCTAGAAATGACATAGTGAGAAAAAAAGAAAACTAGCAACTCAGGGGAGCATATGCTGAATGCCTTCTGTCAAAAATAACAAGCACCAGGCTCTGGTAGAAGGGCAGACGCCTTAGGGCTGTGATAATTTTACAAGATGCTCTGAGGAAGCAGAGGCTTCCATTAATCTTGCAGCAGGCATCCAGGGTAAAGGTGATGAGGGCACCAGCATAGGGTGATGTGCTGGCTGGGGACCTCTAGGAAGAGCAGGGAGGGCTCACTGCACAAATTTTCACCAGGGCATCTTCTATGGAAAGTAGAAATGTAGGAATGGCTCCTGCAACACGGCCCTGGCCTTCTCGGTAGTCTCACTAGTGCTGGGCCACACACACCGCAGAACCTGCTTCTTCTGTGCTCTCTTCTGAATGAGCTCATAAGATTCTGTTAATGCTTAGTCCCTGTAGCTGTTATTATGGAAACATTACATAGTTTTTCATTTTCTTTATATTTACATTATATAATAGCCATTTTCCAATTACATACTCAACTATGCATGGCGCCAGCTTCAGTATTTCTAGGCAGGACACTGTGTTTAAGGATCCAAAATATTAATCATAGGGCAAAACTATGACTAGATGCAGAATTTTAGAAACTGAACTGAATGGCATGGAAAACATTAAACATCTTGGCACTTTCCTCTGTGTCACATATCAAAAGATACAAGAAAGGTTAAGGAAACATTTCAATAATCAACAGAAGCGTGAAATAATGTATTATTTCCAAGGAAAACAAGTAAAAGTTTACCTGCAGATACTGAAACATGGGTAAAGTGAAGCAGCTATTATTTTGCTGTTCGTGTTTCAAAGGAGCTTTAGAGTTAAAACTTCCATTATTGTATTACCTTGGCCTGTGCACTGTTTCTTTTCAAAAGGAAATGACTAGTTTCTATTTAGTTTTTTAGTTTAAGTATAAAGGTATTACTGAGTGTTTTAAGATAAAAAAAAATGCTAGCCGGGTGTTGTGGCACACGCCTGGGATCCCAACACTTGGGAGGCTGAGACATGAAGGCTGCATGAGTTTGAGGGCAGCCTGGGCTACATAGCAAGACCTTGCTGCTAAAAATTGAAAATAATTAATTTAACTTAATATAAGCAAAAAAGCATAGAAATTGTGGACAAAATATTGCCACACAAGTCTTACTAATTTTATTTATTTCACTATATTAAAATTATAGAAATATTTAGAGGTTTAAAATATGTGGCTGGATTGCAAACATACAGTAATTTTTAAAAAACGTGTGCTTTAACTATTTGTTTGGGATTGTTGTGGGAGTTCTTGCTACCTAGTGCACAATTAAAGTATTTTGATGAAAATATAACTTAATTGAGGGCAGGTTAAAAAAAAAGGGAATTATTTAATGTCCTTTAAATTTAGTAACCAAAATAGAACTGAGTGCAGTATTGTGTAAGTGTGGGTATGAATAACTTGAGTTTTGTCATTGGTTTTCAGGAGAAAGTACTGTCTGTTCTTGAAACAAGCTAATTCCTGTCTATGCATCATGTCCAAACTCTGATCCTGAATTTTTCAGTACTCATTTTTATTTGTTTGTTTGTTTTTTTGTTTTTTTTCCAGTACCAGGGATCGAACTCACGACCTCGCTCTTGCCAGGCAGGCGCTGTGCCGCTGAGCTAAATCCCCAGCCCCTTTCAGCACTCATTTTAATTATAAGTATTTAATGGAGAACAGTGAAACCTATTCTTACATTATTTACCTCACATGGATTCTGGGGAGACAAAGAAAGGTAAGAATTGTGAAAGTGCTCTGCACATTTTACTTTTAAAAACTTTCTGCCATGATGATAGAGTGGGAAGAGAGGATCTGCTCCAAGAAATCTCATATATCAATCTTTCAGTGTCAAGCTCTGGACAATGTCTCCTCGCTAAGCACCCAAAGTACTTTTGAAAGGTCAAAAAGCACACTGGGAACATGGAAATATCTTGGAGTCTGCTTTTAACACTTAAAGAGTAGTTAAGAAAAATCATGAGTTTGCTCGCCCCAAGAATCCTCTGATTGTAAGATCTGTGATGCTTAAAAAATATATCAGTACTTATTAGCCAGGCATGGCAGCACTCATCTCTTCTCCCAGCACTTGGGAGGCTGTGGGAGGAGGATGGCAAGTTCAGTCACAGCCTGTGTAATTTAGCAATAAAAAAGTGCTAGGAATGTGGCCAGCCAGGAGAATACCCCTGAGTTTGGTCCTCAGTACCAAGAAAGAAAGACAGAACCACTCTAAAACTCAGACCAATTCTACTCAGTCAGAATCTCTGGAACAGGGATGAAGCATGTGTAATTTTTAACAATTTCTCCACTCTTAGGTCAATGCTATTTTCACAAATACCTCCCCGCTCAGGTACAGATGGACCAGGGTGTAGGCAGAACCAGGAAGCTACTCCTGGCAGAAACTCTGAGAACCAGGTCAATTTTGAACCTTCATAAATCTGGGTTTGATATCTGAAACCACACAACATGATGTTGTTGAAATCTATTTGTTTGTTTTTTTGTTTTGTTTTGTTTTGTTTTTGTTTTTTTTCTCCGGTACCGGGAACCGAACTCACGACCTTGCGCTTGCCAGGCAGGCGCTTTTGCCGCTGAGCTAAATCCCCAGCCCCTGTTGTTGAAATCTAAACTTTATCCAGGAGACTTAAAATGCAGATTCTAGGGTCACATTTTTTGATTTAGATTTAGTAGCTTTAAGGCCCTGAAATATGCATTTTCTGATGCATGCTTGAAAACCATGGCAAAGGGGTTTTAATTACTCTGCAACTGTCAGGCATTGAAGATCTTGCAAGCAGTCTGACCATCATCTTAAATTCGATGTGTAATAATACGTTCCACAAGCAGAAGACCCAACTTAAACTGGAGATGCTCAGGCCCACCTGTGACCAAAGTGTGACAATATAGTCCCAAGACTTTTTCCCTGCCTGACCTTCCTACATATGGACTTGTGTACAATAGGGGCATACTGAGAGGCATTCTACTTGCACTGATTTTGAGTACAGTATGTTATTTCTATTTTTTTGTTGTTGTTGTTTTTCTCCGGTACCGGGAACTGAATTCACGACCTTGCGCTTGCCAGGCAGGCGCTTTTGCCGCTGAGCTAAATCCCCAGCCCCAGTATGTTATTTCTAAATGTGATATCTGGGTAAGAATAAAAAGCTCAAAGCTTACCATGAAGGTGTAAGGAGCTGTTCTGACACATGAGAGAAACCAAGTATAGCTACATAGGCCCCTAGTCTCTTTGTCTTCTTCAGGCTCTACCCCATGCAATACGGCTACACCGAAGTTCTTAAGTCCTGGGTAACACTGAAATGGCACAAGAGGACAAAAGCAGGGCTCCTGAGCTCACACAGATGCATTTCAGTTCCCCCAGCCCCTATGTGGTCCAGATCACAGTAAATCAAAGGTGAGTAAAGCCTCATGGCCATCCCTTGGCTCTCCTCAAGAACACAGCCTACAAATGGGCCATAGTCAACAAAAGTGCTAGAGAATGCATCCCATTTCAGGATTGCAGAAAAGTTACTAAGTTGTTTTGCACAACTTTATTCATTTCCCATAAATATATTTGCTCCCAGAAGGCAGAAGACTATTCTGTATGACAACAATAAGGTAAGTTTGGATATTTGTCTAATCATTTCATATGTTAAGAACAAAGCAAAATATAATCTCTGATCACTGATAAAAACAAAAGGTACAATCAACAAAGTCATTTCTTAATTAGAAGCTAACTTTTATGTGTCATATACAGGCAATATTTTGTTGTCTGGAAATTATTAATGGGACTTATTCCGTGAGTGTTCAAATTTCTATCTAATACATAAACTATTTTAAGGTAAAGCAAACTGCTTTCCAACCAAGTTACTAAAAATAGAACTACTAACAGAATTCTCATTGGTAAGTGCAAAATGTCTGTAGCATAGCATCTGCACCATTGATAAACTGCACCAATAGCAGTCATTTTCACAAAAGCTTACAGGGTCAATTCTGATCTTTGGAGATTAATGAAAGCACCACATATTTGTACTCAAGAACAATGTCTCTAAAACACAAAATTGGCTGCCCTCTTTCTATGATCTTAATGTTCCCTCTGCTATGTATTTACTACTAAACGCAATTATCTTGACCATTTCTGTCATAATGCTTCAACAAGAAGCAACTGTCTTTTTTTCATTCTTTGCCCAAATTCTTACAACATAGTTTTGATGCATTACCAATGCCAAATATGTGAAAAGCCTCAGAAAAATAATGGACTAGAAACAAAAGATTAGTACAATAATCTTCTAATACATTAATGTCAATATGAACAGGTTATTGGCTTATGGTGGTTGAAAATCCAATTATGTTCCTGATGACAATGAAGTTAAAGTTACATATTCTTCTTCCTGTCCTTTCCCTTTGACTTCCCTGGCTAGCACACTGTCTTCAAAACAACACAAGCACATTATGTGACCCTATTAAATTTACTACTTTCCACGGTCGATGAGGCCGAGTCTAACCTACTAAAAGCTTCCAAACATGAGACTGCTGGAAGAGGGATTAATAAAAGCCTGTACCTGGAGCAGACACTACTCAATCACTTACCAGGTCAAGAAAAATCAACTGTGCCTCATCCTAGGTCATGTCATCAACATCTACCAACTCTGAGTAAAATGGGCAAATATCAAAAGCATTCATAGGAACCCTGAAACTCCCTTCTAGAAAAGCACTATCCTCTGGGTTTTACGGTTCCAGCCAAACAACTGAAGCTCTGGTGACTTATAGTTCTCCGTCATGATAGTAGCATGCAAAGTAGGCAACAGGGCTGGAAGAATTTTATTCCTCTGTAACAAGGGCTCATTTCTTGAGCACTGACTGTGTGACGGGTTTCTGCAGCTGCTTTGTTTGCCACTACATCTCACACCCGGAACAATGCTTGGCACAATGAATGAGTGAATGAGTGAATGAATGAATGCTTTCCTTCTTCACAACAGTCTTACTACTATCTCTACTGAACAAATGGTGAGATTGGTACACATGAAGCTAAGGGGCATATTCAGTGTCACCAGCTACTCAATGGAAATCCAGGACTGGAAACACAAGTTCTCTAAGATGTCACATTCTGCCCATAAACCCACTGTATATGTATATGTATATATTGCCTCTGCTAGTGACAGACAGTGCAAAGAACCCCTCCTGTCCTTCCCAAGAGGATGTAAGCTCTTCATCCACCTGCTCTGAATTGCCAGTACACTTCACTTGTGCTTTCTTTAGGCTCTAATTGAGAGGAAAAACTACCATTCACAAAGCACCCACCATGTTCCAAGCACACACTTTCAGGAATGTTATCTTATTCATACTTTGTTCATTTTCTTTTAGCCCATATTTAGCCACATTTCATGAATGGAGAAAATGAGAATGAAATCTTTCATCATCATTTACCAAACTTGTCCAAAGATAAGTATAATTGGAAGGGCTGGGTAAAATTGTACTAGGCCCTATTCCAAATCTTTTGACTCAGAATGTTCAGGCAAGGAGCCCAGATGCATCTGACTTCCAAGCTAAATGTTAAACTTTCAGATAGAGGCCACGTGTGAGTCATTTGTATTGCCTGTACTGCAATAGCAGGCCAAAACAATGTCCCATCTTTCCGGGTTTTTAATGTACATTAATAAAATTCCCAAAATATTCCCAAGGAAAAAACAGAACAGGTATAAACTGTTTCATTTACGGATATGAAAAGTAAAGTGCAATGAAGTTATGTGGTTTCCAGTTGAAGGAATAGAAAAAAGAGGGTATGCAGAAGGAGAACATAGTTGGTAACTTCTTGAGTAGGGGTGCTATCCTTCAGATACCCATAGAAAAAAAATCAACCAAAATTCAAGCATGAAGCAAGAGGTTTGTCAAGAGAATCGTTCAGGCTACTTGAAATAGGCCTCTCAAAAACAAAGCAGCTCTCAGTGGCAATAATCAGTAAAATTTTTACCATGTTCTTATTTTGCACATTACATACAACTTGTTTTGTAAGATAAATTCTCAAAATAGGGCATCATGAAAAGATTTGTAAAATGTACTGAGTATTTAAAGGGAAATGTCATACATTCTTTGACAATTTCAGTTTCAGTTGTGTTTCTTCAGGCTATTTTCACCTAAATCAGATTTCCTAGAAAAACTCGCCCCTTATCATCTAAAATACTCTCACTGGAATAGTCTTCGGAAATAATTTAGAGAGCTGAATGATATTAACCTAAACATAATTTTATTAACTTTAGCCCAATCAAGTAGATAAATCTTCACCGTACAAGGGATAAAATACATCCAGCTTTTAAACATTTTTTTTGCAATTTTTCTTTCCCAGGTAAATAAAGAGTTGAATCCACCATGCCAATCAAAGATCTCACTATGATAATTGTGAGATGCGATCCATTCAAAAACCTAAAGATGCTCTTCTTACATGGCAGAGAAATAATAAGAGAGAAAGTAAGTTTAGAATTTAGAGGTCAACTTCATAGTAAGAAGATATTCTATCCTAAAATCGTACTAGACCCTACTTAGATGCTTTAAATAAAGAGTAAGTAAATAAAAAGTTGTGTTTAACCATTCATTAAACCAAGATTGTGGAGAAAGAGAAAAGGAAAGCCATTTTTGAGCAGTAGAACTAATCAAACCATCTTAGTGAAAAGAGTGACCTACATAAGGTAGTTCTTACCCTGCAGGTGATGCAGTCAGATGTGTGTTTTACAAGACCGTTCTAGCCACAATGTGGATGAAGACTAAAGTGGTGGCTTACGGCAAGACAGGAAGTATCAGACCAGTGAGAAAGTGAGCTTCTCAAGGGTAGTTGCTGTGTGGATTTAATTTCCACCACTGTGGACTATTTTAAGAGAAGAGAGAAAGGGAAAGAGCACCAAATTGGTCTTAAAAAGCAAGTAGCGCAACATCAAATGAGAATCTAGGCCTGCAGCATGGTCAGCAGTGTAGTTAGACTGTGTTCTACCCTTTAGGCCTGCTATTTTAAAAAAAGAAAACGACTACAGCCTCAGGGCTTGTTGACCCATGAACAAATATACCACCAAATGTGAGCTACTACATGATAAAATATAGATCACAGAGAGCGCTCACACTTTGAAATACCACATAATTTCACACTTCATTTCCCTAGTTCCCATCCTCATTTATTAATTTCTCATCATAACATAAAGCCGTATCAAGTTTTAGTTACTTCAGGAAACATGGCACCTTTCATAAAGCCTGATGAAACCATTAATAATTAAAGAATGACTTTGGAAGTAGGGCATCACAAACTCTTTGGTGCAACGTTTTTATGCTACTCAGTGACACAAAGGAAAACCATGCATATCCTTGAATAAATGAGGACAATGGATGTTCTGATCTTAATTAGTTTGATAACAGGACAAATTAAATCCCCTGATACTTAAATGGATGGAAGTGAAGCAATAAAGATTTGACAACAGTCTAGATTTCAGACACAATAAACGTTTTACCTTACCAATAATCTCCCTTACACATAAATCTAGAAAGTGAATATTACATTTATAACAAGCAGCTGTTATTTTAACAACTGACCTCAGACAGTCTTTTCAACAATATGCTTTGGTTTCTTGAGTTTTTCTCTTTCCAACACTCAAAAGTCTGGTTCACTACCTTCATTTCATTAGTATAGTGCATATACATGAAGCACATCCTCTTTTCCTTATTGATGGAGCCTATATTTAAATTATATTCCAATAGTGGTTTCCAGCTCTCATTACACGTGTCATGATGCATCTTGACCATGTCTGAAATATCGTGTGTTTTAAACCATTGGCCTCGTCCCCTTAGTCACAAACAGCTGTGTAATATGTGTATGTGTATGTGGTACGCTATCTACAGCTTCAATGTCATCTGGGAACATGTTAGAAATACAGCATCTCAGGCTCCACCCAAGAATGACTGGAGGAAGATCAGCATTGTATCAGGACTTTTAGATGATCTTTTGATACTTGAGGAGCATTTCCAGGCATTTCAAATAATACAAGTTGGGAACCATCTGACTACAACCAAGATCTGAACTCAATTTCCCTTGCTATTCTAGAAACATACTTTCCAGGTCCTGAGTGAAAAACCACTGCCACGTACCTCAACAGTGGGGTGGTCGGGAAGGTGGCACATGCTGTGGTAAATAAACAAATTATAAATCTTAAATTTAAGCTCTGAAACCCTGGGAGATATTCTTAACCAGATTGTTGACTTTTTAAACCACCCCCCCCCGTTTTAATTCAGAGGGCAATTTGATTTGTTTTGGTTTAGACCAGGCATGTTCAACTCATGGCTTGTAGGCCACATGTGGCCCAGGGTCAGCCAGTATGACAGCCCCACAAGGTCACAATCTTTTAAAATCATTGATGAGCTTTAGTAATACTTTTTATGAGTTCATTGTGTGGCGCTCCGGTATGAACTGTATAGGCAACGACTAGATTCTCTGTTGGGGAGGCCATAGTGCAGAGTTAACTCCACCTTCCGTGGCTGCTACACATAGTCAAATTGAAACTCACATGCATCAGAGACCACATGCCCTCTTGTAACTAGGCAAGTAAAATTCAGCCACTACCAACAATGGCATTACACTCCACACACATGTGTTTGCTGGTGCAGATGGGTATTTCTGGCTATTCAGCAGACATGTAGTTTTTCTTGTTTAATTATTACACTTGGGCTTGTGTTATTTTGAATAATAATTCACTAGGTTAAACTAGCTTTTAGCAGCTGTATACAGGAAGTATAAAAAAAGTATCAAATAGTGTTTTTACTCATGATATTGTTATAATTACAACAGCTAATTATAGGATACTACAAAAATAAATAGCTGCTTATTGATTAATTTTTGGTATCTATAGAATTGCAACCAGACATTCAACTCAAAGAAAAAGAAAAATTTGACCATGGATCATGTTTCTTTGCCAGACTTTCATAAGACCTATCTTCCCAGAGAAAAATATCCCTTGCTTCACAGCACCTTAGTCATGCCACCACTTTCTGGTTAAATGAACTTTTGCAAAAAATTACTTTTTCAGGATGAAAAATGTAAAGAATAAAATTAAAACAAAAATATCTGAGAAGCACCTTGAGAACTCACTAAGAATTGGAATTACTTCCTGGAACCAGACATTGATGCATTAGTTTCACAAAAGCAAGGTCAAAATTCCCGCCAGTTTTTTTGTTGATGTTGCCCTCTTTAAAAAAATGTTATAGTGAAAATATTTTTCAAAAGGAAGTTTTGTTACCTATATATGTATAACCATATTATATATTTTATATACAGCCAAAGATAATTCCTCTTCACTCAGCGCAGACCAAGCAAGACAAAGATTGGACACCTATATTTTACATCAATATTTTACCAAACTCACAAGCAATTGGAAGAAATAATACAGACAGCCTACACATCTTTCACTCAGTATCCCTCCATCCTGCATGACCATAGACCAACAGCACAAAATGGAACTCTGCTCTCCATCTCTGCAAGTTTGTCATTTTAAGAATGTTATACAAACAGAATCACATCACAGATGATCTGTCATTGACTTTTCTCACTGGTACAGTTCCTTCAGATCCATCCATGCTGTTGCATATAGCAAAAGCACATTCTTTTGTGCTGCTAAGTCTTGTTTCATGGGATAGATACACTACTTCTTATTGAAGGATTCATTTTCTTGCTTGTTTTTTGTTCCTGGGGAATTGAACCCAGGGCCCTGTGCCTGCACCCTCTCCTGCTGAGCTATACCTTGGCCTCACCAGCTCTCTTACTTGGATGGTTTGCAAATATTTCCACATAGTCTGTAGTTTGTTTTCCCATGCTTTTCACAGGATCTTTTGTAAGCAAAAGTTATTGTTCTGATGAACTTCAAGGTGTTACTTTTTTCTTTTATAGATTATGCTCTTGTGGCAAGTCCAAAAACCCCCTGTCTAGCCCTAGAGCCTGAAGATTACTTCCTATGTTTGTATCCCAGAAGTTTTATAGTTTTATAGTTAGTTTTGTAGTCCATTTTGACTTAACTTTTGTAAAAGTTGTGAGATTGAAGTCCATTTCCTTTTCTTTTTTGTTCTATTTCTTCAGATCATCAGTTATATTGACCTCTAATCCTCACATGTCCCTGGTAACTTAAAACAGAGTATCCATTTTAAGATGCACCTCAATTTAAGAATAATTTTTGCAGGGAGAAAAATAAATGGACAGTGTCTTAGTCACTTTCCTGTCCCTGAGACACAATACCCAACACCTGTAACTTAAAGAGGAGAGGCTTATTTTGGATCATGGCTTTTAAAGGATTCAGTTTATAGTTGGCTGGCTCCAAGGCCGAAATTCCTTAGAGCGAGGCAACTATGGTGGAAAGGCCTGGAGGAGGAAGTTGCTCATCCCATAGCAGCCAGGAAGCAGAGAGAGGAGGGAGAGAAGGGAGACACACCCTCCGGGTCACGTCCCTGATGACCCACTTTCAACCAGGCCTCATCTCCTAACAGTAAGTCGGCCACGAACACATCAGCAGAGGAATCCACTGACGAGTATCCTGCCCCAATGACCTAGTCACCTTCCAAAAGCCCACCTCTAAACACGAGTCTTTGGGAGACATCTTCCCATAGCGTAAATATGCACGCCAAATTTAAGAAGGCACAGTCCCAAAAGCATTACAATGTTTTATCTGCACGAGGTAACATTGAGAGTATATTTGCTCGTGGATCAAGAAGCCCTTCAGCCAGTCGTTTCTTTAAAACCTAAGACCTGAGCTTAAAATGCATCCAACAACACTGCTGACCAGGTTGGACATGAGTCTTTCTTCTGACACGGCAGTGTGCTGACTCGTTTCTTAAAATAATGCCGATGCATGAGTATGCCATCCTTTATCCCTACAAGAGTCCTTGATGGCAAAGTAAGAATGTTTCTAATTTCTGATAAACTATTCAAGTCCTAAATCACTGCATGTCCAATGGAGAAGTTGTCTCAGTTGTATTATAAAAGTCATTCCATACAGCTGTGCATTGTTCGCTTTCCCACACATCCCTAATTTTTGTTATTCAATAAATAATACATCAATTCATTACATGGTTGTCTAAAACCCAAAGTGATATCACAGTATGATCAAAGACCAACTAACACCAGACCCCATACCAATCACATTTTCTTAAATGAGTAACTTCTCAACAATTTTGTATTTATTTTGCAGTCTCTTTTTTATGTAATTACATACATTGAATATGCATGCATAAATTCAAGTTACATTTTTGCGAAATTAAAGTGCTAATTTTTATGCGTTTCTCCTATTTTTAAGACCCTCCTCACTCCAAGATTAGTTAAGTCATAACTTTGATTCAATTTTGTCAGTAACGTTTGGATGCATCAGAAATGTGTTTTCACGTATGACATGTAAAAGAAATCATCCTCGTTTTTTTATACAGCCATCAGTTTTGTAAGTGATTATGTTAAATCCTATCTAGACCACTGTGACACATAGAACTGAGCAGATTTTCCAGATATCTGTTCCATTTCTTTGATCTAACTACCCATTTCATCCTCACATTCAACTTTAAAATGTGTCCCCTCTAACATCTAACAATTCAAACTCCCCTTATGTGTCGACTATGTTGGTTGCTATTATCTCCAGCTTATCTTTCAAAACAAACTATTGCATGTATATTTTCAAGTTTAAAAAGTTCTAGTGAAATATTATGATCACATATGTACCATTTGTAAACAGTTTTAGGGGTCATTCTATGTTTTTGCAACCCTTAATTCTGTCTCAAATGCAGGTTGGGACAAATGGGTGAGGATGTTCCCTATACTGAACTTGCCTGAAACACAATTTACACTTCCTTCTTTAGCCTTTAAATATCTTTAAGTCTTTATGCACACATAACAAAATTACCGAGACCTTCAAAGGACAGGAAACCCATAGGCTGTGAATGTTCTGCAACTCTTTAGTATGGCCTGGTTTTGCAAATAATGAGGAAATAATGATCTTTATACTAGAAACTGAGGAAACTGTGTGTGTGTGTGTGTGTGTGTATGTGTGTGTGTAGGCATCTGAGAGTAAACAGATGGGTTAGAAAAAGTAAGGCTTTATTTGGATCCTAAAATATATAAATAAGAGGCTGCTACTACTCAAAGTATGTTTACTTTGGAAAGAAAGAATTAACTCAATAATTATGTTAATACAATTTGTAAGGACGAATTACTTAAAAGAATTAGGCAACTTCACTCTAAATAATTGAATTTTAATGAAGCTTATTTTGTGTGTTATTTCCATCCTGGTTTGTTTACTGTTTATAGCAACAAACTTGTCCTTCTGAAAACCCAGCTCAACAACACACTATCCCTATAACTAAATGAAACAAAGAAAATTAACTGAATAGTATGTTTTTCTGAACCTTCCAAGAATTCAATCAGCTTAAATATTAAATGAAAATATCCACCTGTAACAGAAAAGCTAGCCTTATAAAACCCCTGCCTGCCTCCACTTCTATCACAGGAATCCTAGTTTTCAGTCTTTCACTTTACTTCTCCATTAAAAATAGGATGTGTCCCAGCCTCAACTACACATAGGTAAAGCCAGACGGTAAATTTTGTTTGTGTGGGCTTTTGTGTCCCTTCTCCCACCCTGCTGGCTAAAGAAGGCATATGATGACCAGAGACTGGACCATAGGTGAGGGTTATATTGTAAAGCTGGAAGAGTAGTCAGCTGTAGGAAAGATGAGTTCCTGATGAATGTACAAAAAAGCCATGCTAGTTTATCCCCAAAATTGTTCAATTTGTGATAGAAACTACCTTCTCTTTAATTTTTTAAATTAGTGTGTATTTGCAGTACCAAGTAATAGTGTATGTTTTTGGCACATGCATATGACATTATCTTGATTATTTTCATCCCTGTACTGGCCTCTTCTCCTTTACCCCCTCCTTTCCCTACCCTTTCTCAATCTCCAGGCAGGGGATATAGCTCAGTGGCCCAATGCATACCTGGCAAGCCCAAGGTCCTGAGTTCGATTCCTGGTACCAAAGAAATAAAAAAATAAAGAGTGAATGTTTTCAATCTCCAAAAGTCTGCTTTCTTGTTTCCTACCATCTTTCTTCTCTTTTTATTCATTTTTACTTATACTTTAGGCCTCTCATAGAAGAAAAACTATGCAATATTTAATTTTCAGCCTGCAATTTATTTCACTTAGCATTATGGTCTCAAGTTCCACTTATTTTCTTGGAAATGACATGATTTCATTTTCTTTCTGGATGAATAACATTCCATGTGTACATATGCCACATTTCCTGTACCAATTTGACTGTTGACAGATATCTAGGCTGGTTCCAGAGTCTGCCTATTGTGAATTGTGCTGCTATAAACATATTTTCATTTATTCTGTTCTATATAGAAGATTCCATCCCAAATTATATACAATTCCCACTATTATAATCTTATATACAATAAGACAGAAGTGTGTGGAATTCAATGCATTATAACAATTATTCCTCTTTAAAATATCACTGCTATAAAAATAAATGTCTAAATAAATATAATTTAATTGAAGAACTTTATGTCAAACGTCCCAACATGGGTGTGATGTAGCCAGGAGGTAGAGTATATGCTTAGTGAGCAGTAAAACAAGTAAGCAAAACTTTTCAAGGCAAAATCAACAATCACTATTTCCCCTGAACTTCACTTTGCTCAGTTTTTAAATTTTCTGGATACTTTTGAAGGAAACATAATATTTAAAATCATAAGCAACAAAGAAGAATAATCTAATTTTCTTCCCTCTTCAGCATAACCACTGAAAAAGTTTGAAACAGTATTGTTTCAAAAACTGTAGTATATTAAATTTGCTTATATTAACTGCATACAAAGTATATAAAATGTACCATTTTAAATTTAGATATTAAAGGATATGAAATTTTATTTCTCTCATTTTTGTTTTCGCCAGAACATCTAGTCCCCTGGATAGCAGAAGCAGTGGGAGTAGATGGACACATGTCTCATTTCCAATCATAAATGAAATACACCTAATGTTTCAGCATTGAGTATAGTGTTTGCTGTGGGTCTTGGTAGATCATCTCTACCTGGTTTAGAAGGTCGTTTCTATTCCCAAACTGCTTATTAGGACAGGATACTGAGTTTCATCACACAGTTGGTTTTTATGAAGCTATTAAGAAAATAAAAGTTTTTTCCCCTGTAATGTCTTAAAGTTATAAATTATCTCAATATATTTTTCTAATGTTAAGCCACTCTGTAACTTATACGCCAATGTTGTCTTTGTTCATAAGGCATATTCTAAATATATGATTGGATGTAATTTTTATTATTTTATTTAGGATTTTTCCAACTAATTTTACAAGTCAGATTGGTCTTTTCTTGTCCCTTTGCCCACTCCTTTCTTTGGTTTTGATGTCACGATCATTCACGCCTTATAAAATGAGGTGTGAAGCAAGTATTTTTCTACTCTACATATCAGTTGATGTAAGACTGGAATTGTCTTTACTTTGAATGTTTTAGATCTTTCCTGTAAAAATATTTAGGGCTATTAGTAAGTTTTAACACTGATTAAATGCCTATAATTATTTCAGGCTACTCTGATTTGTTTTTCTTAGTTCTGCTGAAATACTTTCCTAAAACTGTAGTTTGAATTTTACTCATTTCTATGCAATAAAAAGCAGTAAATTAATTAATCTATTTATTTATTCTTTTTAGCGTAGTGCTGGGGATTGAATCCAGGATCTCATATGTGCTAGGCAAGTATGCTATACCCCAACCCTGAGAGTGAATTTAAAGGGACTCTCTGAACACCCATTTACACCATTTACCAGATATTTTATTCTAGGCAAGTCACAAATACCCTGGATCTGCTTCTTAACTTACAAACTAGATATATATCTAGCTCAAGGGGTTCCTAGGATGATATCTACATGTCTAACTGTGTTGGAAGCACTATAGATTGCATGGCACTATAATGTACTAAAATCCAAATAAATGAGAGAATAATTATGGTATTGCTGCCACTCTGGCTTAGTATACCGACTTCCGCGGAGGGAGTTGTAACCAAATTGCAAATTTTCAAGGACAGAAGAGCAAGAGTTTTGAGAACTCATCTTCCAATTTGTAGAAGTCACCATTTCAAGAGACAGCTCTCTCTTGTCTCCAGACAGCAGAACTAGTTAAAAGCTATTTATGATGAGCCATTAAATGCTACGAAGAGTCTTCAGTAATCAGATCTAGCTTTCTCTTGTTGCTGTTTCTCAGATAAAATTAAATTTTACCTTTCTTTGATGTGACAAGTTTATTGTTTTCCACTATAAAAGTCCTCCCTAAATCTCAAAGATAATGTGTAAGGATAAGAATTTAGAATCAAGACTGATAAGTCTGAAGAGTAATTTTGCTGTGACAGCTGTGCGTGCTAAAGAAGTTAACCACCATGATCACACTTCGACTGGAAAATATCAAATATAGTACAGCTCTAAATATAGTTGAAATATTAACTGGCTTTCAGAGTTGCGCGAGTTAGTTGAGATACAATGTGTATTAAGAACAGTTTTTACACAGTGCATTCCTCTTCCTTCTCTCTTCACTTCCTGTCATGAACAACATTCCTGGAAAGAATTTCCATTTATCCAGATGTTTCTTAAATTGTGGTTCTTGGAAAAAAAAAATCCTGTGAAGGGTTGGTAAACACTGTCACAAAAATAATTCACATTCACACCAATCTTTTTTTCTGGTTGCTATTAGAACTGTAATGATGCTTCTAAACTCTACAGCTTTACTGTCCTTTAATTATATAGTGGCTTTTGGGGGATTGAATACATAATTCTATGTCATTACATTAAATTTTATTTATTTTCCTTTGCTCTACCACAAATATTTGAGACCCTGATTCCATAACAGACTGCGTTTGCTGTACCACTCAGTTTTTTAACATATGACACTATGTTTAGTTTGATGGATAAAACTAGTCTTACTTTCATTAATGAGCAATTTATTGCTGTAAAATTACACAGCCCACCCTAGTACCCAATTCAAACTCCCACTACATTTTGTGTTGATTTATACTTTATTAATGTGCAAGGGATCTTTATCTTTTCACTCACAATTCTTATTGTTTTCAAAAGTTACCGTATAAGTTACCATATTCACTTAAATCTTCTCATGCATTAACTTAAAATTATAACATTGTTCAATGAGGCCATGATATGTGAAGTTGTTTATAAAATATTGCCATAAGCCAATTTTTTATCTGATTATTATTTAATGTAAATTTACTCCTAAAAACTGTTCTTTCACTCCTATTTTATTGGTCAATCTAGAAAGAGAGGACTGTGATCTATTTCTGGTGTACCACCATCCTGCTTTTATACTGATATTTTCACACCTGACACACACATCTATAAACTAGCAAAGAACTGCATTATACTTAGAGTTACACAGAAATCAAGAAAGGTATTAGTCTAGATAGAAAGTGTCTCCCTTGTTTTAGCTACTCCTTGATGAAATCAAAAGACAGAATGATAAAGATTTGTGAGTGGTTTTGACAGAGACAGAAATAAGGGTGTTTTTTGTTTTTTGTTTTTTTTTGTTTTGTTTTGTTTTGTTTTGTACCGGGAATCAAACTCAGGACCTTGTGCTTGCCAGGCAGGTGCTTGCACCACTGAGCTATATTCCTGGCCCAATAAGGATGTCATGATCATTTAAAGTAATTAAAGAAATTTATATTTTCCACTTTCCTTTTTCCCCTTTGGTTTTAGTACTTCATTTGGTTTAGACTGTGCATCTAAGAGACCTGCTGCTACCCCTGAGTATATTTGTTTAGCTACAGATAAGAGTGGCTATAAGACTCTAGAAGACAGAAGTGGCAGGAACTAGAAGGGATGCACTATCATTTACTTCATAAATATTTATCCACTTTATTCAATAAATAGTTTCAAGGTGCCTAATATATTACTGAACAAACTAAAGACTAAAAGCTTCATGGGACTTATATTCTTTCAGGAAAATGCACAACCAACACACTCACAAATAAGTTAATAATATTTTAGAAATAATTACTATTAAAAAAAGAGAAAATGAAGCAAGGTGACGGCAGACGGAACTGCTGGGGTAAGGTGTGGGTTAGACGGCAGGAAGTTGAGGGAGACACTGTCCAAGACTCATAAGCAGTCAGGGAGTAGGCACCGTGGATGTCTACAGATGGCTCCAGGCAGGTGAAAGAGCAGGAAGGAGTGAAGGAGCCACAAGGAGGAGAATGTGCTTGCAAGGTGGAGAGAGCAGATCAGGCAGGTAATGGAAAAATCCCTTATAAAGCCTTGTAGTTCACTGCGAGGACTGTGGATGGGATAGTGAAGACTTTAACTAAAGATCTCAGGCAGGAAAGATCAAAGAAAAAATAAGAAATACATATGGTTATAAGATACTTAAGAAGAGATCTAAAATCAGGTATTGATTAATTTTTAATCTTCACCTCAGTTAGGGACAACTAAACTCATGGCACTGTTGGGGTTTATATCTAGTTGTTCCCCAAAGCCCCATGTGCTCATAGATGGGACATTAGAAGGGTGACTGAATCATGAGGGTGCTACAGTTAAATGTGATGCAAGGAGGTAGGGCCTGGTCAAAAGAGGCAGATCCCTGGGGTTGTTAACCTGGTAAGCTGTGGATCCCTAGGTTTGTTAATCTGGTAAGGTGTGAATCTCTGGGGTTGTTAACCTGGTAGAGTGTGGATCCCTGGGGTTGTTAACCTGGCAGGCTGTGAATCCCTGGAGTTGTTAACCTGGAAGGCTGTGGATCCTTGGGGTTGTTAACCTGGGAGGGTGTGCATCCCTGGTGTTGTTAACCTGGCAGGGTGCAAGAACCCTTCCCAGAGTTGTTAACCTGGCAGGCTGTGGATCCTTGGGGTTGTTAACCTGGCAGGGTGTGCATCCCTGGTGTTGTTAACCTGGCAGGGTGTGGATCCCTGGGATTGCTAACCTGGCAGGGTGCAAGAACCTTCCCAGGCTTCTTGTTCTCCCTCTGCTCTCTGACCATGTGGATGTGTGCAGTTTTCCTCCACCGTAACCCTGCTCCCATGTCACCAATGATGCAAAGACTAAAGTTTCTGAAAGGTAAGCCCAAATAAATGTCTTCTCCTTTAACTTGCTGGAGTCGGATCTTCAGTCCCAGTGACAAGAAGGTGACTAAGACACACTTGCCCTTGCTAAAGAACATACTCTACCGAGAAACCCAAGACTCCATTCAGATACGCCTCTGAAGTCAAGTTGTTTCAAAATTAATGTGCAGTATACTGAATTCCCATGATTTTCCTTTAAATTGTGAGGCATAGAAAGCAAATTTTACAGTAGTAAAATATAGAGCAAAATTAATGTCATCCAAAACTACAAGATACTCTGTGTAGTGATATTCTTTACATTAATGCTTTATAGGACAAAATAAAGAAAATCTGTTGTTTCTTCCACCATATTTAATCTCTTGTGTGTCTTGGAATTTTATATA
>NW_004955418.1:11146140-11201207 GCF_000276665.1 Chinchilla lanigera
TTTTATTCCTGTCCCAGTAATCTGATCATAGAATACTGCATCATACTTTTCTAACAGCTCTCCCAAGAGAATTTTTTTTAACTGCAGAAACTAGCACCCACATACTTCTTGATCACCAGCACCATTTTAATGATGTTTATAATTTCTTTTTACGGTGCTGAAGCATCTTCTCAATAATTAATAATTCAAAATACAATAAAACAAAACCAAACAAATGATCCCTGTGTAAGGAAGCAGCAGCAGAAGTAAGTGTGAACATAATTCAGTATTTGCCCAAATGAAGAAAAGTAGAATGTTTTATGGCCAAAGCACTGGGATGTATATTTAAAGACCTAATGCCTAGTCTGGAGTGGCAACAGACATTTATTTTCTTGTGAAAAACCTAATAATATTACTATTAAATCATTTGTTGATGTCTTACTGAGAACTGTACTGTAGTAGCTGTCTCATACCCTGCTATTTCTACAAGTGATTATAGTTCTACTAGATTGTTATATCACCATGAAAGATGAATTTAATCAGAGACAAAACAAGAATGTTTTTTCAATCCCATCCACCCAAAACCTCCATAACTTTTCAAGTGAAACATCGACAATTTAAAAACAGGAAAATTTCCCCCATACCTTATTGCCCAAATGTCCTCATATTTTATTCACCAAATGCAACTAGCACAATTAACTAAATGAGACACTTTTACTTTCAGCCACTATAAATGCTTTCCAAAGTGCCAGGAAAACACCATTAGATTAGACAGGTTTCTATAGAGTTGTACTCTGCCCACTAATGAATTTCTCATTTGGGGGAAGAAGAAATGACAATCCCACATAGCATCCTTGAATATAAAATTTGAAAACGTAAACCTGTTGGTAGACAAAAAATGAAATTTTACATGGAGCACCCTCTGGGATACCAATAGAACTCTTTTTCTTCACTTTGGTGGTAATTCCATAGCTGTTCAGAGCTATTCCCCATTTTCTAAGCAGTATATATACACACCTGCATGTATGATATACCCCGCAATTAAAAATTAATGAAATTTTCTAAGATCTTTAGAAATTAAAGTACTTAGGTGTACTTATTCCAAGATTCAAAGAATTGAAGGTGATCATGCAAAGATGGTTTGCAGCTCTCTGATTTAGTATTTATTGCATATTAGTTAATTCATCATTGTCAACTCTATACTGAAGAATATTTAAAGATGAAACAACAAAACTCTTCCATCTTAATCAAGATTTTTAATCAAGAATGAAGGAGATCCATGACACACGCGTGTTATGAATTGATGAGAATATGAGGTAGAAGCTGCAAATCGGCCCGTTCCACATCGTTTCCTTCCTATTTTTATGTACTAATCATGGACAGAAACTCAGTACAAAACAGCTATTCCCTTGAACTCAATGCAAATTAAGACATAAGTAAACAAAGGCTTCCTTGAGAGCATGACGCTTATTTCATCTATCATTCAACTAAAATCTTAGGAGTTCAGTGTCTTTCTAACATACAAAGAAAATACAAATGAAAAACTTATTAAATAATCCCTATATCTTTTCTTCCTTTCTTTCCATTGTATTCAGCTGAACTTATCTTTTACTCTTTAGTATTTGGCTATTTTTACAAAAATGGAGTTCTTATGTATTTGTGATGTTTATATTCTTCCATTTTCTTTGGAGTAGCCTATATCCAAAGAACACACATACTGGTCATTCTTTAAGACTGGCATTATTAAACATGATGAAATCATGCACAGACTTTATAAAATTTTGTAGAAATAGTGGGAAAATGCCCATGATGATTGAGATAATGACTGTAAGTTAATATTACTGGTTTACATATAAAAATTAACAAATAGAAACAGTGACAGTCTTAAATCTAGTAGTTAAGCTGGGGGATGTAGTTAGCAGTGGAATTCTTGCCTGGCATGTTTGAAGTGCTCGGTTCAGTCCCTGACATTACACATACACACAAAGAGTTAAAAATGTAAGACTGAACATGCTATGATCAGTTCTGTTCTGTCTACATGTAACTGACTAATACAATTGTAGTTCTCTTTTTAAATATTATTTTAAATGACGTTTAAATTTTTCTGCAAACAATTATAAATGCCTATACTGATTTCTGTAAATTTTGTGGTGCTATCATTTACCTGAAATATTTTTAAGGCCACAATAAAGGTGACAATATTTTTTCCATGTTACAATTTAAGGTAAGCCACATGATTGATTGCATTATAATGGATCATATAGATGTTAAAATGACTCATCTAATTTTACTTTGCAGTCTAAAAGTGTGTATGTAATTATGTTGTTTTTCTACATGTCTCTAATGTTCCTTCTGGTTAATTCTAAGTGTGGTTTAGCATCCTGCTCTCTTGGGTTGAGAAAAATATAGTGAAAGACAGGAAGCTAGTTATTAGTGTACCTACTATATTTCATGTCATTGGTAGCAATGCATTGCTACTCACATTAATCCTGTATATTGATTTAATCCTGTATTTTGATTTAATCACTTAGATATCAGAAAGGAGAAAATGTATTTATTTGTGCATTAAAGTTATCATGAGAGCCATCACCATAACATTAATTTGCTTTAAAAGTGCAGCACAACTATAGAAACTAATTGACTTCTGACACTGTATATGTGTTCTGGATAAACAAAAGAATAAAAAGTATATTTATCTGGCATTTATTGTGGGCAAGTAGGATGCTGCATTTTGAAAAAGGGTGGAAAAAATTTTTAAAAGGATGGAAAGGCAGTGTGAGAAGACTTTTAATTGCAATACACACAACATGCTGTGGGATGCTAAGAGAAGCAGAAGGTAGTGAAGGACCAGAAAGGCACTCTCAAATATCTAGTAATTAGTGGGTTTTTCATAGGGAGTACAAAAGTGAAGAGGTATTAGACAATGACAGTCTCAGGATCTATGGCATATCTCCAAGGGACAGAGAAGACATAATATACATCATTGCCTTGAACTCTGGGAAGATGGACAGCTCTGAATGAAGCCAAGCTATTACAACTCTGTGGACTAGAGTGAAAGGAATAAGGCAAAAGAATGAAGGAACAATTTGTTCTGCCTTAGAAACTCAGGTTTTTGTTTCCTGGGAGGTGAGCAGCCTCTTGCCACCTTCCTAAAATGTAAAACATTGTATTGGTCCCCTCCTGAGGTTTTTGGTGTTTGTGTGTTTGTGTGTGTGTGTGTGTGTGTGTATGTGTGTGTGTGTATGTGTGTGTGTAGTGACTATTTTTGCTTAAATTAGTTAATGCCACCTTCCTCTCAGGGTGGCAAGTTTCAAGAGAGTGGGGAGTTATATATCTAGCCCCTAGACAGTGATGGTGAACCTTTTAGAGCTTTCAATGACACTAATAGCCCCTGTAGCATGCATGAGTACCATTCCCCTAGGATAACACCTGGCATCCACAGGTACCTAATGATAGTGCTCAATGAATTAAGTCAAGATATGAGGAAAAAAGTAGACATGAATACGGAGGATGTAAAGAATATTCAACATTTTAAGAGGAATGAAATAGCAACAATCCACTGTCACGCATGTTATCCAACGCACCAGGCTATCCTGTCTCTCCCAGGACAATTTCCAATCAAAATGTTCAAAAGGAACAGTTCAGAAATACTGTGCCTATCATGGGGTCTATATATCATCAACACTTGCCACATTCACAGCCAGAACATCAATTACATTTTACTCAAATTGTTTTCTCAATTGAGAAGTGAAAAAAAACTTTAGCAAGGAGTATTACAATTGAGACTTACCTAAATAAGGAAATTATCCAATATGCAATGTTAATCTTTTTGATAATCATATTTATAAAAAAAGACTACTATTATGTGAACAACAAGTTCAAATTTCTATCTTGAGTTCTTTAATTTTTTTACAAACACCACAATATTAATCTGGCTCTTTTGCATTTTAATACTGTTATGTTCAAAAATTCAATATCCTAGAAAAATGGCAATCCAAGAGCACAATTCAAATGATATATTATTCCTCTTGATTAAACAGGTGCATTTGCCCATTCAGCATTTTTAATTCAAATTTGCAACAGCTCTTCTATGATATACTTCTGAATACAAAATACTCAGCTTTATCAATTGCTATAGCATATAGCAATTTCTAAATCTTTTATTCTTTCTCAGAAACACTCAAAGTCCAATTTAAATTTAAATTACATCATGAAGAATGGTTATTTATGCTATTTTCTTTGACATCATTTGAATATTTTAATTATATTAAATGTATCTTTTAGGCTGAAAGTATAATGTCATGAACTTCATTATTTAAATTTTATAAGTGAAGTCATTATTTGCCTGAAATATTCTGACATATACACGGCAATACTGTACCTGGTTTTACTGCTCAGCAAAAATTAGTATCTTTTGGTATTATAATCCCTCCACATGGACTTGAAAGGAGAAAATTACAAATGCTCCCATTTATAAAAAATATCCTCTGAACAATTTACACCAACTCAATTCCAATAACAAAGTGGTTTATTTTTTTTTTGGCTTGACAACCAGCTATCACCAATGACAGACATACTCTTTAATGAGTCAGCAGCTAAGTAAACTACTTTAACTGTACCAGAATCTCATCTCCCATAGATAGAGGGTTATTGGTTATTACTTGGTTTGTATGTATTCACTGAGACTATTCTGCACAATCCTGAAGAGTGATCAGCAATGTGACACAGGTATGTCGCATAAATCTCAAAGCTATCATCCATCCAGTGTACGTTACCGTGAGAACCCAGAATATAGATAGATAGGTAGATAGATAGATACATAGATACATAGATAGATACATAGATAGATAAATAGAGACAGTGCCTCGAAAACTAGAAACAGTTGTACACATGCAAGATTTACCTTATTGATGTTATTGGTGGTAATGACTACAAAATGTTAAGCATGAGTTGGTTTTTCCCTTTTCTTTCCATGTAGGACTAGAACCACAGAGGGAAAAACTCAGAGGGTAAAAATAAAACAGAAATGGCCGCTTTTGCATTTGATCTCCATGGACACTATGTGCAGCCTTAAGTGCGCAGTAAGTAGACAGATACCATCTCTGCATGCCTGGGTTATTGTAATTGCCTGGTAACTCATCTCCCTGCCTTTGCCCTTGCCTCAACCTTATAATCTGCTCTTAACATACAGCAACCATAGTAAGCCTTTGAAACGGCAGGGCAGTTCACTTCATTCCTCTGCTTACCGCTCCTCACTGGCTTTTCCTCTCATGTAGACTGAAAGCCCATGTCCTTAAACCGACTTGCAAAGGGCCCTACACAGCTGCCCTTCCCCTTGCCCTGCCTCGGCGACCTCTCCTCAGTCCTTTCCCCTTGCTCATGGTTCTCGGGGCACAATGACATCCTTGCTTTTCTGTATGCAGGCACGCGTCCACTTCAGGGACTACTGCATGTATTACTTTAATTTCTGATTGTAAATTCTATGACAGCAGGGATGCTTTTTGCTCTTCTCTTGAATACACAATCCCTAGTACCTAGCACATGGTCTGGTACATTGGATGATATCAATAAATGCTTGTGAAACTGACAGGCATGCATCTTTGACATCATACACACGTGGGAGCTGCCTGCGAACTACACTGTTATAACAAATTCTGTTGAGTTCAGTATTCCAGTTCAAGTTCAACTTTTCAAAAAGAAAAGGGAAAGAAACAATGGGGGAAAAAGTGAGATTTTTCTTTTTAGAAATCATCATCACCAAATAAACTAAAGCATGCCACAGGTATCAGTAAGATGGCATGAAATTTAGGAAAGGTCCAACATATTCTTAAAAGTTTATATTTGCTCAAATATCAATTCAGCATTAAAGAACAGATTGCAAATCCACCTTTGATTAATATTTTGCAAATCAAAATTTAATTACACATCTTTGCTCCTCAGTTTGAAATGAGATTATTAAAACAAGAGAATCCAATGTGTCTGTATTTTGCTCCTGTAAGCACGTAAACACATTGTTTGTCTTGGCTATTGCACTGTAAAACAGCTCAGTGTGGGAGCCGTTCCTGAGGACACGGAACTCAGCACCCTTCATTTTGCTACTTCTGGGATCCACTCACTAGAATACAACAGAACAAGTTTCTCCTTGTCTTTCTCTTTTACTTTTCTTAGCTGCCTTGCAAGCATTTGCAGAACTGCACCAAATACTTTTAAGAAATTTCTATTTGTTCTAGGATATCAAAAACTTGCAAACAAGATCTCCCAAAATGACAAATGCTTTTAGGAATTGTTGAAGAGGAATAGTTCTTGTCCTTGTGTTAAATGTAACATTTATGCCATTGTATCTCAATGGCCACGGTGGAATGGAAAAGTGGAGGTGTCATTTATAAGGAATTTGTTTCTCAAAGTGTAATCTTCCCTTTCCAGAGCACTCTGTGGGCCTCATGACCTTCACGAAGCAGTCTTGTCCTATCTCATATACACCCGTATTGTTTCCACAGAGCTCCTTCAGCCTAGAAGTCTTTCAGTAAACACTCAACTTAATGGGGCTGAATTTCTGTTTATAGTATCATCAGAAAACAAAAAAAAAATATTTGTAAAGACTTCAAAGTAGAGCTTCAGGCAGTTAGATGATGTTACCAACCACAGCTTCTAGATTCTCCTCAACCAGCTGCTCACAGAAAAGGCTCCTGGCAAAGCAATACCTATAAAATGTGCCCGTAAAAAATAAATTTAATTTAATTTAATATAATTTAATTTTAAAAATGAGCCCTTAGACTCATCAGCTTATTTAGCCATTTTTTCTCCCTTCTCAGTTGCCCAATGCATTGTTGCTTATGTTATTATATTAATAGACACTTTCAGGCATTGACTAAATGTCAAACACATTGCTCAATTTTTAAGTATATTTTCCTTGCAGTGTGTTTAATAATACAGTAGAAACATAATTATCTCCATTTTATAGGTAAGGAAATATTAGTCTAAGAGTGCAGTTAGATAGTCCTAGCTTGCTTGAAGTGACAGAATGTCTCAAAGAAAAGATTTAAAACAAGGATTTGAACTAAGGTTTTCTCTCTGTGGCTTAGCTGTCTGCCCTCCCATTTCTGTCTGGCTGGTTATGGACTCAAGTTGTGGGGTGTATAACATTTTCATATGAAATGTGTTCCTGGAACTTATACCTCCAACCAGTTCTTTTAGAGAAGATGTACATGCACTGACAAACTAAAGGACAATGTACAAATATCAAAGAAAATAGAAACATAATGTGTGAAGGAGGAGACACACAAGTCCCCTAAAGCTACAGTGGATCAGACTGGCCTTGTCCAAAATGTAGGTATGAGAAATGCTGGGTCAACCTTCAGAGTATAATTGCTCCAATAACACTCCACATTCTCATTAAATCAAACTTATTGCATATTCTCACATTATCAACACAATGGGGCTCAAATATCAAGATACTTTAAAAAGGGTGGAAAGTTGTAATGATGGTTAAATCTGGACATTTTTTAAATTTTAAGATTACAAAGGACCACTAGAGAGTAGAAGTGAAAGAAATGGCCATGAATCCACCCTTCAAACCTGCATTTCAATGGAAGGCAGAACTTTGGTACCACTGGTTACTAAGGTAGTAGGGTAAAAATAGAGAGAGAGCATCAGAAAGATGAATGAAGTAGTGCAGTTTGTATGAGAATAATAGAGGAGAGGAATTCCTATAAAAAACTGTGAATCCTGTAACAGAATGCTGTGGAATTCACTTAGCATGTTAACGTATTTTAAGAATTCTACCACATTAGCATAGCAGTAAATTTTTTAGTGTCAAAGTGAATACTGTATGAGGAAAAATATCATTGTTAGGTATTTACTGTGTGCCAACATTAGCCAGGAAAATTCACAACCTACATGCACGGGGCTTAGGAACTGCATGAAATACAGTTATATTATTTCTAACATCACAATATAAGCAAATAGATCTTAGACACTGATAAGCATATTTCTGTTCCACACACATAGATAGATGCATGTTTTGGCAATTACCTATAAATAATTCAAAGTAATTCCCCAAAGATTATATCCATGCTGAAACGTATCCCTAAAAAAGCTTCTGGTATACCTGGTAAAAGAGAGCTCAATAATGAAGGGTCACAGTTGAAAGAATTGCATGTGAAGAGCCATTCTCTTTCACACATCTTTTCTGTGTTTTCAAAATTGAATAATAAGCATGATATTTTCAACAAGATTATTTTCACTTTCTTTGCATATAATAAAAATGTCAAAGTCTTAGTTTTTCATGCCTACATAATGGATTACAGGGTTATAAAAATGCATTCAATGGGAAGGTTTCCATGAGAATTATAAAAAACTGACTAGGAGGAATAAATAATCAGGTTAGAATTTTTTAAAATCCTAGTTTCTAGTCCAGAATCTCCCACAAATTAGTTACCTGATGTCTTGGTTACTTTTCTCTCATTGCTGAGACAAAATACCCAACACCCAAAATGAAGGAAGGAAAGGTTTATTTAGCTTACAGTTTGTGGAGGTTTCAGTCCATACTTGGCTGGCTCCAAGGCAGAAGATAGCAAAGCAGCAAGAGCAAAGGGGGGAATGGCAGCCGAACAGCAAAGCAGCCAGAGCAAAAAGGAGGAATGGCGGCAAGCAGCTTCTTTCCCTGCCTTACACTGTAAAAAGCTACCCCCACCTAAGGGGCGTGTAGCTCTCACATAATCTCCATGCCCTCCTCTTCCACAGGCTCAGGATGAATACAAAGTAAGCGCCCTGGCTTCCTGCTGAGTCACTTAGCCAAACCTCTAGAATCCTCAAGTTGACACAATGTGTCAACCATAACACCTGACCCTAATCTAATTGAAGAATGTCAAATCTATGCCCCCCAAATAGTCAAATTCCCTACTCATAAAGATGAGATGGAAGTTTAGGTTGTAATCCATCCCTGGATAAAAAATAAAAGTAGTGTAACATCATATTCTGAATCTTAGCTTGACAGAGTTGGCTTCAGAGTTAACTAGAACTCTGAGACTTTCAGATAACCAAAAAGAACTAAAGGAACCACAACCAGGGTCAGATTTCTACTCTCTGATAAAAGCATCATCCCTGTAACAGTAGTGGCAAACCTATGGCGTGCATGCTGCAGCGGGCTGTTTATATCATTAAAAGCTCTAAAAGGTTCACCATCACTGCCCTATAACGTTTGTGAGACTCCATTAGGCCTTTCCTTTTTTTCAAGGCAAAAATGCTTAATTTGCTATGCACAGCATACTAAATTGATGGAAGATAAGTACTGTTCAGCAATACAGATAACATACCAAGGTTAAATAAAGAATGATGAAGGTACTCAACAACATATTTTAGTGGTGAGGTGTTTGTCCTCTGTAAAGTATTAAGGTTTAGTACAGAGACAAAATAAGCTACAGTGCAGAGGACTGACAGAAACCACGGATAGAAACCATTTAGTCTAATGATTTCAAGCTTCCTGTAGTGAACAGCAAAGACAGGAAACAAAGATTATGTCATACTTACATAAGAAAACAAAGATACAGATATAGATATAAATAGTTCCAGGCAATAGTCAAAATACGTAGCTACATTGGTTCTGATCAATAAGAATGAATGCAATTAATAAAATCATACAGTTATACCACTGTGTGGTGACTGGATACACACTGCAGTTAGAAATATTTAACTAGAACCAGTTGACAGAAAGGAATCTATAGATGATGCTAGATCAACACAATATTGATTCACTTACTTGGTATGCTACAAGAGCCTAGAAAGATGGGCCAGTATTCTTTCTAGAGTCTGAGGTTTCTACAGATAATACACACAATTGATATGATTTTGATAATAGTTAAACTCAGAATTATTTCTCACAAATCGAATTTTCTAAAAAAATGAAGCTCCCATTTGATCATTTCTGGCCCTTTTATTTATGCGTATTAGTCAGTTTTCTCATGGCTGGAAGACAATATCCGACACAGTTCACAGGTGGAGAGGTTTAATTTGACTCATGGTTTTAGGGAATTCAGTTCATGGTTGGCTGGCTCTGATGTAGAAGAATCATGACGAAAAGGCATGGCAGAGAAAGCTGTTTAGTGTTTGGCTGCTGCATTGGGAAGCACAGCAAGGCAACAGTGCCAGAGAGGAAGGAATGAGGGACCAGATTAGAAAGCAGGTCGCTTGTGCAAGACCCACCCAGACATACCCAGGTATGTGCCTTTTCGGTCTCCTCAGTGGGTCCAAAGCCAGTCAAGTTGCCAAAATGAAGCTTAAAGATCACAGTGTAAAGGGACCAAACAGGTAGTCATTTATATGAATAGATTTTGAAAATTCAGCAATTTAACAATTTTAATTGTTAATTACAAACACTTAAAGTTGGACTACCTAGAGAACACCTGTATAATATAACTTTCAGCCAAACATGGGAGTACCCAACCATGATCACAAGAGTTACATCTTCATACAGCATTAGAAATTGCTAATTCTACTAAGTGGCTAGCATGTGGTAAGCTCTTTGAGTTGTTATATAGCTTTGAGCCTTTAAAGTAACTCTACGAGGTAGGCACTTCTTATTTGCAAAGGCAGTTGATAAAGTCATCTCTATTTTCAGCTTATGCTGAATGCAGTATCATACACTACCTCACAGATTATATAGCAGTTCTTTTTTGTAAAAGAGAAAGTGAACAAGATTTGTCTTATAAGAGGAACCTAAGAAATATATCAGTAAATAAAGCATTAATATAAAGGAGAAAGGCCAGGAAACCAGAAGGTGGACTTTTGGAGATGGGGCAGGGGACAAGCAGGAATGGGAGGAAAGAAAAACGTAGGGAATGGGACTGAAATTAACTAACATATGTTAAACGCACGTACCAATCTGCAAAACTAAACCCTCTCATCAAGCAGTATCTAATAAAATACTTTAAAAAGTAAACAAGCAAACAACCAATCATTATCACTGCCACAGCAGTCAACGTGTATTCAGCTCTATACCCAAAGCTGCTATGAGGTGCAGCTGAAAAATATGGTGAGTGTTTAAATATTACTTATTTAATGTATTGCAAGTAATCCCCCTCACTTTGGTCATACCTTTCCCATGGTCCTTGCCTCTTTCAAAAATGTCTCCAGTTGTACTGTCATGGTTCAAGACATTTAGCTTTTGTGATTATTTGGACCTGGGAAGAGCCAGAAACTGCACAGTGCCAGATGCAGTGAATAAGATGGACAGCGGCATGCTCTAGTGTGTCTCCAAGCTTGTTGTTCTGTTGGATGGCACTCAGGAGCAGCACGCATCAAATATTGTATCACACCTCCTAAAGGTGCTCATTTGCTTTTCCCTTTCCATCAATCATGAATTAAGATATTAAACTTTATCAAGTGCCTTGCACAAACTGGACATTGCTAGATACAAGGGGACTTTACACATTCCTTGCTACTGCACTAGATGTGTGCCACTAACTCTGTTTCACAGATGAAAAAACTGAGTACCAGTCTATCAGAGTACCAGACAGGGATTCTGACACTGAATTAGTGTTTCCTGGAATGTACCTTGTGGTCGCTAAAACATAGGCACAAAGAATGTTCACTGTTGCAACCATAAGCCACCAACATGAGGTAAAAGTCAGTGGAATATACTCAAGCAGAAGAAATGAACAGCTAAAAATGTGGGTATGAGTAATGGTGGGTCAGCATTTAGAGTATAATAGCTCCAGTAACACTCCATGTTCTCGTTAAAATCAAACACTGTGTATTCTCACGTTATCAACACAATGGGGCTCAAATATCAAGATGCTTTAAAAAATATGGAAAATTGTAATTATAGTTAAATTTGGGCTTTTTAAAATTTTAAGATTACAAAGGACCACTGGATAGTAGAAGCATTTTTAAAACTGGTAGCAAAGTTTTATTAAAGGTAGAAAAAGAAACAGGCTCTGCAACAGTGAGTTTGGGCCAAGTAAAAGTAGGAAAAGGGCTACAGTATGAGTGCGGGTCCTGACAACCCTAAGACTCTGCTTTGGTGATAAACTAGAGAACTATTTCTGGAATCATACAGCTGAAATTTAAGAATAGTTTTGAAAAAAATTTAAATATCAGATAAAGTTTGACACAATATTTATTTTTACTTTAAATTATTCAGTATAGTCTAAAAGTAGTTTTTATGTTATAATCATAGTCATCTTCAAAAGATACTGAAATTTTAATTTTATATTTGTTCGAATCCTAAGTATAAGCTATTCTTCATGAACACAGACTTGAGATTTTTAAAATGTGTAGACATTTTCTTAAAATAGTAATATTCACAATGTTTAGTCATTCATAGCATAAGGATATTAATTTAAAATAAAAGGGAATATTAGACTATAATCAAGAATGTGTGATAGAACAAGTTTACTAGCTATACACATCATAAAATAAAAACTTGTGTGCAGAGTCACTCAGTAGTAATTCATTTTCTGTTGCTATAAGAAAATACCTAAGACTGGTATTTTGAGAAAGGTTTTTGTGTTTTTAGCTGATCATTTTGGAGGCTGCAAGTCTAAGAGTAGATGGTCCCACTGACTGTGTTTTCGGACCTTTTGGCTACATCACAACAGGCTAAATAGACTGAGTCATGGTGGTAATATTGCCAAAGAGATAGAAGCCAGAGATTCAGGGGCCAAGCTGCCTGCTCTGGAGGATGCTAACTACATATATCCCTTCTGAGAGGGCTCTGCAATGACTTAACCATCTTCCATTAGGCCTCACTTCCTAAAGGCCCCACACCCCAACACAGCTGAGCTGAGGGCCAAGCTCCCGGCACACGAGCCTTTGCGGGACACATCACATCCAGACTGGAGCAGAGTCTTCCAGAAAATTTATACTTCTTCATTTTATAAAAGAAAATAAAGGAACTGATGAACCTTTACATGATTTATGTCTGCTCCCACAAAGTTAATTAGTAAACACTGTCACCTGTACTTGCTATTGCTTTGAAGCCTTCTTCTCATTGAGAAAGAAAATAAGGTCATTTAGCATTCGTTAAACACAAAGCATAAAAACTCTCGCAAATAAAATGGTTATAGCAGAAGAGAAATCCGAGTAAGAAGAGTAACCAGATGCCAGCTATCACAGTTATACATGATACTAATTAATTATACTCAGCTTTTTAATCACTATCAGATATATTGTAAGTGTTGGGAAAATATTTAAAGATAAAAACTTGGCAATTCTATATTTAGTATGAGGAAGTTTAAATACAAAATGACTATTTATCCCAGTGACTATTACAAACAAAAAACTTCCATTTGTTCAGAGAATGATTAAGATAAAATACCATATCTGTAAATTTTTGGCCAGATTCATTATAAAATTCTTTTCTCCATGGGTCAACTAAAACATGTGAATAAATACTACAGATTTAGAAATGATTGCGGAACTCTTCTCCCCATGAAATACATATTTGATTTCACAAACCATGCTCATGAACACTTCTCTTACTTTCTAAAATATTTACAAATAACACAGTATTTCACACAGCAGCATTTTTCTTGGCAGAGTTCTTCTTCCAGATGTAATATCAAGTACAGTCTTGAATTAAAGATCAAGTAACATCTCTTATGCTATATCTCTAAGCCATCTGCTAGTTTTGTAGATTTTTAACAAACCAAATGTCATCAAAACTCCTTTTATTTCGAATGCTCCTAACCACAATAAAATTAAAAAAAATTAAATTAATGTTTACTAAACTAGAAACATAAAAAAGGTAAGATTAGAAAATGAAAGTTTAGGGGCTGGAGATTTAGCTCAGCGGCACAGCACCTGCCTGGCAAGCGCGAGGTTGTGAGTTCGATTCCCAGTACTGGAAAAAAAAAGAAAGAAAATGGAAGTTTAAGTATTTTTTGCCTAAATGGAAAATGAGTCAGAACTGATCAGGCTTTATTTGGGACCAGTTAGTTCTCTTTCTGTGATAGTTAGTTCCCTTTCTATCACAAGTTCGAATTCTGCTCTATAAGTATACCTGAAACTAGCTCTATTAAAAGTTAACCTGGGGCCGGGGATATAGCTCAGCAGCACAGCATCTGCCTGACAAGCACAAGGTCCTGAGTTCGATTCCCAGTACAAAAAACAGTTAACCTATATGGGCTGGGAATATAGTAAAGTGGTAGTGTGTGTGTTTACCATGCACAAAACCCTGGGTTCAATCCCAGGGTGTGTGTGTATGTACACATGCACACACACAAGTCAACATACAAGCATGGATTTTAAGGGATTATAGTAAACTTTAATTCAGGACCACTAGAGATTAGAGCTTGGTTGTAGGGCATGTTTCAGTTTCTTCATGCCCATTCCTAGAAGAAAATACCCATGGGAAAAAAAGAGGAGGCGTAACTCTGATTCCTAGTTAAGTATGCTGTAAGACTGCTTGCTTTAACAGCTCATTCTGATCGTAGTTTGACATCTGTTCCAGGTTCTCTCAGGAACCAAGTCACACATGCAGGAATACTGGAATCACACAGTATTCTAGTATTCCTAAATGTTCAATCATTCACATTTAGTTATTTCCCACATCAGAGTTCTATGTGATGGTCATATACTTAAATGGTAATATTATAAGTAAAATAATTTTAATTTTAGTTTTGATTTTCTAAAAAGCAGTGGTATTATAATACACTATGTTTTTGTTTGTTTTTTGTTTTTTGTTTTTTGTTTTTTTTTCCTGTACCGGGGATTGAACTCACGAGCACTGTGTCACAGAGCTAAATCCGCAGCCCTATAATACACTATTAATTTATAATATTTGCAAGTTATTTTTGATTCTGTAATTCTCTTCCTTAACATTGATAAGACTTTTAAAGCACCTTCTTGATTCTATTTCAATTTGATGTTGCTAAATAAACAGTTTCAGTGTATTGTATAACTCCTTTTCATCTTTTTTTTAAAAAATGGTGGCAAAGTTTTCTTAAACGTAGAAAAAGACACAGGCTCTGCAGAGTGTGTCTGGGCCAAGTAAAAGTAGGAAAAGAAGTACACCCTACAGTGTGAGGGCGGGTCCTGACAACCCTAAGACTCTGCTTTGGTGATAAACTAGAGAACTATTTCCTCAGGAGCCAAAGGATTTTCCTTATACTCTTATCCATCTTTCCCTCTGAATCTATACTCTTCATCTACCCATTCTTTTCCCTCATCAAAACTTTCCTTTTTAAAGAGATACCCTTTGAAAAGAGATACCCTTTGAAAAGACCTTTTATGTGTGGTTTGCAATCACGTATCAATACCTCTTTAACCCCCATGTAGAAAAGTTTTTAATGTGCCCAATTCAGAGTCCAGAAGGTTAGCAGTGGGAAACAGGGCAATTTGGCTAGTTGAAGAAACATACATTTGTATTTCTAATACTACCCTAGCACTACTTTACAAATCCATTGTATTTTGTGAATATGTTAAAAGGAGTTTGGTAAATTAAATGGAAACATTACATTATGCTGCAGTTTTTGTAACCTCATTGTGGCATTATCTGGTAATAAACCAGAAGCCTGGAAAAACAGAAGCCACACGGGTTTCTTTGAACTTGAAAGAGACCTTAGTGTTAATGCCACCTAAGGCATTCCTTAAGGATTCATTAATCTTGGGGTTTAGACTCTAATCTGATCTCCTAGGGAATAACACCATAAAGAATCAAGAATTTGAAATTGGTAAAAAGTACCTTTGAAACATGTTTATTTTCTTCATTAAGTTTCTTAATTCCATCTTTTTTAATGCCCTTGGCTTCAGACATTACACAGCCTGTAGTTTGTTCTTATTCTAGCAAAACTCTTAGATAGGATCCCGTTACATATGGAAACCAGGACAAGGTAAGCATCTTGGGCATTTCAGAATTAGAACCATCTTCCCAGGAGTCCAGGCTATAAGCCTGTAGCATACTGACCCTAATCCTTCCCCGCTTCTCCAGTGCCAGAGCCTGGCTGCCAACAACCTTCACCTACTGGGGAAAGGGAAACAGTGGCAGGTTTCCTGGACCAGACTATGACCCGTCCGCTGTGCTCCTCAGCTACGTCTGGTCCAGCTTCATTACTGATATCCATGCGCCATCATTCTACTTTCGTTCCTATGCTCACTTTCTAGGGCCAGCTTCGCCTTTTTGAGTTTGCAATCAAGTAACTGAATACGGAATTTAAGATCTCAGGGGACAGACACTGAGGACGTTGCTTAGTGGTAGAAGTGCTTCCCTACCATGTGTGAGACCATGGATTTAATCTCCAGCACACCTCAATGTACACACACACACACACACGCACACACACACACACACACACACACACACACACACCAAGAATTGACAGGACCCATGCAGGATAGAGACCAAAATTACCAACAGTATATCAGTATTGCTCAGACACACTGGCAAAACATCTAGATAACTCTGTGATGGTGTTGGGATAGTATAAAATATAAGAAATATAGGAGCAGGCCAGAAACTGCTCTTCTCCCTTATGTTATGCTTCTTCTCATGCATAATACTTCATCTCTAAGCTGTTATTCCAACGTCTTTCATCAATTGTCTTTCTTCCAGTCCCTGTCCTGCTAAATGCAAGAAAGTTTAATAGAGTGCATTGTTTTCATTATGTTATCTTCTAAGGCTCCTTGCACCTGACATGGCAGATCAGGCATTGCCAGACTCCTTCTTTCTTTTAAAATGGACATAACTTATTTCAATCACTGTCTGTCTTCAGATGCTATTTGCACCTGTCATAAGTGAGTTGAACAGCAGGGTCAAATGAGGCACTGAAGTAACAGTTTAAGGTTTTAACTAGAGATAAGAATTTTAAATAGAAAGGGAGGATAAGGAAAGATTTTAAAGCAGTCTACTGACACATCATCCCTATATGAAAACTGTAAAAGAGTAAGTGACTGTTTCACTGACTGAACAAAAAATCCTGTAGTCTGCTGAAGTTCAGTGATATGAATCCAACAGTTTTGTGTGACTAACACTCACTGAGTGATAGTTATATGCCAAGAACAGTCTAGACCAGTAAGCCTCACACAGTAACTGCCAGATTAAAAAAGAAAACCTAAGCAGAGTTATTTGAAAAACTAGCAACTGCAAAGTTTGAAGATATGATAAAAAATGTGAAGCACCATAAAAGAAACAAGTAGTCCCAGAAATATTGGAAGAAACACAAATAGTTAAGGGAAGGTAATTAGTAGATTATCATAGACAAAAAAGCAGGGCCTGGCACTGAGTTATCTTAGACCTATTTACACTCTTATCCTCTCTCTTCATTTCTTGACCCTTTAATACTTAAGAGTTGCAGTCGTTTGGAACCTCAACACTGACTTGAGATATATTTTTCAAAAGTACCATCGTGTTAATTTTTTCTCCATTGTATGTTTTAGTGAGATAGAATGTTGATTGAATGAAATGTTCATCTTCAATGTATAGTTCTTGTTTTAACAAATTATACACCTGTGTAGCCACCACAGCAGTAGATAGCTGCCTCTCTGCTCAATGCCCATACCCGTGTAGGCAGGCTCTTTTCTAATTTTTTCACTATGTGTAAGTGTTCCCTACATTGAACACTTCTCATGTCTGTTCTGCTAGGCCAGAAAGCTCCTTGCACCATAATAACTTTTTCTCAGATCTAGTCAGGACTCTAGAACATTTTTCTCATTACTCACAAGGAAACAAAGAAGCAGAGAAAGTTAGGGGAAAACCTGAGGCTAACACCAGGTAACTCAGGTTCCCTTCGGGCTCTTTACATTCTGCTCTGATGAGTAAATATGAGATTCATACACTGTTCCTCATTCTGTTCAAGTCTAGCTAGTCAGAAATCTCTTGTAAGTGGAAAAAGTAAAACAAAACAATGAAATGAAGCTTCATTTCCACTGAGGAGTACCCTCCCCATTGTCTCCTGGCTTCACAGGGGTCCCTCTGGGCTAGACACAGGGGCAGGGGTTATAGCCTGGGTGAGGTACAGGGATCCAGCTGGAAAGGGAAGCAGAGCTGCTGTAAGCAAAGACCACAGTGCTGGGCGGACGCTGTCCTATGAGTTACACACTCTGCTTCTTCACCTAGTCTCTCTTGACAGTAATTTCCCTTCTCATCCCTCTCCCCTCTCTTCGGTTAAATTTCTCATCCTGTGGATATCAGCCCACTCTCCTCCGCTGTCCTGTCCTTGGGACAGGATTGGGCACAGGATGAGTGGGGTGACATTGGACTTTTCTCATTTGCAGAATAACATAATCATAGTACTGTCCTCACAAGGTCTGTATGATGGTAAGATGAGGAAGTACTTAGAAAAGCATCTGCACACACTAAGCACACAGTAAATGGTGGCTCTTATTAACCAAATGACAACTAGTGAAATTCTCTCTTTTTTTTTTTTTTTTTTTTTGGTTTTTCTCCGGTACCGGGAACCGAACTCACGACCTTGCGCTTGCCAGGCAGGCGCTTTTGCCGCTGAGCTAAATCCCCAGCCCCTTAGTGAAATTCTCTGTACACCCCATGTCAGGTATACAGTCAAAATGAAACGGGTATTTGTGAATGTAATCTATACAGTAAATGTAGACGCAAAATAAAACTGGCACAGAAAGAAGAAAATGCGTTGGGAAAGCAGACAGCCCCAGTTAGAGAGGATGAGCTGAAGTGAAAGCACTATATGTCCAAGTGCTTCCAGATGCCTCTTAATTTGAGAAGCCTCTTCATCCTCTGACTTTCAGCCTTGTTCATAATAATTATCCCAGTCTATGCCATCAACATTAATCACATTTCCCCTTATGACAATGTAGGCTTTGCAGAATAAATATTTGCTAAATTAAGTAAATGTGTGCTTTTTTTTTAAAGAGTTAAAGTTCTTTCTCCTTTCTACCTCCAAGCCTTACCTTGAAAAATTCCAAGCTTGACTAGAAGTGATTACTTATTCAACCAAATTCGATGTTCATTTACAGTTTGTCTTTAAAGGATTCTGGTACTAGCCGATGATATATTTCTATGTATTCATAATCGTGTCCCTTCTTTTCTGTTGGTTCACCTCCAAAACTCATTTTTCACTTGCACTGGGAACTGATTAACTTTACCACAGTAATCTTCCAAAAGTTCCTCTGGCCCTTCACTCTGGGTGAGTTTCCACAGGAACCACAGCAGTGGGTGTGCTCCGCAGTGCTTCAGAATGTTTGGAAATCTAATTCCTGAGTTCTTTGTTCTAATATTCTCAGGACAACAGTTCAATTTGTCCACTTTTCCCTATAAGTTCTACAGGGTATTTTTCCTCTTGTCAATGGTAAGTATTTATCCACTCATACAGGGAAGGGGGCACTCAAACTAGTTTTTCCCTTATTTAATTATATATAGAATTCACTTTACAATGTACAGTATAAATGTACTTCTCAACAAATCTAGATTCTGATTGTACAATTATACATGGTAAAATATCATTCCATAAAGATAAATATCTTTTTCTGCTTCTTAAATAATCACCATTTCTGTGATTCTAATGTCTTAACTGTATATACCTCTACAAAATAATCAACCTGTTTACCTCTCTGTATCAAAATTGTATGAACATGAATTTCTATCCATTTATTATTGTGACATTCAGATGAAGAAGTACCATTCATCACAATCTATTTATGATAGTTATAAAAATTTCCAATGAGCACGTTTTTTGAAACTATTAATGTTATACTGAAGAAAGCGCATATTGAAATAGTATCATTTGCAACTAGCACTCACACTGATGAGTCACAGGGCCCTAATTTGAAATCATCTCTAACAGTCACACTAAAACAAAATATCCCACCAGCTCAATTTATAGAAACTTCAACTACCCAGGATGTAGAAACATTATGCTATGTTCTAAATATTTTCATCAGGAAGTGACGAATTTTCAAACATTTAATGAATACTTCATTAAAGTAAAAACAGTGTCATGAAAATCTTTGTATACTGTAAATAATTTTTCATAAATTATTTGATGGCTTAAACAAGAGAACTACACTCAGTTTAGAATGGTTCATGTGAGGCTGAGGAGATCCCACTGCACCCACCCCCTCCATACTGACTGCAGGCAGATGGTGCTGATGTGTTCGGCAGAGAGGAGTGTTGATCACGGAGTGTCTGCCAATCAAACACTTGGGAAAGAAGTGAGCTCCATCTGTGTTTTAATTACGAGAGCAAACTCATCCAGTGTAACTGCCAGAGCTGCACATTTTCATAAAGTACAAGAAATGGAACACGCACTTTCTGTCATACATGAAAAGAGAAATTCTCATAGGTAGGTACTGGACAACCCAAAAAAATCAAGCACCCTTGATGAAGGACAAAATCAATAACAGCATAAATGTCCTTTCAGAAATATTTCCATTTTACTTCAGTGCTCTGTGTCATATTCATTCTTTAAGACAATTTTAATGCACATGAAAGAGTTATATAGATAAAAGTGGGGTGATTTCTGAAAAAATAAAATATTGTTCAGATATTTTGGCTACCTAAGACCCATTCTACTAAAATTCAATAAGATAAGAAATGTATGCATCTATAAATATATATTATTGTATTTTATAATTATAATACATGTATTTTATGTGTCCATACATTATCATATTCATATTATTCTTTAAGAACTGATTAAAGGAATACTGGCACTTTCAAATTTTCTAGCATATGACACCCTGCCCATTTTCTCCGAATTGCTGTAAGTCTGTTTCTTCCTTACTGTTCTATTCTGTGTGTGTTAGTATCCTCATTAATGAATTTATTCTGGGATTCATTTTATTTTCTGTGTGAACAGAAAACGTGAGAGTACAGATAGCACTTATGGATCGCACTTTTACCCTAAAGGGTTTCAGCATGCATGCATACCTCAGAGTGCAAGTAAGCAACAGGAATACGGCAGGATTAGGGGAAAACAGCCCTCCCTTTTTTTTCCCCACTATGTGTTCTCCTGACTCAGTGGTTTTCTTCCTCCTTCTCACTGGTGTCATACCTTTGGCATCAAGGATTAGAAGACAGGTTCAGAAATTTCTACTCCATCTGAAAAAACTCACTTATGCTTTCAAGTTTGAGTAGAGGTATGAGTGTGCACAAATGTTGATGATGAAAAGATTTTTAAACTCTAAAGAGCATTACAAGAAGAAAATTGGTTTATCCAACAATACTTATCAAGTACTTATATGCTGAGATTTGGAGTATAAAGGTGAATACAGCTAAATCCCTGGACTACAGGATCTCAGAGTCTAGTAAAGTGGTCTACAGTCTTCCCTTGCTTGCTTTGTTACCTTCTGCCTGCCATGAGCTGCTTCTCCTCTGTGATGCCTTTTCATAGCATGGGTAAAGACTTGATCTCATTCAGAATAGAATGTTTAAGTGAAACACTTTCAATATAGTCTAAAAACATATTGGTCAAAGATCACCATTAGGACCCTAAAATTACCACTATTTTGTATTTATCACTTGACTCAAAATGTAATGCTACCTTATCTGCTAAGGTAGTTAATGCTACCTCATGACTAGGTAGTTAATTTAGTGCTTTTAGTGAGTCTTGTCTTGTGACTAGTATGTTTCCTTTTCCCTTTTCTTTCTTAACTTTTAACAAGCCACATCACTCAATGTCTTTTGCCTGCTCCTAAAAACCATAATTATTTTTAAAGAAAATGTGTTTTCCATGTAACATGTTATTTATTAGAGCAAATTACTCAATTTGGAGCAGAACATAATCTGTTATAGTTTTGTTATACTGCTACATTAAAGACTTTCTTTCCTTTAATGTATGACTCAATAAGTTTATAATTGCAACCAATAGTCCAATTAAATATCATGATGAAAAGGCAGCCACAAGCCACTACAGTGATGGATAAACACTTCTGAAAACAGAACACTTTTTATACTGGGAGAGAAGAAATTTCAAATTTCTGAGAATAAAAAAATCCTGGAGCATGACAGGTGAGTGAAAGTATATTCTTTGGTATTCATGACCCTTCAAAACTAAAAAATGACTCAACCCTACCAAAACCAACAAAAGTGAACTATATTTCACCAAATACAATCAGGAAATATTACGGGAAACACCAAGATTTATAATGTGTTTATGTTCTACCCTGCCAGGTGTTCAGACCAAAAGCCGTCAGTCATCTCTAGTGTTCTCCTCTTTATACACTTACATCCAATCCTTTAGCAAATCCTTTCCAAGCTGACATCAAAATAGATCCTCAGTCTGATCACTCTTTTCCGCTGCTTCTGGTCCCACACCACAATCCCTTCCAACTGAGCCCACCCACCTCCATTCTTGTTCAAGACTCCTATCTCAAAAAAGCAGGCAGGGGGAGCCTGGTGACAGGTCAGTCAGACCATGCTGCTCTGTGCTCAAAACCTCCCAGGGGCTTCTGCTTTTACTAAGCTCCCTGGGGCCCTGCAGTCTGATCCCCAGAACTTTTCTGCCCTCATCTCGGGCTACTCTCACCTCATTCACACCACTCCACACACACCAACCTCCTTGTAACCCAATATATCTCATACACAACTACTATGGGGCCTGTGACTAGAATACTCTTCCTGCAGCTACCTGCATGCCTGTTCTTTCATCTGTCAACTCCAGTAGGTTTTTCTCTAGCTACTACCCTTTTAGTGAGCTGTTCTCTGACCCAAACTAAAATTGCAGTCCCTATCACAAATACCCCATCACTCCTTACCACCAGCTTCTACTTAATGCTCACTACCCTCTAACTGGCAATGTATTTTGATTACCTGTTATGGTCAGACCTGTCCCTTGCCACTACAAGGAAGGCAGGGATTTGAGGGTTTAGACGAATAGCACCTGACACAGTAAATTTATAATAAATATTTGTTGAAAACAATCAAAGCAGCCAATTCAAGAATCAGAGAGTTGGTAACAATATATCAATCTATTTCCTGCACAGTGATTAAAAGTTTAACCTGGCATAATTATAAAGAAGTTTTCCCTGTAACTTATATTTTAGGCAAAAAATTCCAGAACAAGCTACCTCTGAGATACTATCAGAATTTTAAAGAAGATCCAATACCAATAATAAAATAAAGAGATGAAGTGAAAGGTGCTGTCAGTAACTTAAGTCTATTGTTAAATGACCAGAAGAAATTGTTGCGATTACCTCAGAAACCCATAAACATGCCAAGCATACAAAGTACTTTTGTCTAAAGCTCCTTGATGTCAGAACAGAAAGATTCTGAATGGGAGATGACATGATAGGCTTCAGTTTTTCAATATTATATGAAGTCAAAGACTATAAATGCATGCCAGAATAATGTATATGAATTCTCTCTTTCTTTGTAAACATAACTAAAATATTTCATATAAGTCTCATTGACTGTTCCACATACTTTATATGAGCCCCAGTATTTCTAATCAGCAGCAAGGGAATACACTAGAAATTTTCTTTCACTAGTACCCTGGAATCCAGGGTCTAAGTGTTTATTAAGTCTGAATTTAGGGCTAGTGTAATGTTTCTGCAAGACTTCTATCGATACATCCTAGTCAGGAGCAGCGTCCTCAATCTCTTCGCTTTGCTCCAGCATCTTCATAGCATGAATTCAGAGGTGCAAAGTCCAAACGTTTGGTCAAATATCCACTTTTGTTATTGAAGCAACTTAAAAGACACATGAAAACATTTCTTTCAAGCTAAGACTTCTCAAGATTTTCTGGGCATGATGGTGCATGCCTGTAATCCCAGCACTCTGGGAGGCTGAGGCGATAAAGACCTCTAGCTTCCCTTGTTCCTTCTTAATTGATTGAAAAAACACCAACTTTGGAGGACACAGAGCTGCGCGATACATCATCAGCTTTTCACAAGTTTTGCAGGACATAACCCCTCTGCAATGTGAGTTTTGATGATAGCAGCTGTCTAGGGTTACTTTTCAGGGACCTGAAGGCCACTTGCGCTGAAAACACTGTCTCTTCATTTGAGGACAAAAGGATGGTTTTCTTGATCTAAACATTACACAATGCATACATCTATCAAAACAGCATGTTGCCTCATTAATAGGTCCAGTTTTTATGTTTCTATGTGTTAGTTTAAAAATAAATGCAATTTTTTAAATAAGTTAGGCATTTAAGTGCCCTTCATTGGCAAATGTAGATCACTTAGCCTAGGATTTACAGTAATGCCCTAACCCGAACACCCAGTAGTATCTCATTAATTTCACTATAGGAAACAATGACCATGTTTCCCCTAAAACTGTAGTCCTTCTCTTAATTCATCTGCTCACCTTCCAACACATAGGCATCTGTTACTGAACATATACTAACCAGTGTTCTCAGAGTCTGAGGCAGTGCCGTGAATTAAACAAAGTTTCTTGCCTTCATAGAGTTTGTATTCTCATAGGGAGGCAACAGAAAATCGATGCAGTTAATAACAAATTTAAAATTAAAAAAAAAAGATTGGCAGCTAAGGACTGTTAGGGAGAGGAGTGAGCTCATAGTCAGGTTTTACAAGAAGTGAAGATTAGAGGGAGGCAAAGGCACGGGGTCTGCAGCACCTGGAGGAGGAGTGCTCCAGGCAGTGCAGAGCATATGCAAAGGCTCATGATGGAGAAGGAAGTCAAAGGGTTGGCAGAGACCACGTGTCTAGGTCTGGCTCTTGAAGACTTTCTGGTTTATTATGAATAAAGTAAGGAAGTCAATGTGCGGCTTTGTGGAGAGGAAAGACATGATTCTGACATGGTTTGAAAGAACCACTGGAACTCTATATTGAGATCACACTGCAAAACTTGAGACACAAGTTAAAGGGTTGTTACAAAAATCTAAGTGAGAGATATGATAGCTTGAACTTGAGTGGTAGCAAAGGAGGTGGTGAAAAGTAGTCCGATTCTGGCTGCGCTTCCAAGGTAGAACTAACAACATTGACTTAAGAGAAGAAATAACTCCAAGCTTATCATCAACCTAAGCAACTAAAACAACTCTGTGCAATAAAAATAAAGCTCATGCCACACACATATAATTTTTAATTTTCTGATAAGTCACATTTTAAGAAGCCAAAAGATGAAGATGACATCAATTTTAACTGCATCTCATCTAACCCAATGTAATCAAAACATGATTTCAAACAAGTAATCACTATAAATTATTAAAATATCGTCTTTCTCTGAATTAGGTCTTTGAAAGCTTGTGTGAATATGACATTTAGAATACATCTTCATTTGTGACACCCTCATTTCAGCCCTCATGTATGCCTTGTCGCTACCATATTAAAATAGTGAAAACTAAAATGTTGAAGTATTTGGGGTTTTTTATTTAATTATATACCAAATCATGGGAATCAATTTTCAATAAATTGCAGGACAAGTAAGTAGCTACGAAAAGCTTGGTTTCTAAAAAGCAAAGATATTTTAAGGGTATGTGAAACCTGTTCATAGTAAATGGGGCTGGAGGGAGGACAGAAAGAAAACAGCATATATATATAAATAGGAGGCTCTCTGGGGCAAGAGTCAGAATACCCACAAGAGCCTGGAAAGGCACATACCAAAATTTTAACATTGACAGTTTCTTGAATAACTGAGACAGGAAACACTGCAGAGGCAGATGGCCAGGTGCATTGGACATAGTAGGTTTAGGTTGCCTTTTACATAGCCCAAGCAAAAAAATATATAGTTTATAGAGTTTATAAGAGGGGGTCAGAAGAGTATATGACTCTGCAAACTGTCAGTGTACAGAAGGACTTTATAGCCTTGAATCTAACTGAAATCGTGAAGTGAGTGATTTTTTTAATGAAGAAGTAAGCAAGGACTAAGCCATAGGATACCGCAACTCTTAGCATCATGAAGACAGTGAAGAACCAGCGAAGGAGACTGGAAGGCAGCGCACCTTAGGCTGGAGGAGCACCAGCAGACTGAGGGGCTTGGAAGAGTTGACAGGAAGTGACTCCTTGTTTTGAATGTTACAGAAAATTCAAGTCAGAAGAGAACAGTGGACTAAAGACCCTCTTGATCTGAAGTCACTTGTGGCTCTCACATGAACGGTTCTGGTGAAGTGGGCTCTCACAGGTACGTGAGCTCAAGACACACCAGGAAGAAAGAACTGGAGACAACATGCTGGGGACATACGTGGTCTATACTTCAGCAGCTTTGCTGGGACAGGGAGCAAAGAAAAAGAGATGTCTGAATCAGTCTTATATCATATTCCTTATACTTTCATATTTCTTAGTATAATTCTAAATTCTCTGAAGCAAGGAATGTCTTAATTCAATGATCCTAACATTCCTTTTGTGGTAAGAAATTAAAAATTGGTGTCTCACAGTAATAAATAATTTTCCATAGTCCATCAGGCTGATGACTTAGTTAAACTACCGGATTACCATCTTATGGTTTACATTAAGAATGTCCCCCAACAGTCTTTCATGCTCACAGATGGGGCTTTTGTAAGACAACTGAATTATGAGGGCAATGTAGCTGGCTTGCTGTCAGGAGGTGCGGACTTGTCAGAAGTTGGTCACAGGGGGATGACCTGGAATGGTGTACCTCCTTCGCCAGCTCTTCCCTTCTCCCGCTGTTTCCTGGCTGTCACGGTGTGAGCATCCTTCCCGTTCCCAGACCATTCCACCATGGCTGGGGTGCTGGCCTGCCACGGACTAAAACCGTGAGCCAAAATAAACCTCTGCTGTAAGTTGTGTGTGTCAGGTATTTTTTCCCAGGATCAAGAGATGAACAAGACAACATGAGAATTAAGTCATTACTTAAACCATCCATGGGGGAAAACTTCAACCCTAGTAAACACATCTAAAAACTAACTAATCTGTTCATTACTGGTGTCAGGAAGCCTAAATATAGATTCCTAGATGACACATTGAACCCTTTCAGAAGAAATGATCTTTTTTCTTTTAACCAAACACCAAATTTAAAATACTCTAAACCCTCACTTTCTTTGATGTTATTGAAAAGATGGGGAAAAAATACCAAATATTAAAACACTGACGTACATAACTAGTGATATACCTGCATGACACAAAAAGATATAGAAAGTAACCCAAGCCACTGACAGAGACTGTTATAATAAAACATACACCAATCAGAAAAATGAATCAGTTTTCCAACTTTCAGCATTTTACCAAGTACCCATTTGGAAAATCTTTATAGAGTTTTAACACATTAAAAAATAGCTTTAGATAACTGTCAAATCTGCTATATGTTGATTCTTGGTGTTAGAATGCCTTTCTCTGAAGTTTCATTCATAAAACACAAGTTCTTACTAAATAGAAAAAATGCAAAAAAAATCCTTTATAATTAGCATTCAACATTGAGAAGAGATGACCAGAGGATGGACAGGATAGTGGATTAGCTGCAGTGATACCACACAATGTGAAGACTGGAGGTTTTCCAACTTCAGCTTTAGCTAACTGAAACGGATACATTGGTAATTTAGTGCAAAATGTTCTCTATACAAACAGAATAATTCCTTTCAGTTTATAAAGTGCTTAACTAAAAAATCCAAAACATTGTATGGGTGCTGCCTCTTCCCCTCCTTCTATTGCTTTAAAAACTCCAATCTCCCGAAACAATCTCTCAGTGTGAAGTTTGGTCCCTTCCTCCCGGCTTACAAATTCTGTGTTCAGATTCTTAGCCCTGTAGCAGACGATCTCCTTTCCATTTCCCCACTCTGTCCTGTCCACTCCTCCCCACCAGAAGGAAATCCCGAGAACTGCAGAAGAGATGTGCACTGGAGAAAATGCAGAGCAGACCCCAGTACATAGCACAATGCTGTACAACAGGTAGGTGTTCAACGCACAGGAGTCACTTGCCTTAAATAAATGTTATAGGGATTTACAAAGGAAGACAGACTAAAGGAAAAACTCGAATTAGAATAGCTCATTGTAAAATAACTCTGTGTATGCAGTCAGCCACACATGCTGTGCACAGGTGCCTAAGATAAAGAGAAAAGCATTCTAGGACCAAAAGAATACAAAAGAAATATATGTGAGTTTTACAGTCAGGTATGTGGGACTGAGAGAGAAAGGGGGAGAAAATGGTGAACAGCATAACAACACACGTGCCATCAAGTGACTACATCAATTTATTCAGAATTGTACAAAAATTATTCTCTCTCGTTGAATGCAAATAAAATGAATTTATTTCACCCCATATGGAACTTGGCACTTGGCAAAAATTAACATAAAAAAGACAAGAAAAATAGTAAGTGATAAGAAAGTTATTCTCCACATACAGTCATGCTCTCAGCTAAGACGCCTTGAAATCGGAGGTCACGCTGTCCTCTGATTAATTCTGCATTGTGCTTAGTGCACCATCAGGCACGCGAGGGCATTCAATAGCAATTACTGAGATTGCACTGTGATTGAAGAGGACAGAACTGACCTTTTCCAATAAGGAAAATAATGTCACCTGACTCTTGTTGTACTGTGATATTACAATTGGTAAATCCTATTCTGCTGTCACTTTCTTACCGAGATCCTTGGGAAATGTCTGAGCTTACATTGCGGCATAAATTCATCATGAGAAGGTTTGAAATTGTGAAAGTTTTCAATCGGTGCACTCAATCCTTATGCATACTGAAGGCTGACACGATAGCCTCCAGTTGCCTCCTGTCTCTCACGCTTTTGAACAGAGAGAGTACTATGACCAGCTCTCTTTCCCAGCACGGCTACGGCTTTACCCAGGATACAATCTCTGGTACCCAGCACAGGCTCATTACTTTATGCGAAGTCATCTGCGGCACACAGTAACAGGCATGGGGCACAGACTTCTGTATGTTCCCCTGCCTGGTCATCCGCAATGCACACGCCAGAGCCAGCCTCCAGAAGAGGATGCCGAGCACTTGTTCTTCGGCCTTAGAGTCCTTCCAGGTACTGTTGCTCAAATTTTTCCTCCCTTTTTTGTCCGAGGCGACAAGATTTTGTTTGCAGAAAGAATATCCTTTATTCCACTAATCCTTATTCCATAAAACTATTTTAGAGGAGCTAATATAAAAAATTGCTCCAGTTAAAGAGTCGCACTTCCATAGCATAAACTGACAGAGACAGAGGCACTACACAATTTTCAGCAAAAGAACATTCTCCATCAACAACTGCAATGGCTTTTTTTTCTCTCTCTGTGAGTTTCATTCCATCTTAAAGATGGAAGTGAAACAGGAGCAACAGTAAGTCAAGAAAAACAACCGAATGCAGGGTGAAAGAAGAAAACAGATAGGGCTTGCAGTGGTTCTGATCGCAAAGACTCTGGCACTGCTAAGACCTAGGATAACTTCCTAATTCCACTCCCTCCCTGCTGCTTGACTTCATTCCGATGCCTGGGGAAAAGTCCCCCTAGAAATAAAACTTTAAACTACTTTTCAAAATAATGATGCTAAACCATAACAGTCTTTGATGTTTTTGATATTTGAAGTCTCCCTCTATCTTATCTACCACCCACTGACCAAATAAGATTCAAAAACCTCCAAACTCTCATTTCCATTAGCTCCTTTATCTCTGATTTCACTCAAAGATAAACTTTTAAGATAATTTTTAACAAAGTAAAAAGGATTAGTAAAGCAACCGAGCCAGTTCAAAATGATTTAAAGATTAAACAAACTCTTCTATCACAGAGAGGGCAGCTGCTCATGAGGGATTTTTTTTTTTGAAGTAAAATAGATTTAATCTCCACTTAATCTAATTTAATGGAACTGGAGAAAAGAAGTATAAAACTGAACATTCTGTGTTTATTTTTAAAAGTGATCACATATTTAGAGGTGTTTGGATTTTTAAAATTAATTTTAGGACTTCAAATGGTATATAGTTTTATATACAAATGGTATATAAGAGAAACTAGACTTTGATGTGATCTTAGTATGTCCATAAATGAAGAAACTCAACTAAATATATAATTTTATTTACAGAAATATTTTATAAGTGAAAGATATTTTGCTTTATTAAACTGTGTGACTTGCTGATTTTATTTTCTAGCTTCATTTTCATATAACAGCTCTTCTTTAGGGATATTTTGATTGATAAATAAATCCTATAATGGCATAAAATCAGATTTAACTTTTACATGGAATTCTAAGGTTGTTGCACTACCATAGTACCAAAAGCATCAGCGTTAAAAATTACTTCTTGCAAAGTAAGTCATTTCTACCAGCCTGTGTCTTCTAAGCAAAGGTCCTAAGGTACTGTTTAATCTTTCTCTAGAATATGATTGAAAATGTAAACAAGAAAAATGTTCTTTTCCATGTCCTTTTTTTCAGAGAACCAGAGCAAAATGTAAATTCAGGCTTTGTCTCCAAAACTAGCATGCCATCCTGCTTCTACATCTTTTACAACTAGTGTTTAGCAAAGGTTAAAAAAAGAAAATGACTAGGTATAAATTATGCTTGGTCTGGATAGATCCATGCACCAGGAACCAGCTCAGATTTATAAGAAACACAGGATGTGAACAATAACAGAAACTATTTTTGCAGCTGTTGGCCTCAAGTTTAGTTTATTGATTATGGTAATATATCGTGCCTTTCCCAGGCAACCATGGAGGGCACACCTGCCAGATTCATCTGCTGGGTCTTGTGACTCAAGACTTCTTGTCAGGTCAACGAATGACAATGTTATTCAGAACTCAAGTTCCCTAAGTCTCCGGTGGCCCCATGATTACCCTTCAGTTTTTAAAGAAACCCAGGCTTATTCACATAGGAGTTAACTAATAGGATTTCTGTAGTCTCAGATCAGTTTGCTTTAATTAACTTCACCTAATCTGAGCCTCTCAATAAAAATATTCAACTGAGAATAGTGTCATTTTATGAGGTTCACCTCTGCACCTCAGAGTTTTGAACATTTGAGTTGTTGAAACATTTCTTTCTAATATAATTTTCCCTTTTAACTATCTGCAGTTATTTTAACATCCTTGGGGATGATTGCATCCACTAAATTAGGTCAAAAATTCATAATTCTTGTTGGCAAGCACTGGACTATTAGTAAATGTATCAGATTTGTGAATTGGCTATACATTTTGAAATCCTTCAGCAGTAGGCAGAATAACGGCCCCGAAGATGTCCATGTCCTGATCCCCAGAACCTGTGAATATGCTTCCTTAGATTGTAGGAAGGACTTTGCCTCAGTAATTAAGGTAAAAGACTTTAAAAGGGGAATTTAGAGTGGATGATAAAGGTCCAAAGTAATGATGTGAGTCTTTCAAAGTGGAGACTGGCTACAGAGGACCAGCAAGACAGCAGCATGATGTGACCTCCACTTGCCAGCTGCAAAGACGGAAGAAGGGAGCCATGAGCCAAGGAAGGTGGCCCCTGGCAACTGGAGAAGACAAGGAAACAGATTCGCCCCTACAGCCTCCTGAAGGAATGTGGTCCTGGTGACTCCCTGATGCTCTAGTCCACTGAGGTATGTCAACCTTGTAAACAACAGATGTGTGCCATAATAAATTTATATCCTTTGAGCCACAACATTTGTGGTAATTCTTCCAGATAACAGTAACGGAGTTATTAAACTATATTAATCAGCCTAGGTATTACCCAATGAGGTATAATAAAAATCTACAGTGAATATGCATATTTGCAAAAATTTATTACAGTAAAAAACACCATTAATCCCTCAAAATACTCTCCCTCACTTCAAACACACTGAATCTATCGTTCTCCCCACTTTTGGTAGCAGTTCTGGAAGTCCCTGGGGTGAGTATCTTTAGCTGTGCTCCCATGGCTGCCAAGGCATCCTGAATTGATTCAAACCATTCACCTTTAATGGTCATTTGGACTTTGGGAAGAGCCAAAAGTTGCACAGTGCCAGATCCGATTAATAGGTGGATGAGAAACCCCCATACAGTTCTTATAAGTCTGGCTTCCTATTGGATGGCATTCAGCAGCACCAACAGTATTTTTGTTTACACCTTATAAAGACATTCATGAAAGAGGACTTCCAGAACTGCTTCAGAAAGTAGCAAAAATAATGGGATAAATGTATTTGAAGTGAGGTGGATCATTTTGAGGGGAAATATTGACAGTGTGTCCTTTACCGTAATATTTTTAAATTTAAGCATTCACTGTATATTTTGATAATACCTCAGATTAATCACTCCTTCTATGGGAAAAATAAACTTAAAACTTGACCAGAAAAAAGCACCCAACTTCAACAAAGAAGTGTGGTGCCATAAAAACAGAAAGTGGCCTGTAGAAGTGTGGGTTATGTAGGTTCTAGGATCTGAACACAGAAAATAGGATTTTGCACTTAACTGAGCCCTCATAACTTGGGCTTCTCACCTATCACTAACAAAATGGTTATTTTCATGTCTGCGTTCCCTAGATAGCTTGCTCCAATTCTTCTGGCTCCTGGCTCTATTTAACTTGCTGTTTCTCTAGTGAAAGCCAAGGTAATCCGTGTTCTGCCATTTTTCATTAGTCTCATGCTAGTGAAGTCTACAGATGTGGCATTTCCATAATTCAACAACAAGTTTAAGTATGAAAGCTTTAGACAATCTTACTATGGCATGAAAGTAAAATGAAAACTTTTCTAAATCACTTTTTAAAATCCATCTGCCTAAACTTCTTGGAAGCACTTCCTGACTCAAGAAGGAAGGAAACTAATCTTTAAAGCACATTCTACATAAAGCACTACTTATACTGGCCCAGGAAGCAGAAGAATATTCTCATGGATATATTAAAGGCCTAAAACTAAAGAAATATTTTAATTATAAATGGATTTAATCAACATATTAAATTATATCACCAAAAATATTAATCCAACCAAGAACGAGCCTGATACAATTCAGCCTATAACACTGTGTTTCTCACACAAGCATTATAAAAGTAATTTCAACAAAAGAGTGTTTTTAAAAGTACTATAATAGTTTAGGCTGCCTCAATTTCTTTAATATTTAACCTAACATAATCTAAATTAGGTAGTATCATAATTTCTTTCTACTTTTTAGTAACTTTTTCTGATAGCAATTAAGTAGCACACTTTCAAACACCAATAGGATTATCAAAATAGCAAAGCAATTAAGTCAAATCACTTTAGCATATTTTTAGAAAAAGAAGAAATTCAAGTATTTATGCTATTTAAGATAAAACACATCCTTTTTCAAGTATTTATGCTATTTAAGATAAAACACATCCTTTAGTAGTTAAAATCTAAATTTTTAACATAGTTTACCTTTCAAGCTAAGTAAGTAAATAAAGCATTATCAATTCACTAATATAATTGCATGCAGAAACAAAGCAATGTTGGACAGCAGAGTATATTCCAGGAAACCTCCAAAATAGTGTTACAGAAATGGACAACGTAACTCATTTACCTAGCTCTCAACAAAGCATCTGTCTACCTTCTACAGAGAATAAAGGTTCCTCTACTTAACGAGCTGGGAATAGTCACCATCCTATCCAATCCACTCTCATTCTTTTTTATCTTGCAAACCTATTCGTTAACTGGAAACTGCCTTTACTTACTACCTCCGTTTAAACTCAGTATCACATTGTTCACAGAATATTCTGAAATAGTCCCTTGAGAATCCAGAAAAAGAGATAACAGCACAACTCTCAGAATGGAGACTGAGGAGTAGGCTGATAGAGGGAAACTGGTTTTATTTGCGCCATCATTTATTGTTTATTAATAAGGCATAGTGTAGGAGAAAAGCTGAAAACAGAAAACTGACTTCCTAAGAAAAATATTCGCCCATGGCTCTTCTGTCTGAATTTTGCAGTTCTACAGTGCTTTTTACAAAAACTTGAATACAGCTGGCTTATCCTAGAGGATGGATGCCTGTAGATAAGGAAAAGTTTCAGAGAGTATTAATCTCATTCAGCACAGTAATAGAAGTATTATTTTAAATATCAAGTTGTGAGATAGTAAAAGCAAGCAAAGTATGACATGAGTCGGAAATGATGCCTAGCAATCAATACATTTGAGCTTTGCAACACCTTTCCATAACTAAATATTGGTCCTACAATGTAAATTTTAATTTCCATAATATGCTGGTACTTCTGGTAATATCCTCTCCTAGTATGTTATTGTTCAAACTGCATAAGACATAAAATATCAAGAAAAACAGGTAATTCATACACTTTAAAAATAGCCTTAGCTGCCCTGTGATACCTGCCAAGCTATTTTAAGGTATTTATTTATTTATTTATTTATTTATTTATTTCAAATAGTTTGAAATAAAAAAGTCTACTGTGTGTGCTGCTGCTGCTTGCCAGGGAGAGAAGCAGGCATCACAATGAATATTCACAGTTATTTTTACAAGCCTACCCCACGTGCGCATGCATGCACGCACGCACACATAAAGTCAAAACTGTAAATCTGGTCTAGGTAATTGGCTGAAATTCTCCCATCCACTAGATTTCAGTTAGTAGTATATCTTAGCATGCAAGAAACCTGAAACAGAAGAATAGAGGTATTTTAGTAATTCTTACAATTCTATGCAAAACAAGGCACTTACCTTCCATTGCTAGGGACATCTGAAATCACACTGGGAAGCAAGCAACGGGAAAGGGGCTTTATTGCAGCGTGAATCATCTCTGCGTAGATGCTCTGAGCAACCCCTGTATGCATACTGACATCATCAGGCTAGACTCAGAGGCAGAGGATACTATGGTAACGGAGCAATGTGCTGGGAGACAGAAGCCTTTAATTGCTTTAACAACTTCCTGGGGCTCAAGCTACCAGGCTTGGATTTTCTAAGTAGGAAATGAAGGTTGTCACAGAGCAAGAGGACTCAATGAATTCTGAAATGATTAATTTCAATGTGGCATTCTAATGGCAAACAACATTACACGATCCCATTAGCAACATTCCTGACACAGGTCAATAAATAATATTCCTACGTAGCAATAGTCTAAGGATTCATATATGGTATTCTCATTTAACAAGCACTGGTATTACTGCATTAGGGATATCTTTTCCGTTGAAGAGGAATACTTGATTTCTTTTGGAAAGAAAGCCCACATCTGCGCCTTCCGAAGTCAGTGTACTAACAACAATGAAAACTGATTCTCTCTCTTAACTTCTCCAGGAGGCGGCAGCTGCCCACTCCATTTATCTCTGAGCTCCAGTAAATCCTTCTCAATACATCACTTACCCGGAAAACACCTCCAGCGAAATGCCTAATTATGACACCCAGACACAATCGGAAGAAATCAACCAACTTGCGATCACAGTTCTCTTGAAGTGTCTTCGATCACAGGCAGAATTATTTCTACTTCTCATGACTCTCAAAACTACACATAATTTAAATCTTCCCTTTGAACATTTTGTCCTTCCCTGAAGCTGTCAACCACGTTGAGAAGAACACAACCTTCCTTTAAAATGCCAGGTTTAAAGTAATTGCTTAAAATAACACTGTTTCAACTTCAAACTGAGTCGATAATGATATACCATGCCTGTGTGATCAGAAGCAACACTTTAATCAGTATGTAATTTATCATCTGTGCGATGAAAACTATTGTTTTCTTCCCCATGAATATTGGATTGACATGTTTTTAAACAATATCACAGTCTAATTTTTTATTGCAAATACTGTAATTGTAAAGATAAGCAAATAACTTGGCAGATCTTCCTTAAGATATTCATAACACAATAAAAATGAAGGTTGTCATTCTGTACTGTATACTTAGATCTCAGCTATTCCAAAGAAACTATTATTATCTCTATTTCAATTTAGATGAAGCTAAGCCTGCCTTTTAATGTTTCCCTTGTGAGTAAATAGCGTGCAAGTGCCTCACAATAATACTTCTTAGAAAATAATAAAGTAGACTAAAACAGCACCGACTTACCATCTAGAAAAATGTAGAGAATTATAATCTAACTTATGAGTTGGACTTTTCACTTTTGTAGATTTTAGGGAGAATTTTAAAAGTAGACTTCATAAAACTGGACCACTCAAAAAGAAAAATATAATGTTTCAGTTTTCCTAAACGCAGGTAAAAGGTGAAACTTTCCAACAAATTAAAATTCATATTCTTTCGATGTTTTCTCTTCCTATGATCTTTGCTTTGAGATGCAAAGCACACCATGTTTGCCATGCTATAAATTAATATGTAAATATATAAAATAATACAAATAATATATCTTGTTTTAAAATAAATATATGTTTATTTGAATATGCACTGAAAATTAACTAGAAGGTACGCCATGTTCAATTGCTAGACGTGGTTCTTCTGCAATTCCAACGACAGACTGGTTTCAGGGCTAGTTCTCCAACTTTTACACAGTATGCTTTTACACATATTTAAAAGTTCTTAAACAATGAATACATATCACTATTACAGTTAGACAAGTGGAAATTCAACTAAATCTGTCTAAATTTATAATCCTAATTTTCTGCACTCAGAAAGGACTAAAGACAGCTTTGACTGATCTCCTCTTAGGAGGACAGGTCCCAACTGTCTAAACAGAGTTAGGGTGGAAAAAGTTAAATAAAGGCTGTCACGGCAATACAAACACAAAAGGGAATGGGTGGATTGATTTTCTGCAGAGATGTTACAGTCGGGAAGGAACAGCCCAACAAGGAAGCTAGTTTGGTAGATTTTTTTTTTTTTTTGGTACAGTTTCAAAAAGAGCATACACAAAAATAAGACCAAACCAAGTATCTATAAAGGTATAACAGGATGAAAGTAACATAAATCACCTGCAGAAACAGAAATCAAGTGTCAGTGGCTTCAGATTATGTGGTGAGAGAGGTGTCTGTAGAGAAAATAGGCCTAATTTCCCCAACCTCCTTTCCTTAGCCCTAGGTCTCATTTAGTTTTCATTTTCTCCTCTTATTTGACAAAAGCAGCTCAGAGTAACATGTTCTAAAATGTGTTCCATTTCCTCTTGATATTTCACTGAATTCTTTTGATCAGTACAATTTCACTGCCTTCTTAGCTCATAAATTCTTAAGATGATAACTTTGTAAAAAATTACTACCTCTTTCCTTGGTTTTCAAGAATAATCACAGAAAGGTTCTGGGAAGTGCACACCCACATGAGGTCACCCCAGAACCCAGGATGCAGAGGTTAGAAATACAGAGCTGGGAGCAGGAAACCTCCCTAGTGAGAGAAATGGCCCCACTGGGCTCTGCCATGTTCTTATTAAATGAATACGTTTTCTCTCTCTTAAATTTCAGAAAATCCATCTTTTATTTCCAGAGGATCCTCAGACTTCACGGATATCTAAATATATTTTAATATCTCAAACTGAAAGAAAAAAATATAAGGTAACATATTCTTTCACCAACAAAAAGAAAAGTACATTTCCCAAAGAAATCATCCTATGGACTGTCAAAGCATGATAAATTACATCTAACTCCCAGGCAACCAATCTTTCAATTGAAGTTTGAGGATCAAAAAGACCATGAGTCTAAACTTGTTTCTTAAACTGAAGTGAATTCATGTTGGCAAGGGCCAATTTAGAAATAAATAGGGGTTAAAGTCTCACTCCTTAGGGGATATTTGGCTGGGATTTCTAAAGCTCTGAGTATGAGCTACAGTGGCCAGTCCACTCCCTCCACAAATCACATTTCTGACCATAAGGCTAAACACCCTGGCTTTGCTTCAGTCTATGTTAAACATCTTTCTAGCACAAAGAAACAATATTCTTAGCTCCTCGACTCTTGAGGTGCTTTCCTAATTTCAGGAAGGATATACAGGGCAGTGGAATATGGGACTTCATTGTTAGCATTTGGAATTGCATTTTTAATTAAAACAAATTCATACTGATTTAATGAAAAGGTAAGAAATTCCACTGGCAAAGGGATTGTAAGTCCCCATGATCCTTAAATCCAGTCAGTGGCCGAACCACAAAGATGCGTATCTCCTGTGTTCTACGTCCACGGTTTCCTCTCTTGCTGAGTTTTTCTCTATCAGGCATTTGGTAATGCTCCAGTCTTTTAGCTGATCGCCTTGTCTTTAATATTTCACCTTTTTAGTCATTCTGTGTATCACTTTGTATTTAATGAGTCTTTATAAAACACTGCCTTGACCAGTTTCCCACCAACTCCAAGTTCCTAAAAGCCTCCCCTTATGGGCCACTGCATCACCTGCAGATTTTAGTTTCACCCTTACCAGACTTACTTGCCAGCACCTTGAACATTAGACAACCTGACACATTAATGAGTTCCTATATTTTCCTTCCTCTAGGTCTTTAGTGTTTCCTAGTTCTGGAATTCTACATCAACCTCCTCATCCCTCCATCCCACCCCCACACTTCTGTCTCTCCACCCTACCACACCAAACCTTGCCAGTCCTTCAACACCTGTCTCATTCATCAGGAATCAGTTCCTCAGAATTTTTAGAGTTCTTGACCTCACTAAATGCACTGAAGATACCCTACTGTCAGTATGGGCATGTAGTTCACTGGTAGAGTGTATACTCAGCATATGCAAGGACTTGGGTTCAATCCCTGGAAGAAAGAGAGGAAGGAAAGGAGGGAGGAAGGGAGGGAGGGAGGGAAATACAGAATCTATTGCAAAGTTATTATCATTTATACCATTTTCCTACTTCCTTTAATCTCCTGGAAGCTAGAGACAAAGTCTATATTCCTTTCCTGTTCTCTGTACAGCACCACACCTTGCACTTGGCATTTGCTTGAAGCTTCATACTCAATAAATGATCACAAAATTTATTATACCTTAATTTTTTCATTTTCCAAAGTATCTAAGATTAAATTACTTGACTTTACCTTTTAAACAATCCAGTATGGTGGCAGATAAAACTCAGAATTTCACTTTCAGAAATAAAAATAAAAACTAGCTCAAAATGCTACCATGATTTCTCCTATGGCAGATAACCTCTAGGTCTCCTAATGCCACACTGTGTACCTCACCAGTGCATCTGGTTCTAATATCTCCCCTTTTCTGTAACCAAACCCAACAGAGCATCTAATGCATACGTACTTTTCTTAGTATGCATAATAGAAGCTAGTCAAGTTTTTATCCTAACAGAATTTAAATTTTACTTTGATTTAAAGGTCTAGAACTACCTTTTCTATACTATCTTTGCACTTACCAAGAGGCAATTAACTTTTATATTTTCCCCAAACTAAACATGGATTATAAAGCTTTCCATATCTTGAATCTAAAAGTCAAAGAAATTATGGATGATGACTTACTTTAATACAAAAACTTATTTCCACATTTTATGATTCTAATTTTGATTATAATTCCCAGAAGAAATACCGGATTAAATTCTAATACACTTTTTCTAAAGAAACTAGTTTAAGATAAGTTCCCTTTTTTTAGTCTCTCAATTAGTGGAAGTTAAAATACCTTTTCTGTATGATACAAATAAAGAACTTGGAGGGAAATGTAGAGCATTTGTGTCAGTATAGGCAGAGATGCTGTTTTTCTGTGCAATAAAAGGAAACTATAAGAGGGGTTAAAGATGATGCCTGCAGCCTCAGACGACCCACAGAGCTGAAAGGGTCTGACAGCAGGATGTGGCTTATCCTGCTTCTGAATAAAACTCTTTTGTGCAAGGGTCTTTCAAAGGGCACTCAGGCACCACTGTGTACGTTTGGATTTAAATTAATCAACCAGTCAGTTTCACAATGCTAAGATCCCTCCTGTTTCACCCAGTAATGTAGGCTTACTGGCAGTTCCCAAATGAAGTCCATAGCTTCTAAAAGGTTAAATGCAGCAATATATACCAAATGTCCTTTATGGAGTAGAAAATGCTGCTAACTCTATCCTCTATAATCTGCGGAGTGTGACTCACTATGCAGTAGATTATCCCATTTTAATCAGCTTCCCTGGTTTCCTTTGCCTCTTTGGCCCCCAAAAATCTGAAGCACAGTTTATAAGTTGTAATAATATAAATTATGAGGAAGCCTATTTTACCCTATCTCTGCTTAAGATACTATAAATAGCTCAGCTGGAGGAGGGAGAGCAGGGGCGGAACCTTCCAGTCAACAGGGGCCAAGCGCAAAGCAAGAAGTTAAACCCAAAGCAATATCCATGCTATTAGCACAAACTCACCAAAGGAAAGCGTAACTGTAGTCATTGCCACATAAGCAACATACAGAAATCAGAAAGTGTATAAAAATGACACACCTAAATCAGGTGGAAATTTTCATCTGGGTTCAAAACCATGAATTCGAGTCCCCTGGGAGAATCTTTAAAATCAGGTGTTTATTTTTCTCAAGCAGTAAGGGAATGAAAGCATTCTTGTAAAATATCAATCATGTCTTGGATACTAAGTCTAAAAGGAAAGGGTAAGACTTCTCTTACCCTCTCTAAGCTAAGGATACTGAGTACAAAGTGAACGGGAGCAGCTCTTGTCTGAAAATGCTGTGGAAACAACTGCCAAGCCAGGGACTAAGCCCCTCCTTCCCATGAACATCGATGACCTTTGATTGTGAAAAGGAAGGTGCTGCATAGTTTTGCAGAGCACAGCATTGAGTTTAAATCCCGGCCTTACCACTTCCAATTTCTGGGACTGTGGACAAGCTGCTTACCCTCCCGAACCACTCTGTGGTCACCTCGGAACTAAGGAAGGAACAATCACTACACCAAACATTGCCAAGTGTGTGCCTGTGATCTAGACACTGTTTCAGGCACCGGGAGCACAGCACTGAACAAGCTGCCCAAAGCTACTGCTCTCAGTGCAGGAGATCAACAAAGAACAGATGAAGAAATCACTTTATATGTGTAGAAAAGGGCTCAGAACACCATACCAGGATAACAAGGTAAGCGCTGACAGGATAGGGTGATGATTTACACACAGGCATCACAGAGTATGACTTCAGAAGGCAGACTGTCGGAAGAAATAACACTTGCATAGAAGGAACAAGAAACGAAAAGAAGAAAATAGAAACTTTCGGGCATAGAAATTAGCAAAAATAATGATTCTAGGATAGAAATAAGCTTAGCATATTCAAGGAACATGATAAAGCCCAACATGGTTACAGTACAGTGGATGGTGAACACAGCTAAGTATAGATACATATTAGACAAGTAAAGCAGTCAAGTAAAAAAAAAAAAAAAAAAAAGAATGCATGCATGGAGTCTGAGGCAAAAAGTGAGATGGGAAATGTCCATTCGGGAGCTGCCTATTGCACACACACACCTCTGTGCAGCACCCACAGTGCCTGGACATCAGGATGCTGGATAACCAATCTCTTGCTTCCCATCTTTTCAACTAAGTGAATTCACATTTGCACTAGGGAGGTTGTCAGCAAAAGAGAAAGCAAAGAAATGACAGGTAGGATTGGATTAGCTCAGGGAAAGCAAATAAAATTTCATACTGAGTCCCAACCACTATGAAATACTAGGGAGATCTGGGTTTTCTGTGTTGAGAAGAGTTCGGGGCCAAAGGTAGGTCTGGGAAACCATGGGTTCCATTACATACAAAACACATAAATGGGAAGGCTTTCCAAGGGCTTAGAAATTGCGGCTTCTGTTTGCTATTGTTTTTGTTTTGATACTTATTTCTCATAATAGTATAAAATAGATATTATTACTATCTGTATTTTACAGTTAAGAAGAATCTTTTTGTTCAAAGTGACAAGCCTTAGAAATCTGGGTGTATTTAGAGACCACGTTCCCATCCACTGATGTAAGCAAGGAAATTTGCAAAACTAATCTCCTTCTTTGTAGTCCACTAAGCGCATCTTAAGGATCCTTTCAGGTGAGTCTAGTACATCTAGGTAGAGTATAAAATGTCTTAGACCATCGTCATTCTAATTCTGGCATATTTCCTGGTTCCTAAACTCACACTTTGCGTTCCAAAGCATGCATACAGGCACAACTCTTTTCTGGTTTTGATGCTAGTAGAAAACAGCCTATTTGTCAACATTCCAAATCTTAGTTGATTTAGTGATTAAGTAATATTGTAAGCAAGCTGACTTAATTTTAGCAGTTATCAGAATTCCAGCTAATTTTGGCAATAGTTGCTTCACCTACCCTATTATTTGGTTGATAGCTTCTCACCCAGCTGCTTTTAAGCACACGCACACACACACGCACACACGCACACATGAGCACACAATACCTACGTGGCATACATACACATTCTCAAATTAAGTTATTGCCATTGTTACTGAGACTGCATCCCACAGCAGCAAATCCACACACTTTAATGAATAAGAACCTTCAGAAACTTAGTCTGGAAGAACAGAAATGTTACATTTCAATTAAAACTAGGGCACTGGAAAGAAAAATTCTTATATAGGTTACAGACCAAACACAATTTAGACAGAAAAGCTTAAATAGAATTGATCCTAAATTATCTTCTTTCCCCACCCCACCACCACTTTCCTTCCTCCCCATTTTCTGTAAGAGGGCTCCATAACAAGAAAAAAAGTATATTTTTTTTGTACTACCTTGCCTTCTACCTTGATTTGATTACAGAAAACCTAACCAGAAACGGAATTCTTATTACAAGAACCATAGGCAGGAGTAATAATATACTATACCTATCAGAGTAGTTAGTTTTATTCATGAACCCATGCTGGGTTAAGAAAAAAAAACGAAGGGGAAGAAAGCTAACTTCAAAGCATTATCGAAAGATGATTAACACTCTAGCCACAAATGAGAATCACAAGCTACTTTGATGTGGGAGAATTTTTTGTGCCTAAATTTAAAGAGAGGACATTTACTATACAAGTTTAACGGTTAAAAAAAATCCAATAATAAAATTCCTTTGCATGCTGAAATCCAGTAATTACCTAAGGGAATAAACAAAATTAGAACTCAGTCTTGAAAATTAGGCCTGAAATGCAAACAATATTCCTCCCTTATCATAGAGCTAAGTGGCAAAATGCCAGCTGTAATATGTGCAGTACATGAAATATTACTCTTAGTGTTGTCATTCCCCCCTCCACACACACACGACGTGTTTCTTTGAGCATCAGTCAAGCTACATGCACAACTACATCTCAAAATTCACTGATGTTTAGATCCGAGTGATGCTACTTAATTTGGTACATGGTTGCCAAGACTATCACTGTATAAAAACTCATCCCAATACTTAATCTGAAATTCACACTGATAATGCCCTGAAATTACTAATCTTAGAAAGCTGAGCAATCGCTGTTTATCATACAGTATACACAATTAACTATTTTCACAAAGAATTGGTGCTTATTCTTCATACTTATAGTTCTTAAAGTTGATGTAGAAATAGGCAACAATATACTGTATAAATTTCAATAAAAATTGGATATCACTAAAGAGAAAATTGGTTGTTTGAAATGTGTGTATTTTTGTAACAATAGTCAAGAGATATGGAAAAGACAGGAAGCTAACACGTTTAGATCATTTTTAAGATGTAAATACATTAGATTTGATATTATTAAAATATTTGGATTTATAAACCTGAGCATATCTAAATATTCTTAAAACCTAACTGCTATAAAATTTTGGGATTTTTCTTCTCTCCTACTAAATTGACAAATCTCTATCAATAACTACTTGAGAAAATATATAAGGCTGTCTAAAAAAATTACTATGTTTCATTATACAAGATGAAAATACAACATTTAAAGAACTTGAGTCTGACATTCAGTTCTGTGTGCTGCTAGAATAGGTCAAAGGCCACTAGCCACCTGCTGAAAATACATACTAGAAAATGAAATGTCCTTCAAAATTATTTTGCATACAGTATTCTTGAAGTAAAATGGGTGGAGTAATATCTTGAATGCTTTAAAATGTGATGTCTCAAAAAAAAATTTCACAATGCCAGAAGATGGTTTTAAAATGTTTAATAGGTCTTAATATAGAACATTGATATTGTTTTGTTTTGTTTTCTTTTCTTTTTTTTTTCTGGTACCGGGAATCAAACTCATGACCTCGTGCTTGCCAGGCCGGTGCTGTGCCACTGAGCTAAATCCCCAGCCCCTAGAACATTCATACTGGATTTTAAAATATACCATATACCAGGTGTGGTGGCACATGCCTGTAATCCCAGCACTTGGGAAGCAGAGGCAGGAGGATAGCCACAAGTAGGAGACCAGCCTGGGCAAAATAGTGAGTTTAAGGCCAACTTACCCTATAAAGTAAGACTGTCTCAAAAAAGACAAAAAGATACTGTCTACTATGCAAGAAATGGAAATTATAGAAGATATAAAACAATTAACTAGCTCAACACTATATAGCTATTGTTGTCTCCTTTCCCCAGCAGAAGTAAGAAACTATGGAAAGTTCAGGCAGAAAGATCACATGTTCAAGCCCAACCTGGGCAACTTGGTGACTCAGTAAGACCTTGTCTCAAAATAAAAGGCAAACATGTTCGGGATGTTAGTGCCAAGGCCCTGGGTTAAATCTACTGTACTACAAAAATTTTTTTTTTAAATGAGACTCATGATTCTTGGGATACTTAGGATATTCTATATTCTCTCTTGTGCCTGCAGTCTTCCGGTGACTGACCCACTCATCATCATGCTTAAAATATTTTACAAATGTGTACAGAAGACAAAATACCAGCCCTTGTGCTATGGATTTTTAACACTGTAAAACTTTCCAACAAAGAGTGTGACTCTCTGTCATTATTAATAAGTTCTTTGAGTAACTAAACACTCAGGTAACTAAACACTCCCCATTAGGCACAACCAAATACCAAGCCCTGTGACATACATTAACTCATTTAACCCCCATAATATTATGATTTAGGAAATCTTAAATGAGAAAAGCCAGGCACAAAAAGGTGACTAAATTTCAAGTTATAGATTTCCTCCTGGAAAATGAGGGGCTGTGAAACCCTGAGTGCGATGGACATCCTCGAGAAGGAAAAATGCAGGAGGTAAAAGTGGAAGGCGTGCAAATGAATGGGTGGAACAGGGACAAATGCTCACTTGCACAATTTTCTCTAATCTTGTTTGGTTCTCAGTGGTGCTTAATAAACAAAAATAAAGAGGTAACAGAGTTTTCAAAAGCAAAGGTTACTTCTACCAAACTTAAACATTAGGAGGCTCAATTTCTCTCACCTTACTTAAAAGATCTCTGTTGTGCAGAAGTGCAAATATCCAATCTCACTGGCCAAACTCTGGAGGACACCTGGCGGATAAATAAACGTTTTGGTACCATGTTAGATTTGCTGGCTGCAGAGGAACACATACATCTGTAAACATCCTAGGCTGTTCATCTATGAACCTGGGCCTAAAGTAGAACCACAGCAACTCATGGACACTGATTTTAGGAAGGCTCAGTAGGATTCACAGACCCTTGGTTCTCTAGGGTTCTAGCCACTGTGCGGTTGCCCTCATTGAATTTCATCAATCTAAACACGTTTATAAGAAATTGCAAGCTTGCTCCTGAGAGAAGTGCTCAGAATCCCTTCCAAGCACCCTGACCCAAAATCTGTCATCACTGCATGGGAATATTTCACTGATGTCTTTGGATATATTTGCTTGATCAGTTAATGGACCTATTTTACTCTAGATGTAATATTATAGGTCTCCAAATCTCCAAGTAGAAATTCAACTAAATAATTCATGATTAATAAATTGTGCACTCAAAATTCTTCTGTCAAATTGGAGATACTGAAATACTTAAGGAAAAAAATCACTGAGCCCTCTAATAATAAGACTGGAAAAGATCCCCCTTTCTACACCCAAAGCGAGGGAAATTGAATTCTCTACTTTCACTGGAGACAACTGCTATTTGTTTTATGGATAAAGGCCAAATTATGCATATTTTTGTGACTTTCAGTCAAGAATCAAGGTCAATCAGCAGATTTTCTTTCACAGCAAAACCAGGGCAGCAGCATGAATACAGATGTTCCTCATCCCTTTCAGTGTGGTTTTAACTTTAGCTTTCCCTCTCAGAGCAGCTAAGATTTCTTCATTTGTCAAGGAGGTAGCCATTAAGAAAATCATTTAGCTAATAAACAAGGAAATTAGCTAGGAAGCCTGATACCAAACAGATAGTAACAGAACTAACAGCAATCTGTACAAGCAAATTAAAGCAGTAAGAGTTGCTCTGATAAGCACTTTTAAACTGTTAGTGTTATTCAAAAAACTACATCACCAGTATAAGGGTGAGGCAGCAGATTAAAACTTTCTTCTTGTCTTGCTTGGTTGCCACAAAAATCTCAAGAATAATTTTTGAGTTTCATCAAAGGAAATGCAGGGAAAGGCATCATCAGAAAGAAAAATCTGAAAACTATCTGAGTGGGACAGTATCTTCCCTTCCAATCACTCTCCTGATTTTGTTCATCACTGGAGCAATCTGCTTAACATTTGTTTAATTTTAAGAAAAACCACAGAACTTGAGCAAGCAAGACAGTGGGAACGGGACTTTTTGAGCTTGTGAACGATGATGCCAAATTTGGAAGTATAGAGTTATTAAATGGAAAAAAACTGAACATCAGAATTTTCACAGTAGTATTTTACCTGTTCAGCACAAACAATTTTGTTGAGCTGATAATATTTATTACACACAGTAATTTTTTGGTGGGTGAATCAGCATAGCGGTACCCATCACTACATTACTCATTTAATCATTTAATCAATCTTCCATTTTCTGCAAAAGTTAAATTTTTCTTAAAAAGTCTACTTTGAAAAAATTATAGGTTAAAAAGAATGTATTGATGCAATAACATTAATAGCTTTTCTTTTTCCAGTGTTAAGGTAGAAAAAAAAAATCTTCCCGAGCCAATCACATCTTACAAAAAGCTTAGAATGCATTGGTACTGGGTTGGATTCCTGCCTTCCGTTGGCCAAGAATGCTCCTAATCAGTAATGATCAGTAAATACCTACTTCTGCCCGTGAATCCCAGACAGAAAGCTTGCAGCTGGCCCAAATAACACCTGCACACCGAGCTGTGGGTGTTCTGCTTTCTCCCTCCCTCACCTCCACAGGACCCAGTTACCCTTCTCAGCCCTACCTTGTGCCAACCTCCAAAGAAAGGAAAGAGAAGATAACTGTGCCAGCAATTCGTGTTTAAACGATCATTGAAATTAACTTGATAAAATAAAAAGTGAAAGTCTCAAGGAGGGACTGGCCAAAGATGAATAAACCATTTCAAGTACACTATAGATTCAAATATACTGAATAAGTAATGAATTTTATTTAAAATTTCCCAAACAAAAGATCATCAATCATATGAATGTCAATGAATTTCACCAAAAAAATGTAGATTTTATTTATTAAACCAGAAATTTTCCATATGTGAAACATACTGCATATAACACAATATATTCAATATGTTTCACATACTCTTGAATTTAAGATTTTTAAGTCTTAAAAATAAGTTTTTAAGTTTTAAAAATAATGTACTTTAAATACTTTAATAAAACTGATCAACTGATTCTGTTTATAAATCTAGGATAAAAATATTGCTATAATTATATAGCATTTCATAAATTATTTTAAAATCTTTTACTAGTTTGTTTTTATAAAATGAGAGAGATATTTTTATATCACTACTGTCTGAATTCTGAAATACAACTAGTATTTACTGTACTTAATATACTTAACTATATAATATATATGTACAGCACACAAAGTATTGGATTTAACTAACAATGATTTTAGCTAAATATTTTATAACAGTTTCAAATTTTTAAAAATGCTTACTTACAAGGGGTTTTTAATTTATATATGAGAAACAATCTAGAAACCTTGGAATTAATTTATATGGATAGGACCAAGCATTATTTTAATATAGAATTAGTGTATCTAATGCAAAGAACCTCAGGTATTTCACCAAAAAACACTCAATTATTGAGGTGATACATAATGTGTATTTAATTTGTTTTTAATTGACAAATAATAATTGTATATTTATGGGTTATTAATTGATGTTTTGACCTGTTAAAACTATACAAAGATTCCATCTAGCTAGTTAACATATCCATAACTTCACCAACTTATCATTTGCATGCACACATAGTGAGAACTTTAAAAATCTTTAAAGAAAAAAAGAAAAAGCAGGACCAAGCATTATTTTAATATAGAATTAGTGTACTGTTCCCATGACAACCAAGATTCCTAACCAACCATGATGCCAAAGGGTCAAATTTTTAGAAAATTAAAAATATTTCTCCATTAACTTTTTCCATTTCTATTTCTCCATTATCTTTCTTCATTAACACTAAAGTCCTCTTGGTAGCACTCAACTTATATGCTGCTCCACTGCTGATATTTTAGTGTTGTGTATGTGTTTTATTTAAAGATGGCTACAAGAAGTACATTTTCATTACATAATCAAACCATCCATCAATTTGAGACCATCGTGAATGTCAATAGCTGTGAAGCTGTATTCTGATTGAAGAAAAATAAACCAATGGTAATTTAGTACTACAAATTCTTCTCTTGAAAAAAAGTATAGTTTGTGGGGTTCCATTAAGGAGCGTCTCTATCGTACTGAGAACAGATGTGAAATTACGCATTTGCCTCCAGCCTCCGGTGAGTTCCCTGTTCCCATTCCCACTCCTCAGGATGGCAGTCCTGGCAAGTGGGTTGGCACGTGTGCTGTTTCCTGAAGCTAAAGAGGCTGCACATCAACTCACTGCTCTGAAGCAACCGAGACATTAACCGTAAACTGCTTGCTAAATAGATAAGGAAGGAAAAGGCTTGTGCAACTGCTAATTGCTCTTTATACAAACACATTCATTTCCTGGAACTTGGTAAATATTTGTTTTAAAAGTAATCCCCACAGTTTTTTCACATGCCTTTTATCACTATGAATTGGAGACCAATTTGTAACAATAAAGATTTCATTCACCTTTAATATTTTTCTCAACTTCATGAGAAACTTTATTTCTTCCTGTCCCCTCCAACACATACACAAACGCACACATATATAATGTTAAGTGAAACAAATCAGATACACAAGCTTAAATATTGCATGGCTTCTCCTTCATGAGAAAGCCAAAGTGTACATAAGTTAGACAGCAAAATAAAAAGTAGATCACAGGAACCAGGGAGAAAGAACTTCTGTAAAAGGGACAAGGACCAAGAGATGGCAGGAAGAAGGAGACGAGGAGAAGGAGCTAAAAGAGAATGAAGATGTATTATGCACGTGTGCTGATTCCCCACAATGAATGCAATCCCTAGGTGCTGCAAACGTGTACCAATAAAAAATAAACAGTATTGATGTACACTTACACATGTCTGAAGTAAACTTTCTAAATTCCATACATAATGTTTATATATATATTACCACTCCAAAATGAAAAAAGGCTGTAATCCCTACTCATGGAAAAAAAGACCAAGATTTGATTAAACAATTTGCTGTAGAAAATACAATTCTACTCAGCAGTCAATTTATTATGGCCTGTATTAGCACGGGTAGAACCTCTCTCTGCATAATGCTCAGTAGAAGTGACAACTGATGCTGTGCTTCAGTAATACTTGGAGAAATGAAGCAGATCCAAATTAAAATGTTCACTACAGCTACACTTTACTTCACAAAACACCCAAGATGTCCTAAATAAAACCCTAGAAACAGATTATCTGAAGTTCCCTGATCATTACTATTAGACTACATGCTTTACAACTAATTTATTGCCAAGGTAAGTTTTCCTCACCAGAAGTTACAAGAAAGGAATTTATTATATCTGTCTCACATTCAGAAAGACATCCCAAATAAAGTTGTTATCTAAAAATATTTTAGTTGCTTTTAGAATTTACTTTTTCTTTGATAACATGTGGCAAAACGTTGAAAACAGAAAAAAGTACTGGAGAAAACAAAGTTGTAAAAGAGACAACGTACTGCTAAGTCAATGCCTTTAAACACATAAATCTTACAAATAGAAATATGTCAATAGATTAACCACAAGGTGTAAAATATGGATGTCCAACAATTATATAAGAAATGCTCAAGTCATCAATGCAAACCCAAATAAATGATTCCTATTTCTTACTGCTCAAAGTGAAGGGGCTGGGGATACAGCTCAGCAGCACAGCGCCTGCCTGGCAAGCACAAGGTCCTGAGTTTGATTCCTGGTACCCACAAAAAAAGAAAAAAAAATGAAAGTGTAAAAAAAAAATCTCATTTGCAGGTGGGAAACAGTTACTCTAAGGTACAGCACTACAGAACTATAAACTCAGATAACCTTTCTGAAGGCCAAACAGTACATTGGTAACAAATACTATTAAAATATTCATATCCTTTCATTTAATTTTACTTCCAGGAATTTATTTTAAGAAAACAGAGAAAAGTAAAAAGATTATCTAAAGGTATTTTCATCATAGTGCCATTTATAATAGCAAAAAATTCTAAAATCTCAATAACAGAGGATCTGTACAGGCACAAAATAAAATGCAGCGCAGCTAGTTAGAAAGTATTTGTGAAAGAACACTGAATGATATGAGAGCCTGGCATGGTTGGCACACGCCTGTAATCCCATCACTTGGGAGGCAGAGGCAGAAAGATTGCCACAAGTTCAAGGCCAACCTGGCCTACATAGTGAATCCAGTGCTATCCTGCACTACAAAACAAGATCCTGTCTCAAAAAGAGAAAAAAATAATATGAGAAAATGGTCACTAATACTCAGAGAAAAAAAATGCAGGTCGTAAGATAAACTAAACATTAGGATCTTAATTTTATATTCCCAGTTTTGTATCTCATTTGTGTGTATGCACTGATATATGGTAAATTTTTTTTAATGTTTAAAAAATTTTTTAAAATACTATTTTCTCTTTTTCTTCCTGTTATTTTTGGTGGTACTGGAAATTGAACCCCAGGCCCTTGGGCTAAGCTACATCCTTCACTCTCTTTATTTTTCCACTTTTTACTTTGAGACAGGGTCTCACTACAACATTAAGTTGCCCAAACTAGGCAACTGTGATTATAGGCATATGACACCACACCTGTCTCTGTGCTTTTGTATTTGCCAGTTTTCCACAAAGAAAATGTATACCTGTCTACAATGAAAATGTACAATTCAAGAAAAAAAATGGGAAGAATATAATTGCTCAGGAAAATAAAACCATGTAGCTTATGTGGGTGCCATGCAGTTTCCCATAACTGGAATGATACTGCTGGAATAATGAAAGCTATACTCCTGTACGAGTTCTAAAAAAGATGCTATACCTATAGAAATGTAGAAAATGGCATCATTTCTTCACCTTGCAAAATGAGCATACAAAGGAGTTATATCCATCCTAGCACTATAGTATTAAGATAGGTTTCTCACCCTACCACTCAGATCTATTACCAGGGTAACGTAAAGTCAAATCGCCCTCATAAGAACCTGAGGCATAAAGAAAGCTACTGTTACAATATAATGAGTATCAATATGGCCAGGAGGGCACTGTGATCTCTCCATTCTTTGTGCATCTATAAAATGAGGATAACAGTACTGATCCTCGACATAGTGTTTCAACCAAAAGAACTGTTCATTTCTCAGGTTTTATTGTTCTTATGTCACCAACAAAAATTCATGATGGTACTTTATAGCAGCTAAGGTACATTTGTTCCCATAACCTAGTGTAACGCATCCTATATTTTTGGGTTGTCTGTATTTTAAGGGCTATGTTTTCTAAGGGTTCACTGAGCATGTAAGTAGATTTGAAGAGTTACAGTTAAACTGATTATTATGCATATGAAGATATGACCATAATTTCTTGAATAAACAAATATTAATCAACAAATATGTGCTGAGTATTTTCCATATTTAAGAACTATGCCAAATAATGAAAGAAAAGTATGGGCAAATAATTCTCGAGATCACAGACAAGATAAGGAAATTATATTTTCCACAAATTTATTCTAATGATAGCTATTGAATATTTATGAATATCGATAATTAGTTAATCCTGATATTTGTCTTGTTAGTCTCTTCTCTAACTCATGAAAGCATTTTCTTACAGTATAATAACCTTTTGGGAAGTTGTGCAGCTTTATTGTGGTGAAGTACACATAACATAAAATTCACCATCTTAACCATTTTTAGGTATGCAATCAGTGGCAGTAAGTATTGTACATTCACACTGTTGTACCACTATTACCAGTAACCATCCCTAGAACATTTCCATCTTCCCAAACCACAACTGTACCTACTAAGCATAACTCCCTGTTTTCCACTTCTCTGGCCCCTACCCATCAGCACTGTATTCTATGTCTATGAATCTGCATGATCCGGGTATGTCATGTGAGTGAAACAATCTCTCAACTATGTTTCTTGTGGCCCGCTTGTTTCACATAGCATAATATCTTCAAGGTTCACTCATGGTGTAGCAGGTGGAAGAAATTTGCACCTTTTTAATGCTAAGTAACATGACATTCTATGTATACATCACATTTTCTCTCTCTATTCATCCAGTGATGGACGCCTGGGTTACTCTTACCTTTTACCTGCTGTGCACATGGTTGCAATAAACACCGGGCATACACATATTAATTTGAGTATCTGCTCTCATTTGGATGGGGTACATATGCAGAAATCCAATTGCTGGATGATTTTGATTTTAAAACCCCCAATGCCAATAAATATGTCTTTTGATTAAAAATAAAAATCATCATCAAATTCACTTCCCACAGTAAATTCTTAATGGCAAAAGTATTTTATTCTTTTTTTATTTATGCTTTTAAAGCCTGTTAAAAATGAAAGTAGTGTTTATACCTATGACCCAAGATAAATCTCTCAGCGATGCCAGTGTTATCCAACTTTCCCTCACAAAGTCCGTCACTCTGTGATAATATCATCTAGAGATACTCATCATGGGTCACCATGCCTTCTACCTTCTGTCTTTGAGTGTCAACAATCAGGGCACTTGAGAACCAAATCTTTGTCCCCTTAGCCTACTGTGTTCCCCTCAAACTATTAGCACCTTTTCTGTTTTGTTTTTCAGACAGGGTCTCACTATGCAATTCAGGCTGGCCTTAAGCTCACTTGGTAGCCCAGGCTGGCCTTGAACTCACAACAATCCTCCTGCTTCAGCCTCCAGAGTGCTGGGATTACATGAATGCGCCATCTCTCCTGGCTCAACACCTTCTTATCTTCCACTCCCAGATAATACATGCATATTTTAATAATATCACAGCAACACTCACAATTTTGCTGTTAAAAGAATAGTTGCTTAATTGGAAGAATCCCACCCAGTCAGATGGAATTAACAACAGAGCAGTAAGTTTTGGATAAAATTCCAATCCTCTCCCAAAACAATATTTTATTTCTAATAATATTAAAAACTGCATGTAATACCATTGACCCATAATGTAGATGTTAGACTCTTGTTACTCAGCGGTATAAAAAGGATTCCATTGCACTTTATAAAAATGAAGATTCTTTATTCTTTTTAAAATTATGTACATATAAGTAATGTATTTCATCTCTATTGTGAACAAAAACATGGAGTACAAAGCCAAAATTTTGAAATTCTTCGCTATGAATTATTGACTACTTGAGAGAAAACTAGTTTCTGATGAAAAGAGTGTTAGCATGCCTTGCACGTGATCCGTAACTTGAAGACACAAGTGGCATTATGAAGTTATTACAGTCTTCCTGACAAAGCGAAGCTCACAGTAACTCACTGTCACTTTTATCAAAGCTAGCGAGTTACAGTGTCTGTGAGGGGCGATTATCCTTCAAAAGAGGAGGTGGGCAGTTTATTATTATAAGTTTTAGTTTTAATTCATAAATTGTCACACCTGTTAACAAACAATTTCAAGCAGGCTAAATTGTGTGATTAAATTATAAAAGAAAATTACCTGCTATCTCTTCACTTCTCACCCAAGACATGAAACGCTCTTTCTGCTACTGGCATTCGGTGAGCAGTACCAAGGTCAAGTGGATCCGAGCATGTGTGAATTAACTGAAATGGGATTTTCCTCAGAAACTTTTACAGCGAGAAAGAGCAAAAGACTTTTCACAAACATGACACAACTGTAGTTCTTCAATGAAAAGCAAATACAACTCTTTTGCCAAACTGCCAACAATGATTGCAGCCATCTGGATATACATACCATACATGTATAATTTGATAAATCCCAACTCATATGTTCCCGACATAAGTTAAAGTATTAGGAAAAGAATTCTGATTCCTTAGGGAGCAGCCTATTAATAAATACTGGAACTACCCAACACTTCCTGAAAATAGCCAATGTTAGTTTTCGAAAGCTCCACAAAGCCCTGAAAATAGTTGACTTTTCCATTCATTCACCAACACTTCCATGCCTCTGGAGCTACAGAAGCCCCCAAAATATGATGAAATGTGGATATTTTTATTTATTTTTTTTGCTAAGAGCTGCACAACAGTCTTCTCCCAGAAGTAAAGCTGATTAGGGTCTTAGCCACGCTTAGTGTAAGCACTAGAACAATTCATTTTCCTATTCCTTTTACTGAGGCCAGGAAGTTTATTCCAACCATGGGCGGGTCCCAGGACTTGGGAATGCCATGTAGTACAAGACAGCGGTAGCCACATTTAGAACATGACAGAAACACGCCCAAGTTAGAAGAGGTATGTAGGTCTGGCAGGGGCTAGAAATACAAACACCAAGAGCTACATCTATTCTTCTGGAGCTCCACACCCAACTACAAAAGGGTGGAAAAACTTTGGACCATGGAATTATTTGGAAGAGGCTGGATAAATGTTAAAGACGAAGCATTTCTCCCTGATCTGTCCACCAGCGTAATGATTTCTAGAATAAGATGGGATCGTAAGTGAAATTAAGATCATCGTAATTCAACAGCGGTGATGAACAGTCGTGATTTACCTAGCTCAGATGGAAAAGCGCAACCGTTTCTCGTTTCCAGAGGTGCTGACTATCTGTTGAGCTTCATCATTATTATCATTATTACTATTAATAATTATATTTTGCTTGGTGGTTTTCTTTGTAACTTTGATGTAGAGTTTTTATAACATACTCTTGACCTTTATACAGCACATCAAAAAAGTAAATTATTTGTTTCCGTTCAAGTTGCTATCAACTATGCTTACAATGAAGAATTAAAGTTGTGGAGAATTTGGAGCTAAGTATCTTCCTGAACCCCACCTTTGAACTAAAAAAAAAGCACCTGAACTGAAAGGCAAATTTTAATTTCTACACACTTAGAAATTATATTACATTGTTGGTGCATTTCTACATCTTTCCATGAATCGCTCAGAATTTAATTCCTAGAAAACCCACGATTTGTAATCATTCCCTTTCGTGTTCAGAAGTTCATAAAACTAACAGAAATCAAAGTACCATCACTAAGAAAATATTGATAGCAACAACTTAGGATGGAAAAATACAGAAAAAACTTTCAAATATTAATAATTAGAATTGTAAAACTAGTAAAAGAAGAGATTACTTTT